>NC_069116.1:13565000-13922500 GCF_025612915.1 Magallana angulata | reverse complement strand
CAAAAATACTTCATAAAATCTGGAAAGAACTAGGTAGAGGTATTGTTCATGAATACTGTGGAATCATTAGAATTCATGGTGGCTCAGTATCTGTAGTATTTGTTGGTAGTCATCCCTGACGAATTTACATTCTTGACAAAACAAATAAAGAAAGAGATATTTTTCTCACTGAAACTGAACACTACATCCACAAAATGACATCCCCACAAAAAAGCAAAAAACCCTCAGTCCACGAAAATTTGCCCAAGTGATTCCACAGGAACTCTGATTCTCTTCAACCCACAATACAATACTCCTATGTCTAATTTTGAAAAATTAAAAAATTATACAGATTATATAATTTTCATAATTGCAGCATTAATCTTTAGATGTCATTAGGAAGATAAGCAATAGTATTTAACAATAGGTGGCAATATGGAGAAAACCACAGGGCACCATTTCACCATTCAACTTCTTTTTGCAAACAAAAATATTCATAGAATGTCCATAACCAACCAGGATGTCTCCAACTCTCCATTAATTCTATTGAAAAATCTCTCAGGTTTTGAATGTAAAATGCAGTGCTGTAATGACGAAAATTGAAAGCCAGGTTGTCGCCTAAACAAATTAGAGTATGGTCCATGCATAGCAAGTCGATTGTCTATCTGCACTCCCCAAAGTTAATCCTACTATGGCATCTACTTTGCAAATTTTAGCTCTTTCTTTACAAGTTATAATACACCTGCACATTCAGTCTTAATGACTAAGATTTTATATAACATTTAAAGGAAATATATTCCATGGAAGGAAAAGTTCACATGAACTAACACAAAGAGTATCTATCAGTTGTATAACATTTTAGACTGTAAAACAAATTGTTTTGTCAACATTAAGATGAGAAACTCTCAATTTGACCGACGCAATAAATAAGGCTGTTTTAACAAGAGTTTGGCCTTTGGTCAGTACGTGACAAACTCCGATATGATGAAGGCGGGTCTACTCATGGTGAATTGTCCAGTCATTGGCTAATAGATATGAATACTAACTTAAAATGCAATGACACTTATTCAACTTCATGCAGGGTTCTATATTTCAGTTGAAACAGTGTAGATTTCAAACAACAGAGGAGATCTTGGCAAAAAGACTTTCCGAATTTGACAGTTTATAAATATTAATTAGCTTCTCTTAATGAATTAGAAGAAAGTAGGTAAATATTTGACGACTAGTTTTGATGTGCAAATTAGATAGTAACATCCCACCAAAAGTCCAAGCTCTTGTTAAAATGCTCTTATCATACTACTGGTCAAAAACATCCAACAATTATGAATACAATATTCCACCTTTGAAGTAATTCCTTTAAAGCCCATTGCATTGATTAATTCTTGTAGTTTGTCCTTTGTAACCCTTTAACACTTATTTTTTGTACTCTGGATACTTGTAACTTTTTTATTCAAAAGTTTGTTGAAATAAATCAACAATTTTGCAGGTGCCCTTAAATTTGACCAACGGTAAATGAATTGACCGGCATCACAGTACTGGTAGTTGTACAATAAGCAGATGGACCTACCAGTCGGAACTCTTTGATGCCACAGACATAGTAAGGGTTGTCCAGTCTGGGATTCTCCAGGTATACTGTGTCTACAATAAATAAGGATCTACTTATTACATAAACCATACAAATCATATTGTGAGCTTACTTTGTCACATACAAATACTGGTGTATATCAATCCTTCAACTGTCAAAACCTATTTTAAAATCAAAAGCAATCCTTTCTGGTGTCAATTATTGATAATTGTCAATGAAATACAGCTCATTACAGAACCTACTTTGAAACAAAAAGTTAACAGGTACAGATCAAAGAACAGATAATATATTAACGTTTCACTTGAATCAGCAAGAAAACCCAAAGCCTGAAACAAATCATAGACCCCCCCCCCCCACCTGTCAGACACAAAACAGTGTTACAAACCCCCCTGTCTGTATGTCACCCCGCTCTCTGCCGTGTAGGAGGAGATCTGATCGCCCACTTTAGTAAGGAACCCAGAGGCCTGCCATTTTGATCCCTTCCTGCCCTTCCTGATGGGGATTACAACCGGGGAGGGCTGTGGAAGAGGAGGTAGATCATCGCTGGTCTTCTTCACATCGCTTTCTTCTTCATCCTCACATTTGATTTTCATCTCCTTCATTTTTATAAAGAAAAGTAAATTATGATGACAGTTAACCAAGTTTAAGCTTCAGTGGATTCCCAGTGACAATTGGCTGAATATACAGTAGAAATAAATCAGGTGTGACCCGCACTCTCTTGATGTACAGTACTAGGTAAACACATTCTGACAATCATGAAGATTTAGTACTTCTCCTTGCTTAAATTCTTAATTAAAATAAACCTTTTAATAATAGACAATGACATTATCATAATTTGATTGTTCACAGCTCTGCTCATTTCTATATCATTAAAACACCATGGTACCAATCAATTCAATCATATATTTGGTATTCTAAACGTGATAATCAACCTTTAGACTGGCTCTCACCTGTCTTTATATCATAAACAAGATTTTTATCATGTTACATGTAACATATGTCATACATAGTCAAACTACAGTTACTCATCTCTACTGTGAAGCTGCACAGTATTTCAAGTTTTACATACATTAAATATACATTAAACAAATGTCTTAACAAACAAAGTTCACAAATTAGGAATTTCAAATTTACATCTTTTAAATACACAATTGTAATTTCTAGACTATTATGGATAACTATCAGTAGGAAATTAAGTCTTTCAATAAATTTAGCTGACCCCATACGTCTTTGAAATTAGGTCAGAAACAATTCATTTCAGTACCTAGATGTCTGACTACCTTCACCACATTGCATATATTTCCTCTCCATACATTAAAGGTTCAGACATATATAACACACAATGACTGTGACATATGATACACACGGTAAACAAAAGTAACCATGTCCAGTTCCCAGCAATCAGAGGCTGTATCAGTACAACGTACAGAGAGAAATGAATGTTTTGTTGTCCACATAAGAGAGAATTTAATTTTGGAGAATAAACAATAACATACACCCCAGTTTGATTAAAAATGCTTCAACTTGAGTGGCTTTCTGGAGTATCTGACTGAATAAAAAGTAGCATTATGTTTCCTTCATCATAAGTTTAGAAATAGAAAAGCAAGATTTTGGGGTTTGAAAGTTTCAAGTCTCTGGGATAAAATGTTAAAATACTGAGGGCCTGCTTCACAAGAGCCCAAGGATTGATAAAGATTCATCTACCGGTATGTTAAATGGCCCTGAAAGCTAAAACTTTTCCTGATGACTGTATACATTATTGGTAATGTCTTCATATCTATTTGAGTGATGTATTCATGTAATGGTATATAAAACAAACAGTAAATAAATTTCTCACTTTGAGGGTTTTTTAATTTACATGTATTATCTGAGTAGATGTAAGATAATATTAAAGAATCTGCATATCGAATCCTGGCAAAATTGATTAGGACACTTCTTGAAAAATCATGAGTCTTCTGATGGATCTCTAGACATGTTCTAGTCTGTGAGAAAATTTGGACAATGGAAAACTCAAAAACTGAGAAATACTCTAAAAACTATTCAAAAAAATTTTTGGCACCTTTTTCACAGGCTATGCACTGATGAGTGAAGAATATTAAGAGGAGTAATCTGTATACAGGGCTATTTTTGCCCCATGGTTTTTGACCGTCTTTAATTCGCTCAGATAAGGTGTGTTAAAAGAGAGAAAATTAGAGACAGTTGAATTCACTAAGTCTTTAATTCACCCGCTGACTAGAGCAAAGGGGCGAAAATAAATCAGGGACGAATATTTCCTTGTATACAGTATCTCTAAGCTAAGCACAGTGTTAATTCCTCGCTAATTAGTGATCATCTCAACAAACTAAGGTTCAAATTCTGAAGTCCTTCACCAACAATGCTTAAAAATCAGTATGCATAAAAAGATTCCTAAATTGGGTAAAGCAAGACAAAAGCTATCACTAAATGCAAGCATTAAAACAGGTTACTGGTAATATCAATTATCATTCTTAAAAAACATATTTTAAAGAATTCTTTTCTTTGATTCAAAATATCCACAGAGATGAAAATAATTCATATTGCAGAATAAAGTCTAGACTTTTATAAAGGAGAAAGAAAAGAGCAGCAAGTATATTGCTGATAAAACCTTGAATACCATTGATCCACTGATGCAACAGAAAGTAATTATGGTAATATTGATACCATCAAAGAACTGTAACATCAGACTATAGAACACTGATACACACAACAATTACATTGTCTTTTAAAAGAAGTCTGCCTGACAGGGAAAAAAACAAATGCATAAATTCATGTTACTAGGCTTACTATACAGTGATATTAATTACAATTACATTGACAATTACTATTACAATTACATTGTCTTTTAAAAGAAGTCTGCCTGTCTGGGAAAAATTCATGTTACTAGGCTTAGTACACAGT
Source organism: Magallana angulata (assembly GCF_025612915.1). NCBI lineage: Eukaryota > Metazoa > Mollusca > Bivalvia > Ostreida > Ostreidae > Magallana > Magallana angulata. The sequence goes on along the minus strand of NC_069116.1, from coordinate 13,918,020 downwards.
GATATCATATTGCTGTCACAATTGATGGTACCAAAACATTACTTAACAAGAGGCCCAGGGGCCACATCGCTCACCTGAGCAACAATTGCCTTAATTCTGATCAAATTAGCATTACAGTATCAAAATATCTTGACAACTGAGTACAGCAGATCTTGCTAAAAAAAAATTGAAAATCTGCCAATTTTTATCCACCTCTTATTTTTTGGTAAATACCAATTGTTGTTGTACCTCTAATATTTTTCTCTATTCCTATATACCCCCCCCCCCATTTCGTGGCCCCACTATTCTCTAGGGAATCATGGTTTCATCAAACTTAAATCTACCTTTAATCTCATAACCTGTGCTTTCATACTAAGTACTGAGTTTTGGACCAAAAACTTTCTCAGAATATTTTTAAAGATTTTCTCTATATATTCCTATGTAAAAATTCAAACCGCCATCACGGTCCCGCCCTACCACTAGTGATTTTGCAAACTTGAATTTACACTACCCGAGGATGCCTCTACACAAGTTTAAGCTTTTCTGGCCAAATAGTCTTTAAAAAGAAGATTTTGAAAGAATTTCTCTATATATTACTAAGTAAAATTTCATCCCTCATTGTGGCCTCACCCTACCCCTGGACTATTATTTAAACAAACTTGAATCTATATGATCTGGGATGCCTCCACTCAAATTTGGGCTTTCCTGGCCCAATACTTTTGAGAAGAAGACTTTTAAAGATTTTCTCTATATATAAAAAGGTATCCCCCATTGTGGCCCCGCCCTACCCCAAGGGACCATGATTTGAACAAACTTGAATCTACATTATCTGAGGATGGTTACATGCCAATTTGAGATTTCTTGGCCAAATAGTTATTAAAAGAAATTTTTTAAAAGATTTTTTCTATATACTCTTATGTAAAAATTGATCCCCCAATTGTGGCCCCACCCTACCCCCGTCTATGATTTAAAGAAACGTGAATCTACACTACCTGAGGATGCTTCCATTTTAATTTGAGCTTATCTGGCCTAATAGATTTTGAGAATAAGATTTTTAAAGATTTTCTCTATATATATTCCTATGTAAAACCTGATCCCCCAATTGTGGCCCCACCCTACCCCCGGGGATCATGATTTTAACAGACTTAAATCTACACTACCTGAGGATGCTTCTATTTTAATTTGAGCTTATCTGGCCAAATAGTTTTTGAGAAGAGGATTTTTAAAGATTTTCTCTATATATTCCTATTTAAAACATGATCCCCCTATTGTGGCCCCACCCTACCCCCGGGAACCATGATTTTAACAAACTTGAATCTACACTACCTGCGGATGCTTCCACTCAAAGTTGAGCTTTCCTGGCCTAGTAGTTTTTGAGAAGAAGATTTTTAAATATTTTCTCTATATATTCCTATGTAAAACTTGATCCCCCAATTGTGGCCCCATCCTACCCCCGGGAACCATGATTTGAACAAACTTAAATCTACATTTCCTGAGCACGCTTCTAATTTAATTTGAGCTTTTCTGGCCAAATAGTTTTTGAGAAGAAGATTCTTAAAGATTTTCTCTATATATTCCTATGTAAAACTTGATCCCCCAATTGTGGCCCAACCCTACCCCCGGGGACAATGATTTGAACAATTTTGAATCTACACTACCTGAGGATGCTTCCATTTAAATTTGACCTTTTTTGGCCTAATAGTTTTTTAGAAGAAGATTTTTAAAGATTTTCTCCATATATTCCTATATACAACTTGATCCCCCAATTGTGGCCCCACCCTACCCCCAGGAACCATGATTTGAACAAACTTGAATCTACACTACCTGAGGATGCTCCCATTTTAATTTGAGCTTTTCTGGCCTGATAGTTTTTGAGAAGAAGATTTTTAAAGATTTTCTCTATATATTCCTATGTAAAACTTGATCCCCCTCTTGTGGCCCCTCCCTACCCCCGGGGACCATTATTTGAACAAACATGAATCTACACTACCTGAGGATGCCTCCACACAAGTTTAAGCTTTTCCGGCTGAATAATTTTTGAGAAGAAGATTTTTAAAAAATACCACAAATTTTTAATAATTCTCAATTATCTCCCCTTTAAAAAGGGCGTGGCACTTCATTTGAACAAACTTGAATCCCCTTCACCTAGTGGTGCTTTGTGCCAAATTTGGTTGAAATCTGTCCAGTGGTTCTTGAGAAGAAGATGAAAATGTGAAAAGTTAACGACAACGACGACAACGACAACGACGACAACGACAGACAACGGACAAATTGTGATCAGAAAAGCTCACTTGAGCCTTTGGCTCAGGTGAGCTAAAAACTATAACAGCTAGCAGCGACTATCGGCCAAACCGTAAGTACCTGGAACTCTTTGACTGTGGGACTGACACTGAAGTTGGTCGCAGGTTTACGCGGCTTCGGACTGTGAGTGCGTCCCTTACTTTTACTGATTCCAATGCGCTCAAATTTCTCCTTCATCTTTTAAACACACTGAAAAAATCACAAAAACATTTCCCTTCAGTTGTGTGACATTATAGTCTCTTCTCCATTACATTCATTTAAAATTATCTAACATGAAAAATAAAATGGGGTGTTTATTACCTACAAGCATAACTTACCTGAAGTAAACAATCAAGAGAGAGCTACCTAGGTTCGATACAGGCTTTGAGAGGAATCTGTTATGCAGATGAGTGGTTTCTTTACATAATTACAATTAAATGTATCTATTCTAGTTTATTCTACTGCATTACAAAAACAAATTAAACTTCAGATGTCAACATGATAGACAAAATAAACACCAATGGTCCAACAAGTAAATTCTCCCATTTCATCTATAAATCTGAGCATCTCTAACCAATCAAAACATTGTTCTGGAGTAGATGGCTACCAATGAACTGTGGTTTGCATGATATGTATTATATTTTCACACATATTATACAAGAAATCAGCATGGTGACTTATAGATCCAGTGTACAGTGGGCTATCCATCACACAAACAGCTACATGTTATATAATAGTGGTCCTAGGTTGTTTAATTAAGGTCTTATCTAAGATCCACTTATTTCAATTCTATGATTACTGGTAACACTCTGAGAGGGAGATATTGCTACCCCCTTTTTTCAGCTCACTTTTATAATAGAAAAGGTTTCAATTTCAACCTTTGATTTATCATGTTCATGTATCTCTAAATGCATGCACTGAGGATTATAAAATACATGTATCTATTTACTTGTATCACCTGGCATTTCTAAATTATATTTGAAATAAATTACCAACGCAGTATACATCAGTCAGCTCTTAGGCAGACTTCATATTTAGGATGAAACTTCTAGGGTGCTTATAAAGATGGAAATTTAAAGAAGGATTTAGACATTTTCATTCAAAAGTTATGAAAAAGGTCAGTTTGTGCATCAATATTATCTAGCAAGACTGACCATGAGTTTTTGACATTGATCTTTGTGAACTTAAATCTATCTCACTGAGATTTGCTGTTTTTCACAGATTTACAGGGCCAATAAAAATCTATAAATTTATTTTAGATTATCTATGAATATTTTACATTTTCCAGTGTCTTTGCCGGTGATAACACTTTGTATTGATTTTGTTTTTTACAGTCCAATAAATTCAAATGATGCATAATTGGGAAGCGAGTGGGGTTTGCTTATTTACATTCAAATATTTAATCGTACACGTATAATTGCTTAAAATGAAAGAAATGTAAGTAAACAGGAATCATTCTTCGAATATTATGAGGTGATAATTTTGGTTGAAGAGTGACCAAATCTATCATAAACCCATTCAGGCTCTATTGGATTTAATCACGCCTCGACCAAAATTATCACCTCATAATACTCAAAGAATGATTCCTTATTCCTTAAATATTAATATGAAGTCAATGAATTGTCCAACCATATACACAGGAGCAGTTTATGACTTACAAAATATGCACAAGAGCAATTGTTAAGGACTAATAATTCAAAGTTGTTTTTTTAAAGCTAACTTTGTAATTTGATAACACCATAATATTTTAGATAACTGGTAATAGATGTGGTTTTTGACACTGCCAGCTACAAGTTATTTTGTTATTTAGATGAAACATCTGTTTTATCTGAAATAGGTCCCATATCTCCCATCTATGCATGCAGCACCTGTACATCTGTCATTCAATCTCATTCATACAAGTTTTCTTCTGACAATAGATTACTTATTTTTTGGATTAAAGGTACATTTATTCCAAATTCAGAATAAACTATTATGATGACCTCTTTACAAATAGGGATATACCAAATTTGGTTGAAATCAGTTCAACATGATGTAAATGACACTTACACACGAATGTTAAAGAGAAAATTTCTGCCTGAGGATTAACTCAAGTTTGCTGAGAGCACCTTTGGTTATAAAGTTAATGTTCAAGATCACAAACTGAGTAAATTTGTAGCATAAACTTTCTGTTATATACAAAAAATAAAAATTATGGTTGTAAGGTAAGTTGGTCATGAATATCTATACTTATAGTCTTAACTTAAATGTTTATCTGGATAAATGACGATTGATCAATTTTTTTGGTACATAAAACTTCTGATACCTTCTGCTCTGGCAATGCATATTTTCAATTTGAAAGGACAATTATTAATAATGCAGTGTTTGTTCAATTTCAATTCAATTTATTTCTCTCAAACCGTCAACATGACGGTACATGAGGTACATATATATATAAATATTTACAAATGTAGGTATAGAGTCAGAGGTACATGTACAGTACAAATTAGAGAAAAAAAATATGAGAAAAAAGTACAATGTTCAAGGAGGACAGACTGATTCAAAAATTTCATTTATAAATAAACAGAGTTTTCTAAGTTTTAAAGTAGACAATAATTCACAAAATTTAAAAGTGTTTGGTCTTTCACAAAATCTAGGTTCCAAGTATTTTTGTCTAATACATGAAAGAGCATTACATTCTAATATATAGTGCATTTCATCAGCTATTTGATTGTTATTACATAATGTGCAGCATCTTTCATTTAGAGGAATGCCTAACCATCTACCAGTTTCTACAGGAAGTCGGCGATTCGACGTACGGAATTTAACAAGTATTTTTCGAAGTTTTGATGGTAGAAAACTCAAATATTTTTCATATCCAAAAGTAAATTTGAAAGTTTCTTATATATGACCTTTTGAAGAATTTGCAATATCAGCCGACCATTTCTGCACAAACTGGTCTTAAAGCCTTTGCTTTACAGCATTTGTAATGTTAAACAAAAACCTAACAAATTAAACTTTAAATACCACTATTACTCCCCTCAACTTTTTGTCACAGGTGGTGAAAAAAAAAATCAACCCAGATTTGAACAATGAAACAGAGCCTCTCTTATCTCATACCAGAATTATTCAGACCATACGGTTAATACAGATACCGATTTATAATAACATCTATTCAAGTCTACTTTAGGTTTGTGAAAAAGTCAGTGAAAGGAATATGTGGCGCGGTATGGTCAAATTTAAATAAATCAAATCTTTATAAAACATTGTACAGGGAATGTCTATCACTTTAATCTTGATATAAGTCATCATTGTCCAATAGCTGTTTATCTATGACGTCACATAAATGGTCTAATTCCCGCAATTTTGCAAACAAAAGAAAATATTGTCATTTTTCCTTCACATTTTGCCTTTAGAAGTATAGAGTGTCAACGCAAGTCTGCTCAAGTACGATTTTTACACATTTTTGTTTGTCTAATTACATCATACTTACATATGGTACTTGAGCAAGCATGCGCTCAATGTTTCCCAGTCGAAAAACCACTGGAAAGCACCCGTATTTTGCTCCATAACATTAAATTATCAAAATAAGACAATCTTTACATTATGATGTCACTGTGGTGGTAAACTTTTATACACTCATTTTCAATTTTACTTTAACTATCTTCATTGTTATTTTAAAAAATCACCATAAAACTTTAATTTTGGGGGCAAAAAATGCATAATACTGCACATAGTCCTTAAGAGTTTAGAGTTTGTTCCAAACACAGACCTGGACAGAATCTTAATTAAATTTATTTTTTACAAAGTATCTCATGTACCTTGAATTGAACTATTGTACATATTTTTCAGCTTTAAATGAATCAAGTTTTTTACAAACTGAACTTACTCTTAATTTTCCATGCTTAAAATTATGAATATTGTATGAAATAGTAGTACAACTTTGGTATAAAAGTCATTATATCAGTTTAAATATTCCTCATTGAAGAACATATTAGCTTTATTGTTCAAATGTTGTTACTTCTATAAGAATTTCATTTCCAATGTGTAATTGAAGCAGTAAATTTATCCTCAAAGCCGTCTTTCATTTGTCAACTGTTGCAAGAATTGAAGACTGCTATGTAACAACTAACCCACTCAATGCATGTATATATGTGTCTCAATGTTCGAAAACCTTATGCCTTTCATTTAAGCAATTGTACAAAAAAAAGACATGCATCTGAAACTCCAAATCTTTTGTTATTTGCGGTTTTAAATCTACCAAGAGGTGTAAATTTACATGAAATACAGTACGAGCATGACATATTCTTTTACAATTCTATATCTCACCTTCACAATGGCCGTTCAATCAACGTTATGGTTCTGCAGGTACTTCTAGACTGCTATGAATTTCTTACATTCTCTGTCTGGCCATAACGTGCATATCAACTGAATGAAATTTAAACCAATTAGTTAGTATATACTATATACTGTACATTTAGCTTCACCTACATCATATGCTATGGTACACAATCAATACATCACCACATTACTCCTCAAACTGTATTAAATGAGGTGATATACACAGCATGATCAAAAAATAATCTCCATACATCCAAAACATCTATTGTGTGAAGCTATTAGATAATTAACAGACCTAAGAAATCCCAGTAATTAAGAGCATGCTTTCTATTCCCTTCTCTTGGGATACTGTAAACAAAAAGCAGTTTTGTGTGTCTCTTCAGACTTTGACTTTATAACAGTGAATGTGTCTACCTAGGCAACACAATGTCTGCTTTTGACGATCTATTACTTCAATCAAAAACTGTTTGCTAATTGTGATCATTATACAATCTTCAGTATCATCAACATGATCAAAGAAAACATTGGTAGATTACAAAGACTATTCAGTGTCATATCATAAAGGGCAAGGCATTTTAAGACAGGCATATTTTATTTCTAAATTTATTTTCTCATTTAAAGGATCAGCACTGCAAATGCAATCTTTACAATCCATTAATTGACAAGATTCAATTCTTAAAATAAGGACTGAAGTGAACAGGACAGAAGGTATACATGTACAAGATAGAAAATATTAAAGTAACATAAAATTGGTTTGAACACTAAAATATGTCTTATGTCACATTCAGTTATAAAAGAATTAATGTTACATATTAAAAATTGGTTATAACACTAAAATGCCTCAATAACACATTCAGTTACAAAAGAATTCATGTTACATAAAATTGGTTATAACACTAAAATATCATATCACATATTAATATATTAATAAAAGAATATACCTGATCAAAATATGATATTTTATTGTGTTTGTGACAGGTGTAACACAGCATGCTGCAGTTAGTGTCATACGGTACGTGGCATTGTTATTGTCAGAATTTAAAAATAATTCAGCTATAAAATGTATTATACTAAGCATCAGAATTTTAGTTCCTATATATGTCTTGGAGTCAAATGTCTTGTATTTCAGTTTATTGGGTCTGAAGGTCAAAGTTTCCAGTTTATTGGGTCTGAAGGTCAAAGTTTCCAGTTTATTGGGTCAGAGAGCAAAGGTTTACAATTTACTGGGTCAGAGAGCAAAGGTTTAGAGTTTATTGGGTCAGAGAGCAGGGGTTTAGAGTTTTTTGGGTCAAAGGGTTATAAGGTCTACAAAGAATTTGATTACATTCATTCAATTACTCTAGTTCACATTTCCAGCTATAATTTGATTGCATGGTCAACAATACTTAATGACAACATTTTTCAATATAAAGTTTTAGTTCATCATTTTCACCAACCTCAACAGTCGGTGGTATTTGGTTATAGTTTAGCTGCAGATCTGTAGCTACTGGTCTGAAAAAAGTTTGCATGGATGACCAGAGCTACACTGAAAAAAATGTATATTCATTAAAAACCAAATTGTGCACCATTTTTTAATTTTTTTTTCTCTGTATATTTAAGCTGCCATGTGTTTCTAACATATTCCTTTACTACTTTCACAACAAAACAATCTGATATTATCCATGGGAAAATACAAAATAAAAGAACAATTTTAAGTTTTCAATCTGACCTCAAGAATCTATCTTCCGGCGACCCTGTATTGCTGTTGACTGATCGAGCCACATACATCTTGTACATGGTACATAAATCATAATATTAGGAGACAAGTATATATTCTTTAGTAACTATCAAAATTCTTATTTGTTTTTAATTCAAAATCAAACTGTTACCATGCATAGTATGATAAGCTGTTCGAAACTTTTCTAATAATATGATTTTTCTTTCTACAAGTTCTAAGAAAATGAATACAAAGATACAAGAACAAGTCATTACTCACTTTCTTTTTTATTCGGTTCAAAACAAATTAAATACTGTTTTCATGTTGTATGCACTTTCCATATTTCCAAACGTTTCTTCAATTCTTTTGCATACTTTAAATAACAAGTCTACACATAGATTCACTGCATTTATTCTCATTCAAGAATTTAAAAGGAGAAAAGAGTTTTGACCGATTGTCAATACCTATATAGAATAATCTTCATTGTTGATGTTTGATGTGTCTTATCTGCCGAAGCAAAGGTTGTAGTGGGAGTGAAAAAGTAATCAAAGTTTTTTTTTTATCGGATATACAACGGTATATGACTCATGTAATGTTGTATATATACACACTCGTAGACTATCCTTAATTCACAGACCAATGGCTAGACCATTGTTTATCAAAATACCGGTTTTGTATACGAAACAAATGTACTTATAACCCATTTCGGGAAACCTACCTTTAGATGTAGCATTCCCGACCATTCGTAAACAATGATGCTAAAAAAGTGCAAGTTCACAAGTCAAAACGCACGTGGCGTTACGAGGTCGTGTCAAAATGCACCCTCTTCAACCAAGCGTGACGATACAAGTTCGCTGAACACTTGTCAGAATAAATACCACTTGCATTGCCAGAACAAGGGTGAATAAACAAATATAAAAACCAACCTCTGCGAATATTTCTCCAAATAGTTCCCAGTTTACTATCAATGAAGAATGTGACCCCTCAACCGCCTACATGCAAACAAAGAAAATCATGATTTTAAATTTCCGCCATTTGTGTCAGCTTCCTGTCATGAAACCGATTACCGAAGGTCAAGTGCGATAACTCGTGCTTTCCCTGAAAAAGACCTTTTTTGGACACGCTAAATGATTAAATGAAGCGCAAAAATTATATCCGTAAATTAATAGAACTTAATTCATTAACTGCTTTTACAGTTCAGGTATAGCCTACCTCATGCGCAGATCTAGAGGGGGTAGGGGGGGTGGGGGGTCCCGAAAATGAAAATTTATTAAATTTACATAGTAAAGTTATCGCAATATATGCCTCGGACCCCCCCCCCCATCCCCCCCCCCTTCCGGCAAATACATTTATCCATTTGATGATTTTGGAAATATTTTTTTCCTTGGTATGAATTGTTTTGGGAATATGTTTATTTTCCTAGGTATGGTTTTTTGTTTTGATTGTCAAGATTTCTGATGATTAATGTACCCCTTTTCAATTTGCTTCCGACTCAACTGCTTCGACCCCCCCCCCCCACCTTGAAAAAAATTTATGGATCCGTGCATGTATCTGCTACTGCTGAGAAATGTTAGCGAGCACACAAAGATACGAAAGACGAATAGGGCCACTTAAAAATATTTTTATCTCGTAATTACGAGAAAAGATCTCGTTATTACGAGTTAATTTTCTCGTTATTACAAGTTAATTATCTCGTTATCACGAGAAAAGATCTCGTAATTACGAGAAAAGATCTTGTTATCACGAGTTAATCATCTCGTTACTACGAGAAAAGATCTCGTTATTACGAGTAAATTATCTTGTTATTACGAGAAAAGATCTCGTTATTACGAGTTAATTATCTCGTTATTACGAGAAAAGATCTATTTAAAGTGGCGCGTTTCAATATTCTATTCTTTTTATGTAAAGTGTATGAACTACATGTACTGCAATGTCTATTAATATACATATACTTAGCATAATCATCGTTTAAAAGCTTACATATAATTTGATATAAAATCGGACCAAGATGTTTTAAAGAAATTTCTGAAGAAGAAGCACAGCAGATTGATTAATAAATTCATTGAACTATTTATTGATAATTAAGAATGATACATGTAATTTGTTTTCAGACTCCAAAATGTTAATATACAAAATCAATTATTTTCAATATACATATACATGTAGGTTGTGTATGAACATATAAAACACATTTCGGGTAAATCCTGTATATCCATGACTGAAACTATATAGTCATTAAATTTACATGTATCTGTAACTAATAGAATTAATTGTGTTTTTACGACTATAGGACTACCTGGTATTTACTTCGGAGTGGGATTAAATTATCAATAAGTTGAATAGTATTACATGAAGTTCTTTTCTTTTATTCATATAAGATAAAATCTCAAATCCGATCATTTTGATATGTAGACATTAATGAATAATGATCGTTGTTATTTAAGTATTAATGAAAATTGAATCAACGTTTCTGGAATGACAAAGATTGACTGAAAGGGTGATCCAGTCGACTTGGAATTCTTTTCAGAAACGCACTATTTTATATAGATCTTTTCTCGTTATAACGAGATTTTTTCTCGTTATAACGAGATATTTTCTCGTTATTACGAGCTCTTTTTTCATAATAATGAGATCTTTTCTCGTAATAACCAAAACATTATCTCGTAATAACGAGATCTTTTCTCGTAATAAACCGAACATTATCTCGTAATAATGAGATCTTTTCTCGTTATTACGAGATCTTTACCCGTAATAACGAGATAATTAACTCGAAATAACGAGATCTTTTCTCGTAATTACGAGATAAAAATATTTTTTATGTGGCCCTTTTCGTCTCTCGTACAAAGCAGTTCACTGTAATGTAACTTTTAAACTCTTTTAAAGGACTGCGAACGATAGCATTGTCTAGCAGCCTAACTAAAAGTCATTTTTTGAAAGTTGTCTAATTAAAGTTAATTTTTAATAATAATGTAAACATTTATGTATATTTTCATTAAATATAAATGATTTTGTCAAACAAAGCGAGATAACTTTGTATTTTGGGTTAAAATAGCTTATTTCATAATAGAAAATAACGGAAAACGGAAATGTTTTTTAAAGCATCTTCCCCCCCCCCCCCCGTAAAACAAAAATTCCTTTTGAGGGGTTTTACTTATTGTTATTTAGCATATTTTTACCAAAGGGTTTGTTGTTTCACGGGGGGGGGGGGGGGGACATATGTCTACAGACCGAAATACATTCCAAAAAAAGAATTTTGCTTTGTAAATTTTCGAAAACTAATTAACAGATATGAATTAAAGTGAAATTTTACTTTAATACATATCGTAAATATGTTATTATTAAGTTTTTATGCACATATTGGCCGCTAAATAAAATTTTCCTCACTCATAGAGACCGATTTCAATGAATTTTTTTTAGACCCCGCGTTAGCAAAACTTTTGTTTAAAAATAAATAATTTTATTACAAATTTTATTTTGATATAAATTGATTAGGATTTGATTATACTTTTTAGTAGAAAACTTAGTTTTTGAATATCTGACAGAAATTCCGAAATATTTGGATGTAAAATGTAGGCGGGAAACGGGCGTTAGAGTTCGCAGTTCTTCTTTGTATTATATAGCCGACTGAAACCAAAATGCACACATTTTTTAAAGGGTCTGTTTTTTGACAGTATAAACTTTAAAATTTGCATTCATAACGTCACTCATACTAAAAATGTAACATTTTTTTCTTCCAAAAAGTAACGTATCAAATCGGGTCTTTATGTACAGCAAACTTTTTTGTATCTTTTTCATATAATTTTGGAAAGAGGTATAGCGCACTTAATATACGGTTTGGCCTCAAATATACCCTTTTGCAAACATCAGACATTTAAAATTTCAATATTATACAATATTTAGTTTAAATATATTCAAAGAAATGCAAATTACACATGCAATCACCATGCTCTAAGAGTCTTAATTGTCTTACTCGACATCATTAAAATATTCAGGTTTTGTTTAAGATAAATAGGCAAGTAGTTAGTATGCGATAAAAAAAATTGGCTATTTGACTATTTGAACCACTCTAAACCAAAGACATCCGATTAAAATTATGTTCTACAGGTATTGTAGTACACGTTTACATTCAATTAGTTTTGGTTTAGCGTGGTCTTCGTACTGAAAATTAGACAAATATTTCAATTAGTGTCTTTTCTAATACAATCATGTACGTATATAGCCACATATATTGAAAACGCATCTGCAGATAATGTTAGATGCGTGGCCTAGTGGTAACGCGGATGTCTATTAGATTATGTGGTCGCTGGATCGAATCCACAAAGTAGTAATTTTTTTCTCTTAAATTGAAACATGAACACAATAGAGTGGTCAAGTTATATGTATCTATTCTTCTGGGTTTTTTTTTAAATTTATCTTGTTTAATTCAGTCTGAGTATGAGTACACCCAATATAAACAGATCTCTTCATTAACACTGTACATGTACCGTACTCTATTTATACTTAGATCCATTGCATTTTGCTTGAACTTATCAGGGTTCAGAATATCAACTACTGTTATACACAGAGTTTCCCGAATTTATGACAAATCAGTTGTTACTGACACCATTATAAAATCAGTACAGTGTACCCGGGTTTCGATAATCATATTGCGACAGCTAGGTATCTGAAGCTATTTTTTAGTAACAGGTACTTTTCGTCCAAACACAGGTGTAGGCGAAATAATGGGAAAAGGCGCTATACCTCTTTTAACTTTCAATCTTTGTAACTTAAGCTTCAGTGTTTGAAATTCCGACATAATGTTGGAATTTCAACACGATTCAAAACTGGAGAGTTTTAATTCCTCGAATATGCAACCATATTTTAGAAAAATTCCAATTGATTTTTCCAGGGACGTATATTATTTATTTCCCATCACGAGTTAATTATCTCATAATTAATTACGAGAAAATATCTAGTTATAATAAAAATTCATTCATTCAGAAATACAACCTTGGGCAATACAGCCCATCAGTATACAATAATTCACATATTATATGCTTATATTAAGTTCTGCTTGGATTTTTAAACGATATTCCTGCTACGCTGGTTTACTCAACAACCTTCTCACTTTTAAAAGCACATGTAGTAGTGGAAATCTATTTCAGCTTGATAGGAGGGTCTACACACTTGGCTCCATTAACTATGCATGCTCATCTCAGCAAGGGTGGTCTATCACTTTGAAGACCATATAAGACAAATTCTTTTTCTAATTTCTAATTTATTTAATCAAACAATGATCACATACAATTCATCTGAAGACAAAAAGAAGAAAAGAATACATTTTTATAACCAAACCTAAATACATTGATTTCTGGTGAACAAAATTATGGTTACTCCTGCATGTATATATAATAACCCGAAACCAATAGCTTCAATGATTTTTAATTTGACATACATGTAACAATTTTTACCATGTTCATAATCTAAATCTTGTTGAAAATCAATCAATGTTGCAAAAATCATGTACCAGTATAAACACTTGACGTGTCAACTTCTTAGGAAATAAACATCAAACATACATACAATTAAACAGTTTTATAATATGCACCAAATACAACGAATTTACTGGAATAGCTCGCATGTCAATATGTGCTGGATCAATTTAAAAAACAAAAACAAAACTACGCCCTATTTACCACTAGAAATGTTCAATAAGCATTGATACCCCGAAGAGACCTTTTGAGAAATAGCAATTGAAGAAGTTTTGAAAACGGCAGATCAAAAAAAAAAATCATACCTTGTTTATCAAAATACAGATAGGCAGGGAGATACAGTATATTCATCCCTTTTCCCCAAACTTCATTTGTGGGGTAGCAGGTTGTGCCAGAGTTTCTGTTCACCGATAAGGCCTCAACAGGGGGTTTGAGTAGCAGGTGTATAAGAATGCCATAATCATAGTAAGTCTTGTAGAAATCATAGGGCTTAAAGTCAACTTAACTTTGTTGAATGCAAATCTAACAAGACCTATGTCTTCCTGAAACTTTGGGTACTATGACATTCTTGAATAAAATAACTTTGATACAGAGCAGGCATTAAAACTTTCATTCAGTTGGAGCAGCTGCTCAGGCCGAAGGAATCCTAAATGCCAAGAGTGGCTCTCTAGTATAAGAGAACTTAACTAAACTCGAAAATAAGGTAACTTTGAACACAGGTGCTTTTTATATGCAACCCTCGAGGTTTAAATCGCTGGGGGGGGGGGGGGGGGGGGGGGGGTCCTGTCCTCAAGCACCTGTGACTTTGAAAACTTTGATCATCTTCCATTTGTTTACTTATTCTGAATCAGTTTTATGCTTAATATAGAACATAACTACATGTTCATGTTATAATGACTTATAATAATGTCAGAAGGATGGAACTTAATGAAATAAACTTGACACAACATCGATATTCCTTAGATAGGGCACAAGTGTACATGTAGCTAACCTGTCTATTAATTAGCAAAGGACTGGACCAATAGAAACTTTTACAAGAGAATCATAAATTGGTCTATCCATGCATGCAACCTCACTTCTGGCTGCTGGGTTAATCCTTTAGATTGGTGAATTCCTGGATTTGTAACCCTATGATCCCAACCCAGCAAAGGCAAAATTTGCATCTGCCAAATGATGGAATTCATATTGCTGTTTAAATCCAATTTTCAATTTTTACATTGCCCTTTTCTTGCATTTTAGACAAGCACATGCAGAATTGTAATTTCTGTATGAAAAATATACATGTACAAGTAACGGAATAATGTACGATATTTTTAGTTAGAATGGTATTCAAAACCTTCCATGATCCCTTTGGGCAATGGCTGCCTCTATTGTTGTTGCAGCACCAGTGATTTTATTTCTTGAACAGGATCTGTGATACCTCCCCTTGGGGTTGGTCTATCCACAGCCCACCTTCTACGGTTTGTAGAGCAAGGATTGTCTTAAACATTCAGATTTCTGTACCATAATTAATCACTTAATCAAAATAATTGGTACATTCACTTGAAAACAATCAAACATTAATAACAATGCACATGTATTAACAAAATATAACTAGATGCTGTCATTAGACAGTAATACCCGCACCATGTGTTTGCCCCTAAATAACACTGTTTTATACCAGTTTAATTAAAAATGAAGGCTACATGCAAACTCCGGTAATACATTTAAAAATTATAATTTTCATAACTGAAGGATGAGATCCCTGCCCATATGATAATACACATCGTGACATGAGCAGCACTTTATGTGCAATTTGGGGTAGAACTGTTTGCAGTGAATTTTTAGTTAATCAATAATCTTAACATTTTATGTCATAGGAAGTATAATGGTCTATATAATTATTACAAACAAAATTAAAAATTAAATTATGCCCCCTCCCCGTGGCGGTTGCCGGTTTTAGATTTGCTTCTGTGTGCCTACATGAACATCATCGTGTGCACAGATTTAGAGAAGGGGTGGGAGTGAGGGGTCCAGACCCCCCCTCCCCATGAAAATTCGTAAATTACCAAAAATACACCTTGGACCCCAATGCTCTTACAGACATGTAAACGCTCTAACCCATTGCGCTTCAATGTTAATAAGTAACATTATTTGGGGGGTAAATATTTAATCAATAGTCAACATACTTTATTGTTTATCTCAATAGGAAGTATACATGTACATCACAATATGCAGGTGTCCTGCACCACCTTAAAGCTGTTATTTACCTAATAAAATAGATCAAGTGGATTTGAAGAATAGGTCATAAAAATACATGCATGTTACAAATGACTTATCTTTGTCTGAAGTTACGTACACAACACAGGTTTGCATGTCTCATTAGCGGGTACTAGTTTTACCCAGCTCTTCGATTAGATGGGTTCACGTGTATACATACATGGGTGTTGCTAAAACGCGGAACGGAAAACGGAACGGAAGGAAAACGGAAAATCTTATCTAATGTTATTTACCTCATAGATTTGTTAAGTATGCTAAAACGATATACTTTATGTACCTTTTTAATTTTTTTTGAAAGATTAGCAATATTAGATTATTTATTCAAGAATATTTATTTCCTCAAAATTAACAGTACATGCATTGACCACTATATTATGTCCCAAAATGTCCTCGATTCACTTTTTGCTGTATATTTATATATACCTCGGTTCAAGCGATTCTCTTTTAGAAGCATTAAACATTCTCATTATTCTTTCTTTAAAACGTCCTCTCTAGCTTATCAGCTGGTATAAATACACGGCTAAAAATAAAGAAGTCTACGGGGTTTTGCATTTTAACAGACCCGGATGATGGTGTTGAAAAATTGTGCAAGGTCTTCTGAGTGACTTCCAAATGGAGAAAAGATGTCAACATTTTCCATTATAAATCGTCCAAATGTGCTGCATGAATATTTTGGGATCGACAGACTATAGTCCCAATATATAATTGGAAAATCAAACCAGGCAACGTCTAGAGCTCTCTATTCGGATCATATGTATATAGCTGCTGGAATAAACAACTGCATGCTTTGTAATGCAAACGTAAACAAAATTGCATTGCTAAAAATACTAGTTTCACAAATTACTAGTTTCACAAATTACCGGGTATTTTAATGTTTACTGTATTTTAATTTTTTAATGTCGTCAGTCCTACAGTTTTTTTCTTCCATCTCAATGATACTGTATCGTCTGTATGATAAAAGATCGTCTAGAACACCGAAAATTCAATTTTGATGTAAGTATATACATGTACATCATATTTGAAAATAATATAAAAATACTCAAGACACGCATAAAACGCTTTCACTAACTGCGTACGTTACGCTAATATGCCAGCAATACCATATAAGAGAAATAAGTAAAAAGTTATAGCTAATTTGCTCGTTTAATTATGTTAATGTTTCACAATTCGTATACATTTGATTTTTCCGTTTCGTACTCAACTAAAGCCGAATGAATACAATGCTATAATTGATAGACATTCATATGAATATTAATAAGATAGCAACATGTTGATAATCATTCATTAGATATAAATAAAAGATACAAAGTAAATCGTTTCTGGCCAGTCTATACCCTTTTTAAGGGATAAACGTGATGATATTTCCATTCCGTTCCGTTTTCCGTTCCGCGTTTTAGCAACACCCATACATACATGTCTGTGTTTTCCGTATGCAGAAAAGGATTACGGTAGTTAAGATCAGCTAAAGGAATTCATTATTGTGTTTTAATTGGATTATCATTATGATGTTGACCAATTTAGGTAAGCATAATACATGTAGTAGCAGTAGCACAATATAATAAGATGCCAGCATGGGATTCCTGCCAGCATACATACACATGTATATATGTTCTACTTTCACTTTCTAAATGTAATCTCCCTTTGACAGCATACTGTATCATCATCTTTTAATATTTAAATAAGCTTATCATCGTTACCTCTCCTATCGCATTTGTAAAGTTTCTGTCATTTAAGTTGCAAAAGTTATTTTTTTCATTTGTCAGACTGCATGCACTGTTGAGTTGAACCCCATATTGACCCTGTATAAACAATTTCTTATTAAATTTGTGTATTTCATATGTAAGTAAGTGTAGACACTTATATTTTTTATATGAGTAATAATAGGAAGGAAGGAGTATTTCTTTCTTAATGTATTATAATGCATCAAATACAATGTAGGTCATGACCTTATGGGACTGTTCTGACCCCACGAAACAGGAAAATACAAAATATCTTCTAAAGTCATTATGATGCATCAACTGGTGTAAAGTACATTAATGACCCCCAGGTGTTGTCTTTAACCCCCCCCCCCCCCTTTATGAAATAGGAAATGATATGATACACTGTATATTTTGTTAACTTCTGAGATCTGAGATCCTCATCCCGAAACCGTTTTATTTATTTTTGCTCTTTGTGTCATTGCGCGCAAAATTGTATTGTAAGATTATGCCCCCTTGGAGACACCCTGACATTTTAGAACTATAGAAATAATAACGTATTTTATCTTATTCATATGTTATACAGTAGTGCTTGATCCATGTGGGTAATTCCTAGCCTAATGATGTCACTGCTTTGTTTAGGAGACTTTACAATTGCCCCAAATAGGTGAATACACATGGCAGTGATGCATATAACATTTTGTTTATAAATCTTAAAAATTGAATTAAGCAATTTCCAAAATGTTAATGTGAATCACGAGAGAAAAAGCAATCAAGAAATGATTTAAAATTTGCTACTGTACACATGTAAGAATGTATTAAGAAGACTGAATCTTTATAAGCAGGTTAGATTGGGGGGGGGGGGGGATGAATGTGGAGTATAAACATTTATAATTTGAATCATTTATTGTTATTAATTAATTTTAACTTGTCAATGAATACTACTTATTGATCCCAAGGTAGAAATATGACCTCTGATCGTATCTCAATAGATCATTTGTCAATTATGCAAGGTGTAATGTAATTTTTTTAAGAATAACATTTTTTACCAGTTTATAAAAGTTTTGAGACACCCAAATTATATTTTGATTTTAATAGATTATTCGACAAGGAAGGGGGGGGGGGGTGAGAGAGAGAAAACAGTTTATATTTGAGTTTGTTTGGGAGTGGGGGTTCCAAGTCATATATTTGACAATTTTTTAATGTAATTTAAAATAAGACTAAGCCATACTACAGTCATGAACATGAATAGTATAGAACAAAACACAAACTAATACATGTACATGTATATATACATAGGAAGTATTACAAAACAGATGATTGATCTATATCTGGGTTCTTAAATTGAATCATATATCATGTACATATTATATTATTGTTTCTTAGTTCAAGGCATTTAAGATGGTATGTAGGTCATGATCCCAAGTGCTCTTCCTGAAATTATCAAATATCATAAAAACGATTGAGATCCCCACCTTAATCCAAAGATATTATTCCTCCTTAGGTCATGCAGGCGCATCAGATCATTATGGCATGTAAGTCATGACCCTAAGGGGTCATCCTGACCCCCTTAGAATCAGAAATTGTCAATTATCTTTAAATTATTGATGTTTGATGATCCTATCTCTATTTAATCTTTATTAATTATTAAGTCTCCTGAATGAAGTTTGGAGACTTATTGTTTTTGTACGGTTCTTAATACATGTATATATTCTTCATCTTCTTTTTCTTCTTTCCCGCTCTGAACTTGTTTCTCAGAGATGGCTGAACATAATTGTACAAAACTCTAGGATATGATAGGCCTGCAAATCTAGTTGTGCACCCTGGTTTGATTTTTCTCATTTTGGGTTAGACAACCACTTTTCGGGGGAGGGGGGGGGGGAGGGGGTGTCAAAAGGGTGTGGGGTCTAACATTGAACCTTGTAGAAAGAATCATAGACTCTATTGTAAATGGTAACTTGAAAACGGACAAAGATAATAATATAGGGTTTTCATAATCATATATTGGCTGTTACTGGCAATATATAGGGTTTATTAGATCTGACCCCTGGGGTCATCCCCACCCCCTAGGAATTTGAAATTACCATATATCTCAGAAACTGTTATAATCATGACCCCTAAACCATATATATTCATGTTTCTGATGTCAAGGGGCATCAAATGTTATGTAGGTCATGGGCCCTGTGGGTGGTCCTGACGCCCTCAAACAGCAAGTCCCTTAATATCTTCAAAATAGTTGAGATCCCCACCCTTAAACCATATATATTCTTGTACCTTGTGTCAATGGGCATCAAACGGTATGTAGGTCATGGGCCCCGATGGGTAGTCATGACCCCCCTTGAACAGGAAGTGCACGAATATCTCGAAAACGGTTGAGATCCCCACCCCTTAACCATATATATTCTTGATCCTTAAAGAGCATCAAAAGGTATGTACCGGTAGGTAATGGGCCTCAGGGTTAAATTTAATTTTTCAAAACCGTAATGCACATCTATGGAACAGTTCCTTTCATATCCCAAGATATGATGTGTCTATCCATTAAATCATAAAAGGAGTTCTAGGATCTATGTTTTTTTTTAAGTGATAAACGTCAATTTTCTGCTACATTTTGACTCCCTGGATGAAATTTAAATTTTGAAAACCTTACTGCACATCTATAGAACAGTCCCTATCATATCCAAAGATATGATTGTCTATCCATTAAATCATAAGAGGAGCTCTTGGATCAATGTTTGATTTTTTAGTGATAAACGTCAATTTTCTGCTACTATTTGACTCCCAGGATGAAATTTAAATTTTTAAAACCTTATTGCACATCTATAGGACAGCCCCAATTATATCCCAAGAGATGATGTAGCTACTCCAAAAGTTGTAAGAGGAGTTCTGGGAACCATATTTTTTTTGCCAAAAAACGTCATTTTTTGTTGCCCACTGATCCCCTTAATTAAAAAAAAAATTCTGGAACCTGATCATGCCTCAATATGACACCCCCAATCATATTCTAGAAGATCATTTGGCTACTGCTTAAAAAAAATGACGTTTTTTAAACCAGTTTTTTTGTAAAAAAACGTCATTTTTTAGCCATTAAATGACCCCCAGGACAAAATTGAAAATTCCGAAACCTTATTGCGCATCTATAGGATACCCTAAAACATATTCCAAAAGATGATTTGTCTACTTTTGAAAATGTAGGAGGAGTTCGAGGAAGAAGGTTTTTTGTGAAAAAACGTCATTTTTTACCAATTATTTGACCCCCAGGACTAACAGAGAATTTTTGAAACTTTTTTACAAAACAACATGATACCCCAAATCAAACTCCAAGAGTTCAGTTTGCTGGTTTATAAGATGTAAGAGCAGTTTGAGAAAGTAAAACGTGACAGACGGACGGACGGACGGACGGACAGACGGACGGACGGACGGAACAGGGTAACAACAATATACCCGAACTTTCTTTAGAAAGTGCGGGTATAATAAGCACTTTAAATATGGCACATATCAACAACTAGAGTCATCACACCAGTAACCAATCTAACTCCAGACCAATATGATATGATTATATTCAACAAACCCAAATTATACACTTGCTTGCTGAATTATTTTTTGCAACATGCCATCTCATATTACGGTACTAAATCCAATTTTTTTTTACAAGTTCATGAACGTACTTGCTTTTATTATAACTTGGATCAAATAATGTCTGGTTAATCTCTCTTCACCATCACCAGCAAATACACAATGTATGTATACCGGCATTTTCATTAATCTTCTTTGTTTTCATTGTGAGAGTTCTTATTAGTGAAACATCATCAGAATAAAATACTGGTCACTTACTCTAGTACTTTATCAGATGAGAAACACTATGTACATATAATAAACAATAATATACAGAAACATACAATGCAAAATCCTCTGAGCTCAGTATCATTTAAAAAAAAAAACCAAATCCCAGACTTATGACCACATTCATAAAAGCTATTCATTACATACTTAGTAATAATAAATACAGGTTTTTAGCATATGTGATACAGATTGGCCTCTGGGGCTGATACAGGTTATCAGCCCTAGGGCTGATACAGATCTGTATCACACCCCTTGCAAAACTCCACTCCTTTTTTTTGTTTTTGCATTTGTGCATGTTTTCAGACGAAAACATTTGTTACATCAACATTTTTAAGTGCAGTTGAAAACATCAAATGGTAGCAAATGCTTTGGAGCAGTTAACTTTATAAATCTGAGAAAATGCCAGTTCTGTAGCTACATGTTTGTTAAAACAATTAGATCACATAATTTAATTTTCATACATGTATAGATTATTTTCAAATAATATTTAAAATCAATTTGAACAAGTTGATGTTTTTTAAATTTTATTAATAAGTATGTAATGAATATAATAATAGATACCCTTTTTCCATATCACAGCCTGTATCAGCCCTCGACCAATATCAACCCTCGGGCCTTTGGCCCTCGGGCTAATACAAGCTGTGATATGGAAAATGGCATGTATTATTCTCTCTATATTCTTCCACTGAATTATACCCCTTTGCAAATCTGTGGGCCAAGAATTTCATTCTATTGGCCATAGTCATGTCATGTGAAAAATACATGACAAAAAACTCTATAAGATTGTTTTCATCAAGAAACTGGCAAATCCCTATCTATGTCTTTGAAAACCCACAAAGCAGACAAAATATGTTTAAGTTTGCCTTTGTAGTTTGAAGCAGAAATCCTCATTTAATTGCTTTATTGAGAACATCAAACCTGTTGCGTATGCGACTTATTATCCAAATGATTTTCATTCATAATGGCATAACACCTTGCAACTTTCTAATTCCACAAGCACTCTACTAGACATTGTCCAAATCCAACAATAGTCTATTGGATACTGCAGGTCTCTTCCTTCTTTTTGGCTTCCGGATAAGACATTCTCTGCTCACGTCCGGATGCTGTCCTGTAAGAGAAACTCTGCGACTCCGATGGACTCCTGGATGTACCAGGTAAACTTGTTGTCGGGGACGACTGGTAGGGATTGCTATACATCACTCCCGGACTTGAAGCAGGTTGAGGTGTACCAATACCACTGCTGGGCCCCGAGTACAGCTGACTAGGGGATCTCTGCGCACTCTGAGAAATGTTCCCTAGAGTGCTGGAGGAGGCCTGAGCAACACCGGATGCAGTTGACTGCAAAGAGCTCAAAGAGCTTGGCCTACTCACAGGATTTGACACAGGTGCAGGATTACTAAGTGCAGGACTGAGCTCATCATCCTTCCCTTTATATGCAATCAAATGCTCTGGATAGCTCTGATTTCTGTCGAATACGACAAATATACTTGGATTAGTTTCATTATCCACGCAAGAATCAAATCTTTTGTGACCCTCGCCTGGAATGTTTGGAGGGCATGCTATGTCCTTCTCTCCCTTGGTATATCGACCAATCAGAACTCGAGCTCGGAACATAAGACGTAGCGGACCTCTGGTGTAACAGTTGCTGTATTTAGCTGTGGTAGCAAAGTATGACCCTTTGCCATACATGGTAGCATTTTTCCCACTCAATCGAAAATCAAAATTGTTTGTACAAATACCATAGCAAGTATTAATGGAATCTGTGCCATGGAAGAGACTTTTTACATTGACACTCTCACCTCTCATTTCATGGTCCATCTCCATATTGGTCTTCCTCCTTCAAATGAATGTAAAATGACATTTCTAATAAAATCAATCTATAACAGTTAAATAACATGTTGGAAAAATACTATAAATATTGGCAAAATTAACATGTTTCTGTGCACATGGAACTGTAAATTATGCAAATGGTCAGCTTATTTCAAATAATATTCACTAAATTGCATATCATGGAATACTGTATACAGAGAAATATTCGCCCCCATTTTATTTTTGCTCCTTTTGACCTCCTTGTCAACGGGCGATTTAAAGACTGGCCGAATTCCTATGTCACAAATCATCTCTCTTTGAACACACCTGTGTCTGGGCGAATTCAGGACAGGGCAAAACTGTTTGCTAGTAAGAGTAAAAGGGTGAAGAAAATTACATTGGGTGAAAATAACCCCGTATCCAGTATGCCAGTACGCGAGCATGTTAAGGATTCCCAATTGATTTTACAGCGATATGTAGAAAGTCACTTGTCTGTACTTCATACGATATGACGTCATAATTAACTTTGACATCACGATCTGCATTCCTGTTGATAGTTCTCAGGGAATGTTTCTTAAAACGTTAAAAGTGAATTATATCAAACCAGTATAATACTGCATGTTTCCTTTACATAGATGCTGCCGTTAATGCGAAACGTACAGAATTCATTCATATTAAAAACCAGTATCAAATAATCAGCAGTTTTATAGCTTCGTTTTAAGTAAAAGACTATTTATAAACTAGTGGTTTGGAGACTCTCCCTGCTACGTGTAAACAACTGAATGAAGAAATTTCCATGCATGTAAAACCAGTTTGGCGCAGGTGAAAGATCAACACAATTTTAGAATATTTTACGTAATATTGGTAGAGAATATAAGTACTAATGTGAATCTGATTGGGAAACCTACGGATTTACCCCAATTTTTTGTAAATCGCTTTTGATTAGTAAAAATGTGCATTATTTTGATGATTTTGTGGAATGTTTCAACAATATCTTCCATAAACGAAATATCTATTTCTTTCCCAAGCAAGAACTTCAAAGTATATGACTTAACAAAGGAGTTTTATCAAAAATATGTATGATTTAATGTCATTGATCACCTGCGCCGATGCGATTTATATAGATCATACGCATTATTAGGATTCGCCCGTCACGTGATTACAAAGTACATATGACGTCACAAAAATGCATCAAATGTAATGTTTAACATCGGTGTCAATAAATGTATCATAGATTTTAAGAAATACTCCCGGTCAAAGTATTTTTACGATGATTTAAAAATATCGTTTTCCAGCCGTATTTTAGCATCGGGACGCCTTAACATTGTTGCGTAGATTAGTTGCAGTTTATGATGCCATAATCACTCAGAAATTCTGTTCACTCCTCCACTTTGCATTTCTTCTTTTATCTTTAAAAGTTTTCTTAAAGGGGAATGGTCACGATTTTGGTAAAAAATTCTGTTCACTCCTTTACTTTGCATTTCTATGTTTATCTTTTAAAGTTTTAAAAAGAATAACTGAACTTTATTTATTTTACAACGATTGATAAGCAAGTTCTAAAACTTATATTAATCTCTCTCGTTTGCACTGATTGCATTTATGGAGTAAAGCATTCATAGTTGTTAAAAATAGAAAGTGGAAAAGTAGGAATTTGTTGAGCCTAAATGAACCATTAGACAATGGTGTGAATAGCTAAGTGGTAAAGCCTACAAATGCAGGAGTTTTAAGTGCATATCCCCATCATTTTCATAATGTAATTGGTCATTCCTCCTTGCCAATTAAGGTTCTGCATATGTTAAAGTGGAATGCTACCAACATTGTATATTACAAATCATTGACCTTTTTTCACTTTTGCCATAATTATCTGCAGACGAATTTAAGACTAGGTGAAACCACTGAATTGTAAAGAGACAGAGTTATCTCTTTGAACACGGTTGCATCTGGGCAAATTATAGACAGTGTGAAACTGTTTACAGAAATAGAAGGGCGAAAATAACATGGGGCAAAAATAACCTTGTATACCATGTACAAGGGCTGTCCAAAAAGTTCGTGGACAATCATACTTTTGTCATTTTAAATGAATTCATATATACATATTGCATATTGAATTGCTTGTCATAAAATTTTTGAATGCTTTTCCTAAATTTAAACTAAAATTCTACTGTATCAAAGGGTCGTAAAATGTAAATGAAATGCGAAGTACAAACTTTTTGGACAACCCTCGCATGTCTGAATATTCAGAAGACATGTACATGTAATCAAAATTTAACAACTGACAAACAGAAAGTTTAATTATTATTGCATGTTTCATGTTTGAATACATAGGAGCATGCAAGGAAGAATAAGCAAATACATAATGAGAATTAATGGCTGAACCAAAATTGAACCTGCAATTCTGTATTTCAAAATTTCAGTGTAGAATTCTATCATGTAAACTTAATCAACGCCAATTCAAATCCACACTAACTTCTTGAAAAATCAATATACAATATATACAATATGCAATATGCTGTATAACTTGTAATATAATATGTCTTTCTCAATCTAATTTATTACCCTTATCCCTAAATGTGTAATATTTGGCTTATAATAAGCCAAATATTACACATTTAGGGATAAGGGTAATAAATTAGATTGAGAAAGAAAACATCAGTGAACTTGACTTACATATTGAACTCCTTCCAAAGACTTAAGTTCTGAATCCGATAAATATTACTGATAGTGAAGTAGTCCTCCTTCAATGTATCAAACATGGCTCCCTTCACCTCTCTGTACTCTTTACAGGATTCATCAAGTTCTACCAACTCAAAGGGGTGGGCCAAGTCCCAAGGGGCCCAGCCCGGGGGTACAGGTCCTGTAGCCGACACTTGAATAATAGGTGGGCTGAAATATATAAAATTTATTTGTGTCAACAACAATGAACCTCAAGCTCTAATGAAAAAATCAAAAACATTTTTGTTTTCATTTCTCTAAGATACCAACAAAATGAAAATTATTTTGAAAAAACCATCCCTTTGGCGAAAAATTTGCAATACGGATATTCATTTTGCTGGAAATGCAAATGACTTCAATTGTGTTATTATCATGTTAAATAAAGTTTATATGTATTTATATGTAAAACAATGAAAAGAATGGAAAAATCTTTCAACTTTTGATAATAAAGATAAATAAAATATCATGTAAAAAGATTTTTACTATATCTTTGCTGCCACATCTGTAATGGACACAAACACAGGTCTGCGCAGGATCTTTCGTTCCTTGCCCGTGTCCAGATTGACCTGTGTCCAATCAGCCAACTCTATTTTGTACTTAAATTTGTAGTTCTCTCTGGTGAAAAGGTAGGTTTTTTGTCCCATGACATATTTTTTCTCCAATGTGTACTGGAATCTATCCTGATAAAGAAAACCACTAAAGGAGTTTAACTAGGTGACAAAAAATCTTATGAATGGACAATATCATCATTGCAAACTAAAACCAATATGTATGATCCTCTCCCATCTGGTTGCTTGAGACAACAATATCTTGTAGTTCATTAAGACCATAGTCAGAGATTACATGACCTTTTGATGTAACTTCTTATAATATAAACAAAGTTTACATAAAACAGGTTGGTTACCGCTGATGAGGTAACAACCAAATGCATTTAGATTTTAAAACAGGGTTAAATGTGATGTAACAGATGACAATGAGTATTCAGTATTACAATACTTCATGCGTTTATCAAGCAGCCAAGGGTAGGCGAGAGCTATGCAGACACCAGACCATGACGAAAGACAATGGAGCAATACAATATATGTAGATGGAAAGAAATTCCAATTAATTAATCAATGTAGATTTCTTATTTTAGGGGAGTACTTAATTCTAATTTTGTAAAATTGTTAGTGACAAACTTGTTTTTCATATTTCATATTGGTCACAACTATCAGAAAAAACAGAAGCAAGATTTTTGATTTTTTTTCAACAAAGACATGTATTAAATTCACACTGAATAACTTTCAATGAATCAGAAAGGCTCACAAACATAGCTTTAAATTGCGTTCATACTGAAGTTACCTAATAAACAGTATTCAGATTTTTTAACCTGGGAAGAAACAATCTGAGATGTCTGCCCACTCACTGAATTGCCCAACAATGCAGAAGACATAACCAACCTTGTCAAAGGGAACCCACTGTCCAACGTCGTTATGGTAGTACCATCTCCACTGGGTGTGGAATGATCCAGTTGTTAACGGCTTTTTCTCCTTGCCAAAGGAAGCAGTTGAAAGCCTGCGGCTGCTCAACACATCGTTGGTGTTCAGTGATTCTTCTCCATGCATTATTTCATACACCACCCCAATGTTCTCATTGAACTTCATGTGAATTTTGTACTTCCTTTCCTCATGTTCCACCTTTTAAAAATAAACAGTTTTCATACATCTATATTATTAACATCTGGAACAGTCATTCTACCTGTACATCTGTTTAGTAAATTGTTTATGATTCTGTAAAATATATTTGTATCTAAAATCAGGAGTCACAAATTGTTCCATGGCTATAAAAGTTATCAGATAACAGTCCTGCTTATGCATAAAGAATATAAGAGCCATTTAGACAAGAGGTTAGACTATGAGTAGTTGACTTGAACAGCTATTTGATGTAGGTCTGTTTTATTTTAATGTTTGCCATTCAGTCATGGCTCTTCAGCAAGATATTTTTAACTTAAATTCTGTGCCTTCAAAATCTGTGCATAATTTCCTCAAAAACCTGCATCATTCTTTACTTGTTTTGATGCAAAAAGTAGATAGTGCTACATCCTATGACAAGTCTCTATATGTTCAGGGCAAATTGAGAAATTAACTCATCCAACTTTTAAAGCCTTGTTTGGGCAAACTACTTTTTCTCAAACCATATTCTGCTTGATAAATATTTCTCCACATACACTGTATAATTTTCATTTGTAGTTCACAAACTATGACAAAACATGCAAACTACACTAACAAACTTTGAGATAAATATTTCAAAGCTGATCATTTCTGTGACTATGTCAGTTACCTCTGCATCCCCTATTTCCTCCAAGTTGCAGTAGCCTCGTTCCAATTTCTCATTCTCTTCGTCATCAAAGCTGACCCATGTGCCAAATATTCGGATCTGCCACAGATAGGGAAGTGGCCTGTGGTGTCTGTCACATTTCTTCTCCTTGCAGGATCCTGGTATCAAACTTGGACAAATGTCTTTTTTGTCAGCATCTCTTTCTAGAACACTAGTATTTGTACTGACTTTTTCAGTAATTTCTGAATAAAAAAAAAAATTACAAACTTTTTCATTAAAAAAAAAACTTTACATTTACTTATTTCATTTCATTACATACATAATCATCCTATTGACATATTAGCATAGTAAAAACTTGATTTCATTATGTTTAAATTATTCATCTATGGGGTATGTTAGATCCAATAAAAAATCTTGAAATTCTTGTCTGTACTAAGGTAGAAAAACAAACCACATAATGGCCACAACCTCTGACCTTGTTAGATATGAAATATTATATTGCTATAGGCACAATTTAAGATGTAGCTAATGTACCTTACTTTTCCCTGCATGTTTGGAATTTTAGAGACTGAGTCACCCAGGTGACCATATTGCTATAAGTTTTTGTCTGTCGGTGTTAGTTGTACGTCGGTCTTAAAGTTTTGAACATTTTTAGCTTCTCCTCTGGAACCACTGAACCAATTTCTACCAAATTTGGCATACAGCATTTATGAGTGAAGGGGAGTGAAACTGTGAATGTCATGGCCCCATGCCCCCTTGGGGGCTGAGGGGTGGGGGTAAGACAATCAAAATTAGTGCAATCTTTAAAAGATCTTCTTTACTCCCAGACCTCAAGCAGTCAAACTGTTGGCATGGTTGTAATAAGCATTGATCTCGCTACCAAAATTGTGAAATTCATGGCCCCTGTGTCAGGGGTTCTGGTGTTAGGGTAAGGTTCTAAAGATTATATTGAAAAAATGCATAAATTCTTTAATAATCTTCTCCTCTGCTCCGCTCTTGGGTATTAAGCTGAACCTAGTACATTTACTTAGTTATGATGAGTAAGAGTGCCTCCACCAAATTGTGAAGTTTATGGCCCCTGGGCCAGAGGTTTTGGTGTTTGATCGGTGCTCTAGATAAATGCAGTAATTCTTTTTAAAATCTTCTTCTCTGCTCCTGGGTATTAATCAGATGAATAAGTACGAGGGTCAATCAAAAAATACGAAGACTTTTGTCATAGCTATGTTACTTAACGTCATATCATTACTAAATTTGGTAGACATAATTTAGCAATAGCTTCAAACAATTTGCAAGAAATAAATTTAATAAATTCCTTAATTTCTAAGAATTACTTAGAATCTAATCCTGCAAAAATGAGGTCACGGCGCACGGTCAAAATTTGTTTTATGTCAACAATAAACCATATAATGTTGAAAGTAATATCTCTATAGATTGGGCTTAAAATAAAAAAAATATTGAAACCTCAAATTAAGTATAGTCATGGTATTCATGTTCCAAATAATGACGGGATATATTGTTTTGTCGAACGGATATTAGAAACTAAAGAGAGATAGTCCTCTTTAGAATTGACTAAAAACATCGACGTCGCTGGACGTCACGGCGCAACGACAGGTACAAACAAAATGGATTTAACTCAGGAAAAAGCCGATACAAGCTATGAAAATGCTCTATGGTGCAAAAAATAAGTCAACAATTATTTGCAAGTTTGTGTTTAACTGTAATGAATTATGTGGGGGTGGTGGTAATTGTATTTTGATTATAAAACAGTCCGAAAGAGAGTAGAATATCTGTAAATATTTGGTCTATAAAAAAATAACGTCAACCTACGTTCAGGGTTATCCTTACTGTAAACTAATAGATACATGTTTAGACAATGAAAACTTTGGAGAACTAACTTGTGATTCTCAAACAAATGTGTGCAAATAAGATGTTAAGTGGTTCAGTGCCATTTTAAATTGTAAGGAGAAAGGCACAAGAGACTAAGCGTGATATAAAGATGGGGTATATCTATAAACTGTGCGTGTTTAATCTTGACGTTATGTTTTGAACGTTACCGTGCGCCGTGGTGACTATTAAACATGTTGTTTTTAAAAAGGTGTAACAAAAATACCGTTTCATCAAATGGACTAAAACTTCGCATATCAATAACATAAGTGTAGGTGCACAGATTAATCTGTTTAGTAAGACTTTCTTGAAAAATATATGATAGACAGCCGCATTGTCTTCATATTTTTTGATTGACCCTCGTACATAGTAATGATGGGGAAGAGTGCCTATATATTCAAAAATTAAGAATCTCATGGCCCCTGGGTGAGGAGTTCTTCTGTTATGGCAGGGCTCTAATGATTATATAGGGTAGGGGGTGTAGTTTCAACCGATAATTTTTTGGTACTTATTGTTTGTTCAATTATGTCACTGTATGCATGTATGCTATGTTACAATTTTTCAATATTTTTTTTTAGAATTAAGAAAGTTTATTGGATAAAACAATCCTGGAATATTAAAAATGATTTCATTAGCCCTGTAGTTAGAATGCACATGAATATACATTGCAAAAGCCTTACTGCAGTTACTCAGGTGACTGATAAGGACGATGGGCCTCTCATTAACACTAAGAAATGCCCCCAAACCTCTGATAGTTGTCCTTTTTTATTATCCGTATGTTATTTCACTAAACATGTACTTACCTATCGGCTCTGATTCCTCTTCATTAGTGTTCCATCTGTTTTTCCTATCCAGTCTTTTCTTAGGAAGAGTCTCTGCTTTAGGTTCTGAATCCACAAACTTTGGATAGTGATACACCTCTCCAACTACATCCTTATCCCCTTCTGCATTATCTTCTTCATCATCATAATCATCATCATCGTCATCATCATCAGTATCCTCATCATACTCATTTTCTTCAAAATCTTCATCGTCCACACTTCCAACACTTTCTGCTGGATCTATTGTGGATTCAGTAGTATCACCAGGGATTTTTTTGGTACGTGGTTTCATGGGCTTGTTAATGAGAAATTTCAGCAAAGCCATTTTTTCAACTGGCCACTTCTCCATTCTATAGACAGACAGAACCCACAAGTTGTGTGGAGTACCTAGATCATGTCCCCTTGAGCAGTCAGAATCTTCACATTTGTCACGTAGAAAGTTGTAACAAATGTGAAGATATGGACAATCCTCTTTATGGCATTTTCCTTTTGGGCAAACTTGAGGGTACCTACACAGTATTATGGTTTTTATCTCTGCATCCTTAAAAGGATTAAGACCCAACTTTGTTTTGAGTTCTCGGTTTGGCCCCTTTGTAAATGTATGGCCTTTTCTGCATTTAAATCCACGTTTACACCATCCGTTTAAGAAAAAGTTGCAAACATGGAAGTGATTGCATTCCTTGCGATTACATTTCTTATTTCCTCCAAACCCCATGTTATCAACACACACAGTGGCATCCCTAAGATAGGGTCCTATGACAACAGGCCTACCATTTCGTTTAAAAACTGACAACCTATTCTTGGGTGTCTTGACCCAGTCATCGAAATCAGCAGGCAAAGGAGAAAACTCCTCCTTAAATTTCTGTATGCTAGCACACCCTCCTAATGTTTTCACAAGATATCTGAAGACTTTTGCTTCAGAGAAGTTCTCATCAGACTCATCACCCAGATCAAGGGCAGCTTGCTGATGTTTGTTTTCTGCCTCATCCTTTTCTCCTTCCTGACCCCCACTGTTGTGCCTCTGGGAATTAGCACCCCTTCCTCCTCTACCTCTTCCCCTGCCTCCTCTTTGAATTCTTCCTCCTCTTCCTCTTCCTGATTGTGAAGTTTGACTGCACACACTTTCATTGTCAGAATCATCCTGCACATTTAAATCGTGTGTACTACCAGATGGTTGTAAACCTCCTCTACCTCTTCCCCTGCCCCTCCTGTTGGCGCCTCTTCCTCTACTTGACTGCGATACATGACTAGTGTCACTGTCATTACCAGATTCATCTTCTTCCCCATCATCCCCCGGCAGTGCCTCCCCTGCTTTGGTTCCTTTCCCTCTTCTTTTCCCTCTCCCACCTCGTCTACGACCTCCTCTTTCAGACTGGGAATCATCATTTATATTATCGTCTTTCAGGTTGCCTCTACTTCCCATATCTATTTCTTTCTGAGGTTTCCCACCTTGGTTTTTTTGCATTGTTTTATTACCAGTTGGTGGCCTTTTACTCTTAACATTCACATCTGGGAGGGTCAACTTCTTCAAGTCTTCCATTGTGTCATTGAAGATTCTCT
The DNA here is from genome assembly GCF_025612915.1 of Magallana angulata. Taxonomy (NCBI): domain Eukaryota; kingdom Metazoa; phylum Mollusca; class Bivalvia; order Ostreida; family Ostreidae; genus Magallana; species Magallana angulata. Next base: position 13,885,376 of record NC_069116.1, on the reverse strand, counting down.
CCATATCTTCTCCTTCATCTTTGAGTTTTGATTTTGGTTTTGCCTTTTCTTTCTTCTCAGAAGATCCCTGATCATTTCCTGAACCTTTTTCTACAGAAGAGAATAAAATGTAAGATGTAACCATTTTAAGAAGATGTAGTATACTAGACTATATATCCTTTAATTTATATCTTCTGCAAAAAAAAACCCTGCCAATAGAAAAGATCTAAAAATAGAAACTGCGAAGTATTATCTATTGATAATTTCCAAGAATAACGAAATGTAAGTTATCAAAAAGATGCATTCTTTCCATACTGTTCACTAATGCCATTAGTATTTACTCAATTCTTTCAAGGAATTTCTGTGTACTTGAAGGAAATTTTTGTTTATGAATAAATCATCTCAAATTTAGTTCCATACAATCTTTCAATTCCATTTGATGAAATAAACATGTAGCTGTTGTTAATAAAGAAGATATTTTACATTTTATTCCATCCTCTTTCCGGAATTATTAAGACCCAATTAACAGTAATTGGGTAAAGGTTTTATTAGTAAATACTGTATACTAAAATGTTATATTTTTTTTTGCTATAAAGATAGACCTTTTTTCTACTTTTAATTGAGAAAAAAGTCCTGAACAAGACAATGCTACTATACACAAATGCATTCAATATTAATCTAATACAGGATACATGCATTGTCAATCTTTAGTTTTTTTTAGTTGTTAATTTGTTAAAAATTGGCAATATCTTTGTGTTGTTGCATAAGGGGACAATATATGACAATGCAAAACGACAGAGTATGATAAATGCCTGAACCTTCAATACATATAATGTTGAACAAAACGACAGAGTATGATAAATGCCTGAACCTTCAATACATATAATGTTGAACAAAACGACAGAGTATGATAAATGCCTGAACCTTCAATACATATAATGTTGAACAAAACGACAGAGTATGATAAATGCCTGAACCTTCAATACATATAATGTTGAACAAAACGACAGAGTATGATAAATGCCTGAACCTTCAATACATATAATGTTGAACAAAACGACAGAGTATGATAAATGCCTGAACCTTCAATACATATAATGTTGAACAAAACGACAGAGTATGATAAATGCCTGAACCTTCAATACATATAATGTTGAACAAAACGACAGAGTATGATAAATGCCTGAACCTTCAATACATATAATGTTGAACAAAACGACAGAGTATGATAAATGCCTGAACCTTCAATACATATAATGTTGAACAAAACGACAGAGTATGATAAATGCCTGAACCTTCAATACATATAATGTTGAACAAAACGACAGAGTATGATAAATGCCTGAACCTTCAATACATATAATGTTGAACAAAACGACAGAGTATGATAAATGCCTGAACCTTCAATACATATAATGTTGAACAAAACGACAGAGTATGATAAATGCCTGAACCTTCAATACATATAATGTTGAACAAAACGACAGAGTATGATAAATGCCTGAACCTTCAATACATATAATGTTGAACAAAACGACAGAGTATGATAAATGCCTGAACCTTCCATACATATAATGTTGAACAAAACGACAGAGTATGATAAATGCCTGAACCTTCAATACATATAATGTTGAACAAAACGACAGAGTATGATAAATGCCTGAACCTTCAATACATATAATGTTGAACAAAACGACAGAGTATGATAAATGCCTGAACCTTCAATACATATAATGTTGAACAAAACGACAGAGTATGATAAATGCCTGAACCTTCAATACATATAATGTTCAACTAAACGACAGAGTATGATAAATGCCTGAACCTTCAATACATATAATGTTGAACAAAACCACAGAGTATGATAAATGCCCGAACCTTCAATACATATAATGTTGAACAAAACGACAGAGTATGATAAATGCCCGAACCTTCAATACATATAATGTTGAACAAAACCACAGAGTATGATAAATGCCCGAACCTTCAATACATATAATGTTGAACAAAACGACAGAGTATGATAAATGCCCGAACCTTCAATACATATAATGTTGAACAAAACGACAGAGTATGATAAATGCCCGAACCTTCAATACATATAATGTTGAACAAAACGACAGAGTATGATAAATGCCTGAACCTTCAATACATATAATGTTGAACAAAACGACAGAGTATGATAAATGCCTGAACCTTCAATACATATAATGTTGAACAAATCCTTTAAGGCAAATTCTGCTGCTTGTTTCTTTGCATCTTTCTTTGTCAACCCATATCCTTCAAAAAGTCTGCCCCCTACTTCGACACTTATGCACACAAAATCATTGTTGGTAGGTTGGTCTTGGTACTTCAGCCCTGGCTTCAAATCATTCAGTTTCACCACTGGATGCTTTGACTCAAACTTAGCTGACCCTGTAATGATCATAACATGATTTGTTTGTGAAGTTCTTTAACCCATTTTAGTGTTAATTTTACAAATTTAGTCCTCTGTATGTTTAATAGTCAAGAGATTTTTCTATCTTTTATGTATTTTGTTTACCATATCTTTGAATTAGGTTTAAGTTACTTACAGCTATTAACATTCATTTAATATTTAATATTACCATCTAAACATTTGGTAAAACATAACATGCCATTATAAATTAAATATTGCTACGTGAGCTAAAACATTTCATGCTTGAATTGAGTGGACATTTTAATCAGAAATTATGTTTCGTTTAGTATTTTTAAAGACATTATAAATCCAAACCAGACCTGCTGAGGAATCGTGTCTTGGTGGCTGCGTTAGTGGTTGTTGTGGCAAAGACATCTGGTGTGGTGGCAGTGACATCAGCGGTGCTCGTACACCTGGGGCATTTGGTGGTGGATAGTTTGGCGGCATTCCAGGATAAATCTGATGTTGTCCTGGATAGTTGACCACCCCCCCTGGCAGGTATGGGGGTAATGGCACATTAGTTTGGGGAACCCCCGGCTGCCAATTGGTTGGATTGCCAAGAAGAGACGTCTGAGAATTAAAGTTTTGTCCTGGGAACAAGTCTTGATGACTTCCATACCTATTTTGTTGCCCTATTCATGCAATACAAAAAATACATAATGTACCATATTAATATTAGTACTGGCCTATGACCAATTCTCACCAAGTGCCTTGCTAAGTCATTTTTTTCCAAACATGAAATTTGATATGAAAAATGAAGTAATGATGCACTGGGAAGAAATGGTTCTTGGCGAGAATTGGTCTTGGGCCTGTAGAGATATTTATAAAACTGAATCATAATATGAATTGAAAACAACTATTAGTATCATTAACATTTTATCATAAAGAATTCATATTAAATTTTATGAAAATTGGTATATATTGGAACCATTTCAACAAGTGCTTGGACTTTGTGTAGTTGAGTCAAACGTAATATGACGTAGACCCGTCTATTTCATTGTAGCCCACTCAGCCATGGCTCTTTGAAATCAACACGATTTGTCTGGCGTTTGAGCTAAGACTACGCAACTGGTGTATATTTCGTTTGAAACCAGCATAATTTTTTACTTGTTTTGATGCAAAAAATAGAGAGTTACGATCTACTGAACGTCCAAGGTCTTGTTTAAATGGTTCTAATAGGTAGATATAAATGTGCCCTCTTGTTATAAACTGGCTACAGTTAAACCCATATTATTGGATGCTGCATGTTCAAAGGATTTTGTTGATTTGGACCATATTTTAAAAAATACAATGAATTCAAGCGTTTTATACAAAGAGGACTCATACAGTATATTTCCTACAGAAACCTCTAAACATATTGGAGAGAGATGTACCACTTTGGAGACCCCGTTGTCTACCTGAATGCCCTCTTGGGTTATCATGCCCTCCTCCTCTGGGGGTCTGACTTCCACCTTGTGGTCCCCCTCGGCTACCTTGCGGTCCTCCTCTGCCACCTTGCGGCCCTCCTCTGACATTTCCTCCTCTCCCAGACTGGCCTCCCCGACCCTCTCCCTGGGACCCTCCCCTGGGCTTTCCCCGACCACCACCCCTACCACCTCTTCCTTTGCTGTCACTCATATTCTAAAAAGGAAAAACAACTTTGGTTTTAATTGTAATTCAAATTAAAAAAAAACACATTAAAATACCATCAGTATATAAATGACTCAGATATAAAATATAGATAATCTGGTGGCTGTACTCAATATTTTTTGCAAAATAGTCAATGATTTTTTATTAACCAATTTCATCACAGTTCTCTGAATTTAGGGCTGGAATAAAACTCACAGTTTTTATCACTGCTTACTTGTCAACCAAAATTTAAATAACTCAAATAATAAGTCAATTAAGGAACCTGAATCTCTGACTGTCAATTTAAACCAACTTTTTTTTATAGCTGTTCAAAGATTTATCAGAGATTGTGGTAGATTCTTGTAATTTCAGTCTTACTGCTTGGACCAAATTCAAACAGAACTGTTTATAAATACATGTACGTTTGTTTAATAATTTAACCACTTTAGTAATATCCATTTCTATGTACTTTGAAATTCCATTCTATACTACTTCACAGTTGTAAATATACTTGGTAAGAACCTCGTAAGTTGTTAGAACTTGTGTTCGAACCATTTGTATATATGTTTATGCAATAAATATGTTCAAACCAAATCAATCAATCAGTTTTTGCTAATTTTAATTTGCTAATTTTGAATTTCCAATCATTTCATATTCACAGTAATCCATACAAAACTATATTAATAATTGTGTATTTACTAAAAGTTTTGCCTTTTTATCTGAAAATATTTTTTGTAAACAGATTTCATGCATACTGAAAAAAGGGATGTATGGAAAGACTTATAGCCCTAGGGCAAGTGCTCTTCACAAAGCCCAGGAAGCCCATTTAAATTGAAAGTTTACCGATACTAGTCCCAGACCTTCAGAACATCAGACAATCAATTATTTCGAACCCTGTTATATAAAAAATTATAACCATAAGAATCTTTTTTATATGTTTCAATTCCTCCGATTGAGCTGAGATACGTAAACATTTTAATGTTTGACTTCACAGTGATCTCACGCTATATTTCCTGCGATAAGTTAAGAGGTGGATCAAACATCTGTAATGCATGTACTAGCAATTTGTTTTTTTTGGATAGAGAGATTATATATATACTAGCAAGAGCCATACTTCACTGTCATATCGATCCAATTTAAGCTAATTTTGCATGCATGTACAATAAGTATAAGTAGGGAAGACTTAAAAAAATTATGGTAGTTATTTTGAACTAGAAAAAAAAGAATAAAGAGAAAAAAATAAACAGGTAAAAAATCTACAGATATTGCATACAGTCAAACCATTAAATTGGCAAATGGAAAATTACACACCTACAAACAGGGACTGCAGGCATGGATATTTGTAATTAGAATGCAATAAATAAAAAAAATTAAAAAAAAATTATGAATTACCAGGAAAAAAAATAAAATTCAGATAACAACAAGACACAAAAAAATAATACTGTATTAACCGTTAACAATTTTGACCAAATTAAACACAAACTACGTTTACAGATTGATCAATTCTCTCCAAAAGTAAAGAACGTAAGCAAGTCTATGTATTTTGTAAGAACTTTTTTTAAACTTAGAACTTATAAATCTCTCTCTCTCTGTCTTTCTCTCTCTCTGTCTTTCTTTCTCTCAAAAATTCTTTGATCTAAGTTGATAACTAAATAACACTAAGTTGACAATGGTGCAATGTAACATGTGTAAAATTTCTTGCTGCGCTCGCCACAACGGTAGCACCGTAAAACATATTAATTCAGAAGCCCACGCGATCCAATATACTAAATCAACCTTTAGACGCTTGTACCATGCATAATCAAAACGTACATATTACATTAAAATATACATGAACTTCGAACATCCAGAATAAGGAGGCCAGATGGAGGAAGTAGGAACTATAAATATTATCTCTAACGGTAACGGTATGCCACATAAATGCAAAATGACATATGGTAAAAATAATATACTTACAATATGTTACCTTTTTTCTTGATTTCATGCACGTTTTATGAGTGTCGTTTTTAAAATCGAGGAGGAGTGGTCGGGGCCAACGAGCGTTCTGATTCCATGAATTTTCATTTCTACTTTCTTTTTCATCGGGTTGGTGTAAAAGTAGTCCGCGGAAAATATCTGGGTCATATGTCCCATCATAACATTTTTCAGATATATAGAAATAATGACAAATGTATCACGTTTAGTAGGAAAGTTTTGATATTTTTTATTTCGACAAGACTACTATCATTTTCCCGGGAAATCGGATTCCGGTTCTCGTTCAGCCCGGCTATAGTCTGTCCCAAGTTATTGCTTCCATCAATTTTTGACGATTTTTAATAAAAAAAACACTGAAAGGGAATATATCCCAGGTATCGTCATTGAACAATTATCCCTTTTCACTCATAAAATTTCACAGGAATAAAAACAATTTTCTTACGGAGATTTATAATGGGAAATGTTTACATTTTTTCTCCGTTCGGAATACACTCGGAATACATCGCGCAATTTTTTAACGTTATCATCCGGGCTTTTTAATGGCTGATGCAATGCAAAATCTCCGTAGACTTTCAATTTTGGGATTTGTATTGAAACCTGAAGCGGTAGAGGGGGCGTTTCAAAACAGATAATCTAAACTTATTTCATATTAGTGGATGAACGTAGTTTGAGCACAAAGGTATTTACTATTATTGAAATATCAAGCAAAAAGTGGTGGAAGCAAAAACTCGGGACAGAGTATAATAGCATCCCCGAGTACGAAAACACCGTCACATCCCGGGTTTCTCTGTTATTTATTTTTTTGTTTTTTATCATTTCCAATCACTTTATATAACCTGAAACATTATGATTTATAAAATTATTAACCAAAATATTTTTTATTACTTTTGAAATAAGCCAGGGACGTACAAACATATTATTGCAGTATAAATAAACAAGACGGAAACGTCTTTCAACATCAACCCAGGTTCATTCTTTTCAGTTTGCCTCTGAATTACAAAATAACAAAAATAACGAAGATTTACAAATCTATTAAACAAAATCAAATATGGAACATAAATAACATTGTTTAATTCCGTTTATAACCTAAGGAGGAGAAATGAAAATTTACCTTAATGAATGCCGAAAAAGAGGAGAGGGGGAGAGCTTGGTCCGTAGACCAACAAGAGAGTCTCCCGAATGCCCGATGACGGTCGTATTCATACACTTACAGACAATAGAATTTAAATAACAATAAACAGGGCATCAATAGTCTTAAATAAAATATAAACGGAATCAAACATATACAAATACATATAGATATACCACATTATGTATAATACGTCCCTGAATAAGCCTACTGAATACGACGTTTATCAAACGTGCTTATCACACCCCTGCGAATGTGTTCGGAATGTTTTCTTTATCGTTGCTTAGGCTGGTTCCCGAGGCCTTCCGAAGTGCAACGCGGGTAGGTTAAGGCAACTTTTAGTTTAATGACCGTCAAAATTATGATCTATTTGAAAACTGTTTATTTTTATGAAAACAGTGTGTTATATTAATACCAAGTGAACGTGTTCACCAAGATATTATTTTTCTACTTCGGAATCGACTCGATCTTTGAAGCTGCCGTGCCATGGTATCACGTGACAGTTATAAATAGATCAATTTTTTACCTTAACAAAAAATCAAAAAGTGTAACACTACCCCGAAGTTTATTTGTCTGTTTGTTACAATAATTCGATCGGCAATTAGTTCAGGTTTATTAGTATTACTGCTAGAATCCTATTGTTAATCGCATAAAATAAATATTGTAAATATTTATCGGAAACCCTCTCAACTTCTATAATTTCATTGAAAACATTACGTATATTTCATTAAAAACAACAATTCACAGGATTCTAGCAGCACTTTTCAAGTAGTTTAGGTCATACACCGTTGATATTTAACAAAGTCATCTTTCATAATATCCGGGGTAGTGTTACACTTTTGCCTTTTTCTGTACACACTAACAGAGGAAAGGCTGGTCAAGCCATATAAATGTCGATCTGCTTACCTTATAACACTCGCTGATTAAACAAAATATCCATCCCTGTATTATCCTGATTATATCCTAACTGACACTCATCTAAATCTTAGGTATCTGTATTAAATAAGTCTTATTTCGGCATTGTTTACACTGCATTCCGATGATTTGTCTCCCGACATGATCTTCTCTATTAAACATGCTTGTGACGTCATCAATGATAATTATACGTAATAGAGAAAAATCAAAGATATATTCAGTTAGAAGAGTTTCTAGTGATATTTTATGTCTGTAGTTTTTATAATTTAAACCAGAGATAAAGTTAAAATCGACATGTTTCTGAGTAAAATATGACATCATGCTGCTTATTGTGACGTCATATCGATCAGAGGAATTTGATCGCTGTTAGTTGCCTTATCATACCCGCGAATTCGGAAGGCCTCGGGAACCTGGCTTTATCGTTGCTAAGTACATGTTAGTCTCGTTCAACCAGACGCTCGGCTGTCTCCGTAAATCTCTGCTCGTCGGAGATTTACGGAGACAGCCGAGCGTCTGGTTGAACGAGACTAAGTACATGTATGTAATAAATCAAGAGGTGCTCGAGTGAAAGTTCACGAGACTCACCGAGATTTGTTCAGTTCCTGTGAAATTTCGAGCGGAAGTATAAGTGTTTGGATAATATTCTCAAAATTCGTAAATACTGGTCATTTTTCATATCATATCCTATACTTTGATTTATGTTAAAACATGAAATCTATTAAGATATAGGCCTATGTCGTATTTCATCATCTAGAGGTTATTTAAACTAAACGATGATATTCAGAACAGAGTTATCGATCGTGTTCAACCTCTCTACACGTGGTTGAAAGTATAAACATTTGGTTACTTACATGTAATAAAATCCTAGCCATGTTTGACGCTTTTGGCGTGCAATACCATGGTTTAGAAAAAGAATGGGTGTCTGTTTTGTATATACACTTACTATATCGAGCTATTTCAAGGAAAATTCTGCATAAAACATTATAGTTTGTTTCACTATTGATGCTATTACTAGGTCAGGTGTGGATCAAAAAATAATCCTAAAAGGGAGACCGCTACTAAGCATGTTAAATGTTGCAAGAGCAGAAAAAACTTAAATATTTTCTATTGTCACATTCATTTCTAGAACTCATTTTATCCACCAAATAATGGAGACAAAGTTTAAAATCAATAAACGTCTAGATTTTAAATTGACTGCAAATACCTAGATTCTAGGAAATAGACTATTAACACGAGGCATGATTTTTACTGCGAAATTGAAAGGGTCAAATAAAACCACGTGGTCTAAATTTAAATGTTGCAAGAGCAGAAAAAACTTAAATATTTTCTATTGTCACATTTATTTCTGGAACTCATTTTATCCACCAAATAATGGAGACAAAGTTTAAAATCAATAAACGTCTGATTTTATATTTGACTACAAATACCTAGATATTATGAAATAGACTATAAACACGAGGCATGATTTTTACTGCGAAATTGAAAGGGTCAAATAAAACCACGTGGTCTGAATTTAAATTACAATAACATTCGCAGGGGTGTATCATATCTAATGAACCCAACTCCGTCACCCACATGCTCTATGCATAGGCATCGGAAGCAAATTGAAAGTGGGGGCGGGGGGCGGGGGGCGGGGGGCGGGGGGCTAACCCCCCCCCCCCAAAAAAAAAAAAATCCTACGCCTCTTCATATTGACAATTGAGATTTTCAATAACTGTTTGAACTCACAAGTCCAAAGAAAATGATTCAAATCTTAAGCAGCGAACACAATCCGCTAAGACATGATATGTACGACCTGTTTGCATCCTCTGTTGACCGATCACACCCGCCTTGTGATAGGAAAAACGTAAAAATTTGTGGACGATTTGGTTCATGTGTAAATAATGCCTATGCCAATGGCTTACCGATACGAATGAAAAACGGTAAACCTCAGTCACCATTCGACTTAACGGTAGGTTGTATTTAATGAAACTAAAACTAGTACTAATGAGTGAGCTGCATGAATTGGCTATTGCATGACAGAGAGCAGTGCAATACATAAAGATTATCCGTTTTAGGAAATTCTGATGAAGTTAGAATCTCCCAAAAACGGATAGTCTGTGTTCATTCTTTCCAACAAATTCATTTGCAACATCTTGAAGATCCAGTTTCTTTGTCTCTTCTTGATATACGTGAAGGATCATCAGGTTGTTCAGTTTAACTTGGGACATAGATGATCGCAGATACGATTTGATGCCTTTGATTCCTTTTCACAATTTTCGCCTTTGGCCCCCTTTAACAATAACAATTCCAACTGCATATACTTGGCATATTCTGGCTGATCAAAGCGATTTTTGATGCCATTCACAAGTAAATCAAATATTTAACTCTGTACAAATCTTCGCAAGTGTCGTGGTGATACAGAGATCCTTCGTCAATTTTTTTCGGAGGTCGTCTTTGACGAAGCATGCAGGGACCATCAATATCAAACTCTTTTTGGCTTCCTCATAGAATAAGAGAAAGACTTCATCTGTTCTAAGAGACTCCAAAGTTTTCACCGTGCTGAGAGCCATTTTGTCTGAAGGGCTTTGCTGAGAATATCGCTATGACGGAGCAACTGTTCACCCAACAGACAACCGAAGAGGAAGTCAAATTTGTTCATATAGGTCATAACCCCTCTTATTCTGCATTTCATTTCTGAAACTTTGACATACTCCATTGATTCCTCCCATACGCCTAATGATACTTTGTAGTTCAGTATTACAATCTGAAGAGCATCTGCTCTAACTGTCCACCTTGTTGAACACAACACTCTAATTCCAGGTGAGGAAGTTTCTAAATTCTGAGATTCTTTCAAGTTTCTAAAAATCGCTTGTCTTCTTGGCGACTCCTTGATCGATTTTGTTATTTCACGGGTTAAATCAAGGGCATCTCTCAAAACTGTAGATGATTTAACAGCATCAGAGCATGCCAAGTTTAAAGCATAGCCATAACAATGTGTATAAACAGCTCTGCCCTCTTTCTCTGAAATTTGCTTTGAACTCCATTTTTCAGTGTCCAGTTTTTTTGCTTTTTGGGCGTTGAAGTATTACTTGGACTACCAGTATCTTCAAGTTTTGACTTTTGACAATTTGAGTACGAATCCTGACGTCATAAGGTTCTAAAGTGATGTCATAATGCTCAAAAAGGGTGATATTTGTATGGATTCCAGAATATACATAGTCTCCACGTGACTGCTGTAAGCCGATGATTTTCTTACAATTTAGCAGGAGGTTAATTATATATATATATATATATATATATATATATATATATATATATATATATATATATATATATATATATATATATATATATATATATATATATATATAAAACTATGGATCGCAGGACCATCTTGTGAGACGCATAGGATCAGCAATTTATTGGATTTATTATTAAAACCATACGTATCCAAAGTTAAAAGCTATATTAGAGATACTGTTGATATTTTAAATTCCATTCCTGAGAACGTTCAACCAGATGCCATTTTAGTATCATTTGATGTGACCAACCTCTATTCTAACATCCCACATGAACTCGGACTAGAAGCTATTGAACATTGGATGACAAATTTCCAGACCTACTTCATGACCGTTTTTCCAAGCCTTTCATTTTACAAAGTATTAAATTCATTCTGGAACAAAATTTCATGAATTTTGATGGGATAACATATAAACAAAACTATGGGAACTAAAGTTGCCCCAACCTATACTACACTTGTACTAGGATTTCTGGAGGAAAAGTTATATAAAAACCTGGAGGACCAATTTAGTGTTAAATTTAAAACTTTCATACAACAATCATGGAAAAGATTTTTGGACGACTGTTTTATCATATGGACTAAAACCAAGGATGAATTACATAAGTTTTACAATATTTTAAACAATTTGAACAACCATTTGAAATTTAAAATGGACTGTAGCGAAGAAAAACTCCCATTTCTTGATGTTATGATCATAAAAAGAGAGGACATAATTATTACTGATATATATTATAAACCTACGGACACCGAACAAAACCTTGTCTATGATTAATGCCATTCAAAACACATTAAGAACAACATACCTTAAAATTAAGCCAGGCGCCTCTGTACTATAATTTCGGACAAAAATCTTCTAAATTCCAGACTAAGTGAACTACGGTACCTACTACAACAAAGGAACTACCCCAAATCACTAGTTGAACATGGAATAAAAAAAGCCGCATGCCATGATAGAAATGAGCTACTACAGATAAAAGATAAAGCAGAAAAATTTGTTATTCCATACGTCTCAACACATAACCCGAAAAATCAAGAGTTTTACCAGATTATAAAAGGCAACCTTCCACTTTTAGAACGTGATAAAAAAAAATGAATGAAGTCTTAAACAAATTTCATATCATTAAAAGTAAGCGACAAAGTCCGTCTCTGAAAAAGATTTTAACTCGTGCCAAATTTGAAAATATCGAAGAAATTATACGTAAAATGGTATTTACTACATGTAAGCTACTCTTATACGTCGACGTAGGTTACGAATTCTTAAGTGTACGATTTATTTGTACGCATGTGCAATAATTAGTTTCACTTCATAAAAAGTGCGCGAATTTTTTTGTTTATCGTCTGCCGCACTTAAACTAAAGAGAAGCCGAGGAAGGCCAATTTTAACGATGTGGAGGTGGAAGTATTAGTGGACGCGATGGGAACTATCTACAAGATTTTGTATGGAAAGTTCTCACCGTGTCTGACTAACAACATGAAGACGATGGCATGGGAGTCAGTGACAGAGAAGTAGGTCGATTTTATAAACGGAGATCATGAAGATAATCATGAAAACTATAGATCAAAATATCATTTTACTGTTTATGTAGTAATGTGTAAGGCCATCATTTACGGATTTTTCATTAATAAGACCATATTTGATTATTTATCATTGAGTTCTTTTTTCTATGGATTTGTGCATTGCGGTTTTTGAATTTAACAGTTATTGTAATCACAATTCAGAATATCAGCTGACAATAAACACATATACAGTACTTACACATTGAATTTCTGAATAATTATAGGTTTCATAAAAAGAAAATGACGGTGGTTACGTTTGAATTTTAAACAGATTAATGTCATTTCGCGGATTAAAAAGCGTTTAAATATTTAAGAAATGAACTCAATGTCTACCCAAGTTATACGAATATAGCCTGGGTTGGGGCAATTTACGCTTTATAATCCGCGAAGCGGTTTATAAAAAGCGTTAATTGTTCCAACCCAGGTTATACGAGTATAACTTGGGTAGATATTGAGTTCATTCCTTATAATTTAATTTTCTGTAATTTGCTGTACCAACTGAGTCCGTTTTACTTTTAATATGACATTAATCTGTTCAAAATTCAAACCCTACGTCAAGCGGATTAGTACGTTTTTGATGTTGGTGCATTGTGACGTGCAAACCAGGTTATACAAATTAATTCATCTATCCAATCAAATGCCACGTTACAACCACAATTAAATTTTATATATATATATGTGTGTGTGTGTTCACATTTTTCCAATTAATAAAGAGGCCTAGGGACAACATCGCTCACCTCAGCAACTATAGCAAACTGTCATGACTCTGATCCAAAAGCTGTAATTAATCAGTATGAAAATATATGTCGCCTTCTTCAGCCTTCAGCTCGGGTGAGTTAAATAGAAAAATGAACAAGAACAAAAAACCAATCGAAGGGAAGTCTGAATCCAATATTGTGTAATTTGACTCATTCCAAGGCTCTGTCTAAAGTGTGTGAATTATTGTAGAAAAGTAACTTTTCATCAGCTTTGGAATTTTTTTTCCCCATAATTTAACTGTTTAAACAATTTCTTGTTTATCATGTACACATCCGCTATAAAACATATCATAAATGCATAAACGTACCACATAATGAACAAAGAGAAAAAGCTCACACCCCAAGTCATTGCTTGACAAAACTACACATACCAAATGGCAAGCAAAAAATGAATTAAATGCAACCAATAAGTTGATAAAGAGCATAATTATCAGTAATTCGCAAAAAATCCAGAGCTCAAGACTTCCTGCTTATTCAGTGTATGCATATCTATTCCCTTGTCTTGACAGCAAAGCATTCTATTTTTAAAAGTGCCAAAATTCTCAGAAAAATAATGGAATCGGAATTGCCTGGAATATCTACACATCGTGTTACAAATGCCTACAAATAAAGATTTACTTAATTCCATGCTGTTGATTGATTTAAATTAGGAGGATCTGGGCTTACATATACTGTTCATTACTTCTTTCAATATAGGGCCAATATTCTATGTTCAGAAAGGCCACATTTCCCCTGAAAAATAATGCCATCAAACATTCCTGGGTATATACATCTACAAAGTGTCCTTAATACCTCAAAGTTTCACTAAATTCAATGTAGTGCGGTTTAAGAGGCGTAGAAGTTTTTTAAAAAGAGGGTTAAAACACAACCACTCTCTTTATTTTTCATAAAACATACAAGCATGCATTTCAACAACAAATACCACTTCACGAATTTCAGCCCTAGGTACATGCTGATTTTTTTAGCGCTGACAAAATCTTGAGCGTGCACAAGTTCCTGAAACACCTTCGTTCTTCACCTCGTAAGGCCATTTTGAGATTATTTCAATTTGTATCGTCGGTGTCATTGTGTCTCTCATCAACGTTGCCATTGATTCGTTCATAAAATAAATTCTAAAGAAACATGATGTCCAAATACACCAGGAAGGAACAACACAAATACATGTAGACCTTGCGGCTAATGCTGCCCTGTGTCCATTGTATATGCTTTCAGGTCGACATGTGATGTCTATGTCGACAAAATGAGTTGTTTAAGCGTTTGAAACCAGAGACCTCGATACGAACATCCCCTAATGGTAAGACGTATCTTTATTCTTTGCTATTTTTTCTGTTTGCCTTTTTAGTAGTGGAGGTTTTACCGGGGCAACACACAGAGAGAGAGAGAGAGAGAGAGAGAGAGAGAGAGAGAGAGAGAGAGAGAGAGAGATATTATACAAGAAGCCCGGACTAAACAATGCATGGACTGTTTGGTTTTACGGCTAGACTTTTAACATCATTTGTTTAGGTAATATAGTAATTGTACATGGAAAGTGTGTCTTTATGTGAATATCACAAGCAATCATTTCTTGTGGATATCATATGCGTGTATAAGCACTATTGGGATTCAAGTCAGTGCTTTGAAAATGCAATGTATTTCTGTTATTGAATTGTACAACCGTTCTTCTTTTTTCCTGCAAAATTTGATCTAGGATTTTCGAAAGGATAGGTGTTTTGGGACACAACTCTAAATGATGGTGTTCTGTGGGGTACTGTACTGACAGGAGGAGACGGGCTGGTTACGGAGTTCTGAGGTCCTCCGGTTGTGGTTGTATTCGCAGTGCTAATTCCTAAAGCAGGATAAGCCCTATATGAACCGTTTGCATCGGCAGTAGATGCTGTACTTTTAATCGATGATACAGATGTTTGATTTTGAGAACGATTTTGAAACTGCTTATTTAAATCGACGGAAGCGACGGATGTGCTCGAGATGGAACGCGGAAAATTCGTTGATGCAGTGCCGATACTTTGTGACTGGCTTTGAAGGGGCGTTGAACGATTGTGAACAATACTTGTATGGTGCGTGGTCCTTCCCAAAACCGATTGATTAGCGTTTGTTACAGATTGATATGTGCTTTGCACCGCTGCTGCAGTTGTTGTGGTAGATTTGCTCTGATAAGCAATCAAATATTCAGGGTAACATTGGTTTCTGTCGAAGACGACAAATATTGATGGATTAGTGGTGTTATCGACGCATGAGTCATATCTTCTGTGTCCTTCTCCCGGAATATTTGGTGGACAGGTCATATCCCCGCTTCCTTTTGTGTAGCTTCCTATCAATACCTTTGCTTGAAACATTAGATGAACAGGGCCTCTTGTGTAATTGTGACTATATTTAGCCGAAGCGGCGAAATAAGAACCCTTTCCGTATACGGTTGCATTTTTGCCGCTCAACCGGAAATCAAAATTGTTCGTGCATATTCCATAACAAGTGTCGTAGGAATCGGTGCCATGGAAGAGGGTTCTTTCGTCAAGCCTCCCATTCTTCTTTGCATGAGTTTTCTCTAGGTTCAGTTTTTTCCTGTCATCAAGAAAACTAATTAATATAAAATATAAACGTGAAAAGACCACGATACCCAACATTTTGTTAGTTCTTACATTTTGTACTCATTCCATAGAGCTAAATTCTGAATACGGTAAATGTTGCAAATATTGATGCCTTTCTCGTCTAAGTTTGCAAAAAACGCCGTCTTCACACTGCTGAATTCTGTTTGTGATTCCCCTAATTCTACTAGCTCGAATTCATGCGCCAGGTCTAATGAACTCCACTCTGGTGGATGTGGATCAGAAAAAACAACCCTTAATCTTTCTGGACTGAAAATATATATTTGATCAGATACATTAAACTTTGTAAAAGTGGTTTGTAAAATTCATATCAAGAATTTAAAATAGACATAAAAGATACTAATTTTGATCTAGGATAATAATATATGTTGCTAAGAAACACGTATATTGTAGCAATAGAAGAGAAATATACTGTTGATACACTTTTAATACACTTTTGGTGGATACCGCTTTCACGAAATCATTTGTTAAGATATGTGTAAATGTGTAAACAATGTACAGGCACATATCATGTTTTGAATGGGGGGGGGGGGGGGGCTCATCCAAAAAATCTTGACAAGCGAATAAAAAAAAATTCTAAACCTTGGAAATCCTAATGGGGGGGGGGGGGGGTAGTACTCCTTGTAACTTCAATTTCTAATTAACTGTTTAATTCCCTATTTTCGCTTCCTTTTCTTACATGCTCCTACAAAAGTGGGGGGGGGGCATGATATTGCACATTTTTATATGTAAAAAACGAAATGTCTGCCGCCAAAAAGTTTGCCGGATAGGTACATTCGGTAATATACTAAGTCAAATCCAGGCGATCTTGTTGAAAAATCATTCACTACTTAATATCGTACACGTCAAATATAATACGTTTACAGTAATCCATAAAAACGATGTTTTGTGATTGAGGTAGTGCAAAACACGCGTTAAATTAATTTATATTTGAAATAGTTTCTCAGTGCACAAAATAATGGCTTAATGTTTTGTAAAAGTTATTTTCAATCCAACTATCAAGAAAAAAAATCATACCCACCATTAACTTGAACCAGAAAAATTCGTAGTACAGTGAATTTTGATAATTTCGAAATCTGCATTTGAATGGCATTCATTCGATGTTTTTGCAGTTTAGCCTTATATTATTAAAGATGTGAAACTTTTGTTTCTTGTGTAGTAAAGACCTGAAATTGACACAATCATCACATGTGTATAGACTTCATGCAAATCAAATTTCAAGGTCAATATCAATCGCTATTCTTGCACCATATTACACCAGGATTTACATTAAATAACCAGTTAGAATACATGTTAGTGTCTTTAGTAAAGTTCAGGTCATCTGTGTAAATAGCAGCACAAATATTTGCAATACATTTAGAAGTAAGTTGTTGGCATTTTAAATTTTATCAATGGCTCTTCCGTTTTACACTTCGCTAAAAAGAGGTGGAAATGTTAAGTTTAAGGCAATATGGACAAAAATTTGAAATATTTCTTTCAATATTTTGAAATATACAGTGTCATTCCAGAGAACAGAATATTAAAATTTCAGAAAAATTGGATTATAGAAAAAGTTTGGCTAATCTTTTTTGTACTATCTTAATTGACAAATGTTTAAGAATGAATTGTAATCAAGGTTTGAGGTTTTTTAAAGAACGAAATATAAATTTTCCAGAAAAATTGGATTATAGGAAAGGTTTGGCTAATCTAGCTGTTTTCTAGCATCGTAATTGACAAATGTTTCAGAATAAATTTTAATCAAGGCATGGGTTGTTAATACCGCATTGTTTTAAATTTTAATACTTAACTATTGTCTCATTCAAATAATACTTTCATTGCAAGGAAAATATAATTATCAAAACATAATTTAATCTTTTTTTCTTAAATTCTGCTATATTATATCTTCTCAGAACTAGAAATTTATCAAATTCTCCTTATTTTGCTAAAACCGTCGAAAGAATTAGCAAATAAGATAAATCAAAGGTAAAGAAAAAAATGATAGTTATCAGAGGCAAATGCCACACTTTGACATGACTTACAATTGTTGGGATACTATGTCAGTACGAGACACGAACACTGGTCGTCTTAAAATCTTCCGAACTTTTAAGGTATCAAGATTTTTCTGCTCCCAATCAGCAAAACTGATTCTGTATTTGAATTTATGACTCTCCCTGGTGAATAAATAGCTCTTTTGTCCTGTGACGTATTTCTTTTCTAAAGTATACTGCAATTCATCTTTAAATAAGAAAAAATAAATAAAAGTTAACAACTATAATAACGAAACTTGCATTCATCGTTTAATGAAAATCAAAGACTCCTTAGATCTCTAGAGCAGTCCTGTAAAGCACTGTAAACCATCTTTTATTCTCGATCGTCGTCGCGAACAATTCTTGCCGCTTACCAGTTATTTTCATGTTGTTAAAACGGATGTTGATAAGGCTTGGTCGCGAGAATAAATTCCTGCGAACCAGTTTATGTCTGTTGAATCGCAAAATTTGTAGCATGGAATTCTTGGAATAGTGTGGGGGCAATTAAGACCTACATTAGATGTTTTATTAAATGGTAACAAAGACCCAGGTGGCATTTATATGTCAAATGCAACTGAAATAATATGTTTTAATTTCATAGACCTATTACTCTGTCCATAAACTTTACTCGGCAATTTATTTAATGTTCAAAGTATAACATTTTCAAGATGTAGAAAATTCATTAGTCAAGAATACTGTACCTATAATTAAGTTCTATATGTTTAACAAAATGACTTTTTTCTTTGTTCTGAACTTGCGGCACTAACAGACCTTAAAACTTAGTTTATAATTAATCATCATTATTAAACTAAAATTAAACGTCGCATCATCAACCTAGCTGAAGCACAGGTGTTTGACATTTATTATTGATATTTCTCTGATTTTGTACCTTATCAAAACACATCCACTGTTGATAATCATTTTTCAAGTACCACCTCCACTGCGTGTGAAAAGACCCTCTCTGCAATGGAGCGTTTTCCGTAGCAAACGACGCTGTTGAGAGCCGTCGTATATAGAGGCGTAAGGATCCCAGATGGCTACGTGTTCCGTATTCTTCTTTAAAATTAAGGGTAATTTCATATTTTACCCCCTTTGAAAAAATCTAACAAAGAAAATATGTAATATAAAAGTACATGTAGGAAATGCAGTTTAAAATCCATTTGAATTTGCATTTGAACTTTTTTCTTCTTTACAATTCATTTTCCACTTAGCCTGAGCAAACCAGTTTATGTTTTGTACTCGAAATGTACTATAAACATACTTTTCCTTTTGCCGTGTCTTCCATGTTACAATATCTTTGTTCCAAGGACTGATTTTCTTCTTCATCAAAGCTCATCCATTCACCAAGAAAGTGAATTTGCCACAAGTAGGGAAGATTGTAATGGAGCTTATCGCAGTCACTTGCTGGACAGGTTCTTACCAGATGATCTAGACAGATGTCTTTTTCGTGGCCATCGTACTTTTTAACACTACTGGATGTTGAAATATCTGGGGGGTTTTAAAAAGAAAAACATCTATTAAATTCCTTGATAAAGAATTTATCTTATTTTTCATATATGGAAAGTAACAATTTACTTAACAATTATGTAGCTTGATACCTTTAAACATTTCTACATTCCTGTTCCTTTCTCTTAATATTGATGGTTGTTTTTGGTACATGTAGGTCTCTGCTTTTAAAATTGATGGTTGTTTTGGGTAGGGCTCTGCTCTTAAAGTTGAAGGCTGTTCTGGGTAAGTTTCTTCGCAAGACATATCTTCTGATTCAGAGGTAAAACCCTGATGTGTATCTTGATAAGAATAGTCAATTTGTTTTTGTTGTCGTGGCATGTTAATTAACGCTTTCAACAAAGCTAACTTTTCTCCCGACCATCGGCCCATTCTGTAAGATCTCAGGACCCATTTGTTATGAGGTGTGTTAAGAGAATGCCCTCTCTTGCAGTTTGCAACCTCGCATTTGTTCTTGAGGAAATTGTAGCACATGTGCAGGTATGGACAATCTTCTCCCAGAGAGCATGCTTCAGTGCGACAGACTTGTGGGTATCTGGATAGAATTATAGTCCGAATTTCCATATCCGAAAACTCTTCCAGTTCGAGATTTTCTATTATTTGATGATTATGATCATCGTCAAAGTCGTGACCTTTCTTGCAATTTCTGCCACGTTTGCAAATACCGTTTAGGTAGAAGCTACAAATATGAAAATGGCTGCAATTCAAGCGTCGGCAATTTCTGCTGGTGTGCTCAAAACAGAGTGTTGCTTCTTTTAAAAAGGGACCGATACAAATAGGTTTGTTTCGTTTTTTGTAAACTGATAGTTTTTTTCGTCGCCCTTTAAGCCATCGTTTGAATGTTATACCAGGTGAATTGTCCTCCATATATTGAGTTACGCTTGATAAACCACCTGAGTAAACCAGCTTTCTGAATACGTCTTCTTCGGAAAAATCATCGTTATGGAAGTCTGAATATTTTCTCTGTCTGCGAGATTGTCCTTTCCTTGATCGGTTTTTACCATATTTGTATACAGATCTATTATCGAAGTCTTCATCGCTGCAATCATCAGTGCTCCAACTTGAAATAAATCACAAAATTTAATTAAGCAGTATTTATTTGGTCAAAATTCTGTAAAAAAAAAAATAAATAAAGTGCAGCATATGGTAGAGAACTATTGTCAGGAAGCGAAATAACTACAATAGAATCTTGTTTGGTAAACATGCGTTAATGTAATCAAGAGTAATAAGTCAACAAAAGACTACTTGAGTCTCATCGCTTACCCGAATGCCTATACTATTATCGGTTTATAAGTTTTTATCTAATTGTTATGATGAAGGCAATCATATGACATTAAATATAATTCATCGTAAGGGGTAGGGTACCAAAGTTTTGTCTGCTACTTTTTGAAAGTAAACATATTTGTAAATCAAAGAAGGGATGTACTCCATGTGTTTTGGAGTTTGATATTTTGAATTTTATTTAATATTTTGGGCTTAACATCATCGCAGAAGCAAATGACGGGAGTTTCGATGTTTCTTTTTTTTTATTTTTTTTTTATTTACAGTTTTTCATTTTATAATACATATAACACATTCACACACATACATACATACAAGTCATGATCTCATAAATCTAGAAAACTTTTCAAGTTGATACAATTTTGCATAAACTGAAATGAATAAAGCTCTTGAAGTTAAATATTAAGGAAAAGATTTTTCCATTCAAACCATCTATCATTATGTTTATCATAAGAAGAGTTTCTGATAGCAACACATTTTTCAATTTCATATCTAAGGTTTAAGTGACATAGTAGACCTGCAAATATTGGAACTTTTTTGTTGTACAGACATTGAAAATTATATTGTTTTGTATACAGGATCAAAAAGTTGATGACTAAGTTAGAAGTAGAAGGAGGAGTCTCTAAAATAATATGTTATACTCATTAAAGCCAATTCTTTTTGAAACAGCATAACATATATGCATACTTAAACTACTCCATAAATCTAAAACAAAGGAACAGGATGTGAAAACATGTTCAATAGTTTCTACTTCATTATTACAAAAAGAACATGTATCATTATCAACTATTTTGATCTTTTTTAGATACGATTTTACAGACAGGAAGAATTCTATGAAGAGTTCTATATTGTAGCCACTGTACAGTAGTATCAGTTGTAACTTTGAAACATACTTTGAAAATATCCTGAAAAATTAGTTCGGAGTAGCCTCTCATGACAATTTTTGAATTCCATCGAATGATTGAGTTTGGAATAATACATTGGACATTTGTATTGATTAAATTATAAAAAGGTTTAGTGCATTTCTTGTACAAAAGTAATTCAACACAGTAAAAGGGTAGAAAAGGACCAACAATATAGACATAATTCTCCTTTGAAAAATTTGAGTCTTAAACAAACTTTCGAACAGCACTAATTATGCTGTTATATTGCTTAAAACATACTTTGTTCAAATGAAATCTTTTTTCAAAATCAGATTTTGATAAAATTGACCAATCATCATGTAAAAGGTCTTTGACAATTTTCACACCTTTTTTATACCATTCTTTATAAAACATAGACTTCTTCTCTACTTTAATGTTGAGTTATGCCATATTGGAGAAAATATTATATTATTGTTAGATTAAGAAATTTGGTTAGAGTGTATGTTCATAACATTAAGCCAAGCATCAAAAACATCTCTCCAAAATATATTATTGCATTGTTCTATAAGTGTTTTAATAAATTTATCACACCAAACTCTAAAAAAACAAACCCCTATGTCACCAAAGACAGCTTTAAAAATGCTCAACCATGATTGTCCCCCTTGCACCACTCTTTTGATCCAACAACATTTAAGCGAAATTATAAAATTTTTAAAATTTAACATTTTCAAACCTCCAGTGCAAAAGTTTTGGGTCATAATTGAACGTTTGACTTTGTCACACTTGGATTTCCAAACAAATCTAAAAAAAACCTCATTATTCAAAAGTGTAATTGTATCTTTCTTAGGATTCGGTAGGGAAACGAGTAAATGGTTTAATTTAGGTACAATAAAGACTCTTAAGTACTGTAATTCTTCCAATGGGAGTAAGAATTCTTCTTTCCCATTGTTGAATCAAAGCAATAATTTTGGGAATTTGAATGTTTCGATGTTTCTCAATTGCTATGATACAATGACAATCTCAACGGAGTTAGATCTGTACTTTAAAAACTCTAATGATTGATTATATTAATTGAAATTTCATTTTTCAAAACTAACCTGTACGCCATATCTGTCCTAGAAGTATTTCTAGGTCCTGGCTAATCGTTATATGACTTCTGTAGACACAACTCGTCTATTAAAAAATTATCGATAAAAAGCCCCTTGTAAAAAATATCGACAACACATTTTCAGAAAATCTTGTTTCGTTTTGGTGCAGTGATATTAAATAAGCAATGCGGCACGCCGTTTGATATTTAAATTATAGTCTGTTCCAGTTTATTCTCTTCGTCACATTTTGACGATTTTGATAAAATACACATACTTTAAAGGAGTACAGTTAAGATCGATGAAAGGGATAAAATATCCAAGAAACCTTTATTGATACATTATTTTTTTTACTCGGATTGCATACTTGATTGTACTTATAAACACATAATTGCCAAAACCGGTCAAATGAACTTATCTATGCAGTAAATACTTCTTTGATTTTTTTTTCTTTCTTAATTTGCTACCACTTTAGATCAATGTCAACATTGCAAGATATGAAACCAAATAATCATGGTTAATCGTTCCTTAAAATTTGGTAATCGTTCCTTAATTTTTAGCCAGAACATCATCATCATCTGAATCCCCTAAGAATGCTGTGTTGTTGTCCAATGTTGTTTTCCCCACAATGAATAATAATGCCATCTGGGTATTTGTTACCATTTAATAAAAAAATGTAACGTAGGTCTTGATTGCCTCAACACCATTCCAATAATTCCATGCTACAAAGGTTAAGGCGATCACTGTAGACTTTAATGAATTAAACTTAAAATGTATTTAGTCTTATCTTAAACTGTACTCTTGTATCTAGACATTTAAAGGTCGAATGCAAGATTTGCATGCTGTGGATCTCCATCTTTCCACTTGATGTATTTCCCCTCTGACAAATTTCCTAAATACGAATAACCCCCATTTCAAAATGAATGTTTTTGTAATTTGAAGTTGACTTTAAATAAAAATTTAAATTAAGGTTTTATGCAACATGAAAACTGAAATTTTGTTATTCTGACTAGACATTATTGAACACTGCTTCAACAAATAGAATAGCACTACTCTTTAAGAAGTGTATGAAAACCAAACTGAGACATCAAAACCAAATATGTCAGGGTTTTTTTTTAACTTTTAATAAACATTGACATGAAGGTTTCATATCAAATCTCTCATGCAAAAACCCATGATGGTATTCATGACGATATTAGTTTATTTTATTGTCTGGCTAGATAATACATAAAAATAATATACAAAACGAACGAATCGATTGCCCTACAGTGACCGTGTGTACTAACAAACTACCATAGATCGCACACACACAAACAAAGTAAAAAAAAAAAAACAAGAGACCCAGGGGCCACATCACTCACCTGAGCCACACTAGCAAACTGTTATAACCCTGATCCAAAAGCTTTGAAGAAAATGAAAGTGAACAAGAATGCAAAGCTAATAGTCTGAATTCAATATTAATGTAACTTGTAAAATCGTTCTGATGCTTTACTGAGTATCGTCGAGGAGCATCTTCACATGTCTAATTGTTAGCAGATTGGTATAAAAATTCATAATTGTACTATTTAAACAATAATTGTTTTTCACGTACACGTCCGTTATATAACGTATGATAAATGTACATCATAATGAAAGAAAAGTGAGCTAGGTCATTTACCCCCTTTCCATTGCTAGACAATATAACCCATATTGAATAGCAAGTTATGCATTATACACAAAACTAATTTGACAGAGCACATAATCAGCTCAAAACTTGCTGCTAATGTGCACATATGTTGTAATAATACAGAATTCTAAATCTAAAAGGGCAAAAATTGCCAAAAAATCCATTAAGTGTATTACTTTGAATTTAGAGAAGTTGCGCTTACATACACCTCATTACTACTTTCAATATAGGGCCAATATTCTAAGTTCAAAAGGGCCAACATTCCTTGGTAAATGAACATCTACAAATAGTGTCCTAAATACCAAGAAAGTTTCACTGAATTCAAGTAGCGGTTGGAGAGTTTTTAAAAGAGGGTTTGTACAGGTAAAAACACAACTACTCTCTACATTTTTAAATGAATTAAAATATACGAATATGCATTTCAACAACGACTACCGTAGCTTGAATTTCAGCCCTTCGTACATGCTGATTTTTGTGAGGGCTGACAAAATATTGAGCGTGCATAAGTTCCTGAAACACCATGGTTGTTCACCTCTTACGGCAATTTTCTACAAATATGGTAAAGCCACCATGAGGATATTTTAGATTGTGTCATCTGTGGCTTTATGTCTCTGATCATCGTTACCATTGATTCTTTCGTGAAATTTATACTAAAGAAACAAGAAGCTGTCCAAATGCCTTTAGAAGGAATAACACGAATATGTAGACCTTAAAGCTAACGCCGCCCTGTGTCCATCGTATTTCTGGTCGACATGTGGTGTCTACGTCAGCGAATACGACAAAAATGAGTACATATTTAGTTAAGCGCTTGAACATATCCGGTCAGTCCGGAGACACGTGCTTATTTAAAAGATCATTTACAATCATAAATCATAATTATTTTCTCACAAAAATGCAGAATACCGCAAAGAGACACTACAGAGACCCCGATGATCAATCGAACAGGCTCATTTCCTAAAAGGGGGATGTTTCCCTGTTCTTATTCTTCTGTTGGCGTTATCTAGTAGTGGAGGTTTTTACCGTGGCAAATGAGAAGTGGTCTCTTAAAATCATGAAAACTTTCTGTACAAGCTTGGACTGCAGTGACATGTAGCTTACCCTTTCAGCGTCATTTGTTCAGATACTTGTAAATGTACATGGAAAGTGTGTGACTATCATAGCAATCATTTCTTGTTAATAACATATGTGCGTTTATAAGCATTATTAGGATTCAAATCAGTTCTTTGAAATAACAATGTATTTCTGTTATTGAATTGTACAACCGTTCTTCATTCTTCCGGCAACATTTGAGCCGGGGTTTTCAAAGGTTTGAGACACAACTCGATTTAAAACTGATGAAGTACTTTGAAGTGTTGTACTGACAGGAGGAGACGTGTTGGTTACAGAGTTCAGAGGTTCTCCGGGTGTATCTGTACTTGCAATGCTAGTCCCTACAGTATATAAAAAAATCATAGATGAACAATTTGCGTCGACAGTAGATGCTGCACTTGTATTCGATGATAAAAATGTTTAATTTTGGGAACAATTTTAAAACTGATTTTTTGAATCGAGAGATGTAATGGATGTGTTTGATAACGAATGTGGATGGTACTTTGATGTAGCGCCGATAATTTGTGGTTGGCTTTGACTGAGCATTTAACAATTGCATGTGGACATTACCTGTATGGCGCGTGGTCCTTCCCAATACCGAGTGATTAACGTTTGTTACAGCCCGATATCTGTTTTGCACCGCTGCTGCAGTTTTCTTGGTAGATTTGCTTTGATAAGCAATAAGATATTCAGGGTAACATTGGTTTCTGTCGAAGACAACAAATATTGATGGATTAGATGTTTTATCAACACATGAGTCATATCTTCTGTGGCCTTCTCCCGGAATATTTGGTGGACAGGTCATATCCCCGCTTCCGTTTGTGTAGCTTCCTACTAAGACCTTTGCTTGAAACATTAGATGAAAAGGGCCTCTTGTGTAGTTGTGACTATATTTAGCCGAAGCGGCGAAATAAGAACCCTTTCCGTATACGGTTGCATTTTTGCCGCTCAACTGGAAATCAAAATTATTCGTGCATATTCCATAACAAGTGTCGTAGGAATCGGTGCCATGGAGGAGAGTTCTTTCGTCAAGCCTCCCAGTCTTCTTTGCATGGGTTTTCTCTAGATGTATTTTCTTCCTGTCATCAATGAAAACTAATTGATATAAAAAAATAAATATAAGAAGACCACGAAATCAAAAATATTGTAAGTTCTTACATTTTGTACTCATTCCAAAGAGGTAAATTCTGAATACGGTAAATGTTGCAAATCTTGAAGATTTTTTCATCTAATTCTGCGGAAAACGCCGTCTTCACATCAATGAATTCTGTAAGCGTTTCGTCTAACTCAACTAGCTCGAAATCGTGCGCCAGGTCTAATGCATTCCACTCCGGTGGATGTGGATCAGAAGAGACAACTTGAATATTCAATCTTTTTGGACTGAAAATATATTTGATCAGATTAATGGTTAAAGAAAACTTTGTCTAAATGGCTTCTAGAATGCACATTCAGGAATTCCATACATTTCTAAAAATACCCTGTACATTAAGAGGGCTCAATGGACGGAGCCATTGTGTTGTTTCCTTTAAAAGAAGAACTCTTCGCAAAAATATAGGAAAATACCCTCGTTTGGTAATACGGATTTTGTCTTTACTAAATACAATGTAATACTTTATAGCTATACAAATCATTTCAAAATTTTTAAGTAGATCTGATGGATATTTGTTGACCATCCATCCTCCTTACCTGTTAAAAATATAATTTTTAGTGTGTGTTTAAATCCGAAATTGACACAAAAAACTGATGTACAAGTTTTGATCTACAAGGAAAATAATATATGTTGCTTAGAACCACTGCTTCCATCGAACTAGAAATTTAATAGTTATACAAATGTTTTGAGGAATTCTGACCAATTTTGCACAACGTAACGTTGGCGACTTTTAAAACCATTGACATCTGCATATTTTAGCAGTTAAAGAGAAAAAGGAGATAATTATAGCAACAATAACTAAATAAATACAATCGAATACTGTTAATACAATGTACACTTTTTGGTGGAAAGCCGCTTTCACCTAATCAAGTGTGCTAAACCTAATGCATATTTGTATGAAACCTAAGGCACATTCGGAAATTCATTTATTCAAATCCACGGTACCTTGCTAAAAAAATCATTTCCTGACAAGTATCGTAGACTTCAAATATAATACCTTTCCAGTAAGTAATAATAAATCATTTTGTGGAATTGTCAAATAATATTAAAGGGTGGTTTCAAATCAAGATTTGAGTTGTTAATACCAGATTGTTGTAAACTTCAATATTAAACTATTGTGTCTCATTCAAATAATAATTTCATTACAAGGATAAACTATAAACCGAAACAAACAAACAAAAAACCCGTTTCTTTGATTTACTATAATATATTTTCTTAGGCCTGGTAATATATGCCATATTTGCGTATTTTGCTAAAATCGTGGAAAGAATGAGCAAATGAGATAAATTAATAAATGTAAATGATCATAAAAAGCAACTTTTAGGAAAGTTATCAGAAGCAAATGCTTCATATTGTCATGACTTACAATTGTCTACATACTATGTCAGTACGAAACACGAATACTGGTCGTCTTAAAATCTTCCGAACTGTTCGGGTATCAAGGTTTTTCTGCTTCAAATCGGCAAAACTGATTCTGTATTTGAGTTTATGACTCTCCCTGGTGAATAAATAGCACTTTTGTCCTGTGACGTATTTCTTTTCTAAAGTATACAGCAATTCATCCTCAAAAAAGAAAAAGAAAAAAAAGAAATTTAACAACTGCTATCAGGAAACTTGCATTCATATTTTGATGGTTTCATGGATTTCGAAGACTTCTTGGATTTCTGGAGTAGACATTATATATTTAAGGTACCTTACTACACCTATACTTTTACTTTTTTCAGATTATATGTCACGAGATAGCGCTTAAAATGTTTTGTTATTTTTTTTTTATCAATCAATTTGGTTGACTATCGTCATAGCTTAGTAGTTAATGTAGCGGCCATGTGAACCGGAGATCATGAGTTCGAATCTTTTATGGTCTTTTGTTCACATTTACTGGATAAAATTTTATAAAAAAAAGTATTTTTTATCCCAAAACAGTTTTGCCTATTTTGCATGTATGCTGCTTATCCATCTATGACATTCAAATAATGTTCTGCTGATTTGAGAAACTATTCCAAGGTGTAATGAGGCACCTTCATAAGTCAAATCCAACTGACGATACAAGTTTTAACACCGTCCATAAACTCGGCAATTCATCAAATATTCAACAAACGCATGTATTTACAAGATGTAGAAACATTCTGCAAGAATACCAACGCTTAAATTGATCTCGTAATCATTCAATATGTATTACTTTGAAAGATTTTGGCGCTTCTGTTCGGTTAAAAAAATTCTTTGGTACCTGCATCAATAAAATTTTTGTCGGATCTACTTTTCTGATTTGTTCTGATTAACACTATTTATAGAACGGGAATTTCCAAGACAAACGCTGTCAAGTTGTGTCTGTTTAATTGTCAGCAAACAAAAAACATAAATATAAAAAATTAAAAGTTTAACCTTCAAAAATAAACAATACACATTATTTAATTCACTAAATAAAAACTTAAGCGTCTTTTCACGATTTCGTCTGCTTGAGATCAACGATCAACATTTTCGGCGAAGCTGGCTGTTCCAATTCTAGGAATGATTATAACGAACATATCTATTAGACATATACACTTTCACGGTAACACTGCTGTTCAAATTTGGTAACGATGAGTTTTAAATTAACACAGGTACATGATCGGTCATCAGAATAAGCATCGTAAAGCAAAGCGATGGGTAGTGCATCAATTTAATTCCTTCGGCGTATTCCAAGCGGCAGATATATTATTGAAATACCTCATAGGATATCTAGTTACCAAAGCATTTACAAATATCGCACATACATACTATTATTTGTCGACATAATTATCAACTATATTCGTCCACGATCGTGTCTCCTTGTATGGTTATGCGCAGTTGCATATTCCAGCGATTTAACTCACATCAAAACCACGAATCTTGCTGCACAGTGAATAACATCACAAGCCATCGCATTCCCCTTTCGTATTCAATTTAGCCGGTTCAGATTTGAACTCTTTATTTGTGTTTAATCCATTAAATTCAGCTCTACTCAGTTGAAGCATTCAAGGCGCATCCATTTTGAATATTGTTGTTGTTTTGTGTTCATACGCGCTGCTTCATTTACATTATTTACAATTCTAATCAATGACGCTTCACATTTTATGATTTGAAAATGTTTCATTAACTGATAAGAAATGAATTTTTTATAATTTTTCTATTGATCGACGTATCACGGGAAAAATTGACCTGAAAACTTTTTCATCAATGTGCTACGCGAATTAATGAAGTTTTCCGGTTAATTTTTCCTTTGATACGTCGATCAATAGAAAAATTATTAGATTCATTTTATAAATGTTTTACAAAGCAATACATGCCGTTGTTCCAAACTTATGTTACACCTTTGAATTCGAGTTTTTAAACACAGTGGCTATCATTCAGAATTCTATAAATTCGTTATATAAAACAGAAATTAAACGTACCAATCGCATTGTACACCTAGCTGAAGGACCAATGTTTTTTTTTATTATTATTTCTTTGATTACATACCTTATCAAAAGGCATCCACTGATGATTATCATTTCTAAAGTACCACCTCCATTGGGTATGAAAAGACCCCTTTTGCAATGGAGCGTTTTCCGTAGCAAACGACGCTGTTGACAGCCGTCGATATTGTAAGGATTCCGATTCCCCAGTACAAGTGCCGTATTCTTCTTTAAAATTTAGAGTAATTTCCTTTATGAATCCCTTTGAAAAAATCTAACAAAGAAAACATGCAACATAAAGGTAGTAAAATGCATTTTTAAATCCAAATTGCAAGTTCTCATTTCACCTTTTTCTATTGCAGAATTTATTTTCCCTTTAGCATAAATGGCATGGACAATATATGGTACTAGTATATCTGTTGTATTAGAAGCTTACTACAAACTAACCTTTCCTTTTGCACTGCTTCTCATATTGCAATATCTTTTTTCCAGTGACTGGTTTTCTTCTTCATCAAATCTCAACCATTCACCAAGGAAGTGAATTTGCCACAGGTAGGGAAGATTGGTATGGTGTTTATCACAGGCTCTTGTTCGACAAGTCCCTACCAGATGATCTAGACAAATGTCTTTTTTGTGGCCATTGCAGTCTTTAGTACTATTGGATGTTGACATATCTTCTGATTCAGAATTATAATCAAAATGTGTATATTGATTAGAATAGTCAATTTGTTTTTGATGTCGTGGCATATTAATTAACGCTTTCAACAAAGCTAACTTTTCTCCCGACCATCGTTCCATTCTGTAGGATTTTAAGACCCAGTTGTTATGAGGGGTGTCAAAAGAATGCCCCCTAGTACAATTGGCAAACTCGCATTTGTTCTTGAGGAAATTGTAGCAGATGTGAAGGTATGGACAATCTTCTCTCAAAGCACATGTTTCACTGCGACAGACCTGTGGGTATCTGCAGAGAATGATAGTCTTAATTTCCTTTTCTGGAAACTTTTCCAGTTCGAGATTTTCTATTATATGTTGATTATGATCATCGTCAAAGTCGTGACCTTTCTTGCAATTTCTGCCACGTTTACAAATATCGTTTAGGTAGAAACTACAAATATGAAAATGGCTGCAATTCAAGCGTCGACAATTTCTGCTGGTGTGATCAAAACACAGTGTAGCTTCTTTTAAAAAGGGACCAATACAAATGGGTTTGTTTCGTTTCATGTAAACTAATAGTTTTGTTCGCCGTCCTTTAAGCCATCGATTGAATGTTTCTTCAGGTACATTTTCCTCTATATATTGAGATACGCTTGATAACCCATCTGATAAAACTAGCTTTTTAAATACATCTTCTTCTGGAAAATCATCATTTTGAAAGTCCGAATATTTTCTCTGTCTGCGAAATGGGCCTTGCCTTGTTCGATATTTACTGTTTATATATATACTTTTCTATTTTCTTATTCTCCATCGCTGCAATCATCACTGCTCCTACTTGAAATATAAACATAAAATATAAATAAACAATATTACTACGATAGTAGTTTTGTTATGACAGAAATGACAAAAATGCATGCTGCATATAGTAGAGAACTATTATCGAGGAGAATAATAGTTACAACTTATTTGGTATAGATAATTGCTCTGACCAGACCCCCAGTAAGAAATCAACAAAAGACTACTTGAGCCTCATCGTTCACTGTCACCATTATTAATTTATAAATTTTCGTTTCATAACAATACATGCACTATTAATAAAGAATCATATGACAGTATAGATAAGTTATCGTGAAGGTTAAACTATTAAACTTTTGTCTGGCGCTTTCCGAAATCGAAAATATTTGCAATTCACAGAAGGGGCGTACTCTATGTGCTATGGAGTTAGATACTTATTATAATACTATTGTCTTAACTTCATTTTAGAAAGTGCTGTGACTTTGCTAAAAATATATTTTTCGTTTCTTGAAGAGAATGATAACAATCACAAACCTGCAAGCCATATTTGCCCTTATGGTATTTCTAGGTCCATCTATCTGGTTAAGCTCATGCAGACACACCTCATTCTATACAAAAAATTATCAATAAAAGCCCTATGTATTAATACCGAAAACACATTTATAAAAAAAATCTGGTTCCGTTTTAGTGTATACAGTGAGGTTGCTAATGACGAAACGACCCAATAACATATCACTTTAAAAAAAATCAATATTTTTGTAACGAAGGTCCAATACTAAGCTTAAACTATTATGTCATGCTGATTATTAATGCTTTTTTATCTTGGAATTATAAAAATTCAACTTGTTTAATGTCGTAATTTTAAAACAAAAATAAACAAGCTTTTTCATGACGCAGACTAGAAAACTACTTTCACTTTTAGGTTGAGCTCTGATGTAAGCGGTACATTGAAGTTAAGCAAATTTGATACAAATATTTAATAAACTTTTAAGTCTAAAATATGGTAGCATAATTCTGCCCCTTACATCCAAGTCAACATGCAAGATAATTATGTTAACGTGCAAGATGTTTATACATGTATCTACATGCAAGATAAAAAATAAATCCTATTGACATTTTACTTACAAATCTATATAGGGAATCTGAATTATATATGGGTAAAATCACTTACTAACGCCCGTATCTGACATCAAAGATGCAGGATGCTACAAAATTATGACAACATGCAAATTATTTATATCAACATGCTGGTTAATTATGTAGACATACGACTTATCTATGTGAACATGCAAGTTAATCATGTTAATTTGCAAGATATTTATGTCAACATGCGAGATATTTAGGTCAACATACGAGATAACTATGCTGATATGCGAACTATGTATATCCACAAGCAAGTTCATTATGCTAATGTGCAGGATATGTTGCATGTTGACATAAATATCTTGTACTTTCTCACATGTTCCTTTCTCACATGTTAACATGACCTCTAATTGAAGGGGCCAGCCCCTTTTTCCAAATATAAAATGAAAGCTTGTAATTTTGATCAAGTTTTGCATTTCCTGTCTTAAAAAATGTTTACATGTCAAAAGATATTTTACAGAACGTGGTAAAATTCTCCAAAAAAATTTCTATAAATAATTTTACTTAAATTTCTATATTTAAATATAAATAAGCAAACTCGCTGGTGCCTCAATTTGGCGTCATTTGAAGTTATGGGTTATACAGTACAAAATCGATACGTAGTGTTATCACAGGCAAAGACACTGTAATATGTAAATATTAAAATTGCAATATGATTTGTTTAGAATTCAAATTTTAAAAAATTAAAAAATATGTACGATAGAAAATAACAAAAACAACCCTAATTTTCATAAGTGATTTTTCCGAAAAAATCCATCTCCCCTACAAGTCATTTCTTTTGTTATTAGAAATAAATCCTTTAAAACCCACGTTTTTAGAAGAATATTTTATCTCCTTGGGATAGGGGCTGACATTTCAACATTGTTAACAACAACAACAACAGCGACAACCACAACGAAAACATTTTGATTTGTCATTTCAATTGAGCATTTGGCTGTGGTGACCTTTCTTGAATGTAAATATTTCAAAAATGAATAATATTACTCATTCATATATATTATATATAAATGAGTAATATAAATTATATATTGCTCATTCAATGAATGAGTACAGAATATAGTATAAAGTAAGTTTAGAAAAAAGAAATACGAGACCAATACGATATTAACATTTCAATGTACATGTTCACTGTATTTCTGCTATTGAATTGTACAACCGTTCTTTTTCCGGCAAAATTTAATCTAGGATTTTCGAAAGGATAGGTGTTTTGGGACACAACTCTAAATGATGGAGTTCTGTGGGGTGCTGTACTGATAGGAGGAGACGGGCTGGTTACGGAGTCTCAAGATCCTCCGGTTGCAGTTGTACTTGCATTACTAATCCCTACAGCTGGCAAATAAACCACCGATGAAACGTTTCCGTCGGTTAGAATTGTGAAACATATACAGGGTCTTCACATTTACTCCAATTCGAAATATGTTTAAGGATCCCAAAGATTCGCTGGATTTTTGTAAAAATTGTTTATAAAGACAGCGACTATTGCACACAATTTTCAACATTATCATATCATTAAACTGACATTAAACGAAGCCATCGCATTGTCAGGTTTTGCAAATATTGCTGATACTTTTCTCTTGCCTTTTCAAAAAGCACCCATTGTCGATAATCATTTTGCAAGTACCATCTTCACTGTGTGTGAAAAGATCCTTTCTGCAATGGAGCGTTTCCCTTGGCAAACGACGCTGTTGAGAGCCGTCGAAATTTTAAGTGAACGAATCCAAATTGGCCAGAACAAGTACCGTATTCTTCGTTAAAATATAGAGTAATATTATTTCTTACTCCATTTGGAAAAATCTATCAAAGGAAATATGTAATATAAAAGTAGTAAATGCATTGTAAAATATATTTGAATTTGCATAAAGAAGTTGATGTATTTTAAATTCCGAATTGCAAGTTTGAAGTTAAAACTTGTTTCTTCTTTAAAATTTATTTTTTCCATAGCATGATTAGTATGGTGAATGGTTTGTACTCAAACGTACAATAAACCTACCTTTCCAATTGCAATGTCGTCCGTGTTACAATATCTTTGTTCCAAAAACTGATTTTCTTCTTCATCAAAACTCAACCATTCACCAAAGAAGTGAATTTGCTACAGGTAGGGAAGACTGGTATGGTGCTTATCGCAGGCACTTGCTGGACAGGTTCCTACCAGATGATATAGACAGATGTCTTTTGTGTGGCCATCGTGGTCTTTGATACTACTGGATGTTGAAATATCTATTTATAAAAGAAGAGTCAGACCATCTATTAAATTCCTTCTTAAAGAATTTATTTTATTTTTCTGGAAAGTACGATTTACAACAATTTTATGTAGTTTGATACCTTTAAACATTTTTACATTCTTGTGTCCTGCTTTTAAAATTGATCTTTGTTTTTGACAGGTCTGTGCTTTTAATATAAATGATGGTTTTGGGTAGGTTTCTTTGCATGACATATCGTCTGATTCCGAGTAATAACCAAACTGTGTATCTTGATAAGAATAGTCAATTTGTTTTTGTTGTCGTGGCATGTTTATTAACGCTTTCAACAAAGCTAACTTTTCTCCCGACCATTGGTCCATTTTGTATGCTCTTAAGACCCATTTGTTATGAGGAGTGTAAAATGAATGCCCCCTAATGCAATTGGCAACCTCGCATTTATTTTTAAGGAAATTATAGCACATGTGAAGATATGGACAATCTTCTCCCAGACAGCATGCTTCAGTTCGACATACTTGTGGGTATCTACATAGAATTATAGTCCGAATTTCTTTATCCAAAAACTCTTCCAGTTCGAGATTATCTATTATTTGTCCATTATGATAGTCGTTTTTAAAGTCGTGATCTTTCTTGCAACTTTTGCCACGTTTACAAATACCGTTTAGGTAGAAACTACAAATATGGAAATGATTGCAATTCAAGCGGCGACAATTTCTGCTGGTGTGCTCAAACAGAGTGTTGCTTCTTTCAAAAAGGGACCTATACAAATTGGTTTGTGTTGTCTTGTGTAAACGGATAGTTTTGTTCGTTGTCCTTGAAGCCATCGTACGAATGGTTCCATATGTACATTTTCCTCTGTATATTGATTTATGCTTGACAATCCACCTGATACAACCAGATTTTTGAACACTTTCTCTTCGGAAAAATCATCGTTTTGAAATTCTGGATATTTTCTCTTTCTGCTAATTGATCGATATTTACCATTTTTAAAGCACTTCTATATTTTCCATCGCTGTAATCATCACTGCACCAACTTGAAATAAAAAAAAACCCACTAAACTAGATGCTTCGATTTCGAACAGACCCAGCCTGTCCTAAAAGATTTGCAACGTATAGAAGCGAATGATTTCTCAAAGACAAAGAGTTTCAATAAAATCTTGTTCGGTAAAGACGAGTCGCTCTTACCCCGAAAATAAATGGACTCACCGTATTTCATTTTAACAAATCAATGAATTGATTATTAAGAAAAAGTACAATTAACTAAATTATTGTTAATGTTCATCAATACGTTAGATAAAAAAAAGCAAAGTCGGCGTATATGGGAATTTCAGTTTGATATCATCTTTATGATGTCGTGCATGACATGATTATTTTTAGATTGCTAAAGCTTATGACTAATCGATAAACTTGTTAAAACTTGATCGATGTAGATTTCAAAAATTACAGTTTCTATAAAGCTATGAGTTGGTTTTCTTTGGAAAAAAGGAAAAATGCTCGGTAGATGTAAATATAATACTATTATCAGAACTTCATCACAGAAGCCAATACCGATACTCTGTCACAAATAACCATTTCGTTTCTTTTGCAATGCCGTTCCTTACGGATTTTCAACCTAATTATAACATCTTTAACAATTAATTATATTAATTAAAATCTCAATTTTTCAAAACTAACCTGCAAGCCATGTCTGTCCTTATGATATATCAAGCTCCTTCTATCTGGCTAAGTAAATCGTCATAGACTCCTGTTGATTAATCTTATTCTATAAAAAATATCGATAAAAGTCTCTAATGCCGAATACACGTTTTCAGAAAACCTTGTTTCGTTTTGATGTAATGATACCAACTTAAAACTAGCCAGTGCGACACCTCGTTCAAGATTTATACTAGAAAAGGGGAAAATAATTTGGTACGCATAAATTGTATTAATTTTTATATATTTATATTTTTTATTCATCGACCTGAAAATACATTATAATACGTCAACGTGAGTTTTCGTTTCTTCTTGTAAAAGGAAAATCTCTTCCAGTCAAGTTTTTTCTTTCACATCTGTACGCATACCAACATTGTTTTTCCTATCGTATAAAATATGCAACAGTTATTACGGGTCGCGTTTGTGGAATACATATGCTCAAGTAGTAGTCATTGTATATTGATTATGGTTTGTCTTGAGTTATTTAAACGAAGGACGTTAAAGAGTGCAAAACAAATCAAAGTACTGAAGAACTGACGGGAGTTGATTTTGTCGATGTTTATTTATTTTAAAATCAATGATATGTTATTTTGCATGACAAGTACATGTATACGTAGTTTGTAATTTGAATTACGCATATTTTTATAATATGAATTTTTGAACTTTTTCGACTAGAATGTCGAGAAACCTCCATATGAATCATGTTAAATGATATTTAAAGATAAAATTAATTCAATCAAACTATGTATCAGTGGTAGAAATATTTCTCGAAAATTGTATGGATCCAAGCAATATTGAACTCTAGTCTCGTTTAACCAACCGCTCGGCTGACACCGTAAATCTCCGACAAGGGTTTACGGAGACAGCCGAGCGTCGAGTTGAACGAGACTATATTGAACTCTGGCGTAGGAATACATACGAATACAAAAAATATTTAAATTGTTCGTACCATATAAAATCTGACTATTTTTAAGGTATTTGTAAATAAGTTTCCTTGAAAAACAATGCTTTAGCATACATTACATCGAGTTCATCAATTATTTTCAAGAACTAAGTCTTGTCAGGAGCAATGATTTGTGCTGAGATCCAAACACTGTTTCACTTTCGGTTTGTCCGAGTGACTGCATAGGAGAGTTGATTAAAAATCAACTCCCAAAAAGTTTCCGCCCTTCGTCCAAATAATTCAGGACATACCATACTAGTAATAAATATTCAAACACGTTCTTTTATCATGCGCCAAATAAAACACCAGTAAGTGTCTTGTGACAATTGCCTGATGCCTGATTTTGAATTAGACAAATAGTAAGTGTCTTGTAAACAGTGCATGATGAGTGATTTTGATTTTGATCAATAAAAAAATCATTTTGTCAGGTGACCGCGTGCATATTTTCTCTTTCCTGCCAGTATATTCTTCTACGCATTTTTGGTTGGCTATTAACGGGTGCAACTTTCCAACAGTGAACACGAGATTTAGGCCTGGGTTTTTTTTTATCGAATGACGAAGACTTGATTTTATCTCAGGCTTGCGAAGAAATTGTTTTGGAGAAATTAAACATGAGGATTTTTACATGGATTTCGATGCAGATATAGAGAATCTAACAAATTTAGAAATGAGCTTCGACACAGAGAATGGCAGTGCTCCTGGCATGAACGTAGATGTAGTAACAAAAATTGAACATATTCAAAACTCCAAGGAGCCACGATTTTGTTTTGAAGTTGAAGAAGAGAAACTTCAAGGTTTGATAGAGAATCATGGAAATAGCAACACGGAAAAATACCCGTTGGTCATATAACATTTTTAAAGTTGGTGGCTTAAACAGAACGCGCAGTATCAAGGGCCGGTGTTGTGTAGAAGTTTTCCCCCATAGTAGCTTCTCCCCCCGGAAAACCTACTATATAGTAGCCTTTCCCTCTGGGGGGAAAAGCTACTATATAGTAGCTTTTCTTCCATAGTAGACTTTCTCCCTCATGGTTTTGGTTCAGATTTTATAAAAAATATTTATGGAAACCCAGTAAGGATTAAAATCAATGTTTCTACACTCCCAGGTTGTATATCTGCATTCATCTGTACAGGTTAACTTTCGTTTTGCCGATTTATTATTTTTATAGACAATGCCGAAAATTGAATATGTGTTAATGGAATAATACGTAGAACTTAATTAATTTAGGTATTTAATTGAAAAAGGTACTTCACAAGATATACACTTACATGTATATGCATAATTCTGTGTTCTGAAATTGTAAGTGAAAAATGTTTTGAGAATATTTTAATAAATCTATCACTCCGTCTGTCTGTTTGTGCAAATTTTATCCAGGCTAAACCTCTGTTTTAGAGAAATTTTGTTTCCGATGTTTCAGGGCCCGATGTTTAAAATCCTATTATAATGAATATAGTGCTTATTCTTTAGGGTCCCATATCTCATAAACTAGAGATAACCACATCACCATATATTAGAGTGGCAGTGGTTAACCACTTGTAGATGACTCTGAAAATTTGAGCCCTCAGGCCCTCGATGTTTCAGGGCCCGATGTTTAAAACCCCGTTATAATGATTGAATAGTGTTCTATAAGTGGGGGCCCGAATATCAAATTCTAGAGATGACCACTTAACCATTTTTTCTCAGTGGTAGTGGTATACCACTAGTATATGACCCTGAAAATTTTAGCCCCCAGGGTAGGGGCCCTCAATGTTTCCGAGCCCGATGTTTAAAATCCAATTATAATGAATAGTGTATTTTTAGGGCCATTTATCTAAAAAACTAGAGATGACAACATCACCATATTTTTACGGTCATTAGAAAGTAAAAACATCATTTGAAAATACACACTCACTCACAGAATTACTTATCAAAATGGTTAAAAATTACGTTTAATTTTGCTTTTCTTTTTAAATTTACAAACAAAAATATTAGAAAAGGTACGCGGGTAAAATCATTATTCTTCAAAACATTTAATCAATTCATAAGATGACTAATGATATATTAAATAACTAAATAAATAAATCAATAAATTTTTATTCATAAAAGTAGCAACCGAAAAACAAAAATAAATAACCAACAAAAGCGCACTTGATATACGGCTTTTTTTTACTTGCCAATTGATTAGAGGAACATGCTTATATTAAAACAAAATAAGTCAGCTCATAAATGTGTTAGTTATAATTTAGTGTAAAAAATGTGTTAGTTATAATTTTTAATTAAATTTTATGTTTCATTATTCGAAGAAATAATATGGTATACAAGTATATCTTTATTGCAAAAATATGAAATAAATAGTATGATACGATTTTTAGGTAAGTGAATCGTATATCTTTTTTTATATGGCATCGTTTTCAGAATTGTATATTTATAAATCACGTTGCAAAATAAAAAGCGGAAAAATTAACAGGCGGGGAATGATAATATATACATAAGGTTAGTTCAGGCTCCATTTCACATTTTCCAAAGTAACCAGCAAAGATACCGACTTTGTTCTGGTTGTAAAGTTACATTAAAAAAAATGTTTACATCATAAAACCTCGCGTTTCGTAAAAAAAATGTGCTTAAAGACATGAATATGAATATGCGTGACTTTAAAACAAAATTGTAAATACTAACTTTACACATGCCTTTAATACATTATCAATTATAATACCCCTTACCCATAATTTAGAACCCCATCAGTCGAAGGAAAACATTTCAGTTTCTCATCATATCATTGCACGCTTTCTCTCGTTTGATATTTAGAAGTACAAATATACGATTATATTCAAGATCTTCAATTCTAACGGTATAAATTTATTCTTATTCCCTTCCTCTACAAAATTAAGTTAAGATTGGTCAGTTAGTTTCCTGGGAGGAGCTTATACATAGATGATAATACATGGGAAAATTAGAATTCCAAACCGGCATATTTTAACTCAAATGTATTCTGACGTGTTCTGTGAAAAATGTCAATGGCATAACGTCGTAGTCAAAACTGTAGATAAGCATCGATTAGATGAAAAAGATTCGAGGTATTCCGAAATCCGTGTAAAAGGTGTTCCAAAAAGGTGTAACAAAAGGTGAAATAAATGGTGATGACACAGGAATGTTATGAAGGCGCATGCCTTTGTTCATATCAGGGGTGAAAAAACCATGTATTTTATTCTAAGTATGAATAAATGGCATAATTATCCTTTATTATTAGAAATTAAAATCATATCAGTTATTGCAAATTATTGCCACGAATGGTCCGCCATAAACATGACCGGAATTTTAGAAAAGGGGGAAAATCTACTATATAGTAGGTTTTCAGTGGGGGTAATCTGGCTATAAAGAGGGGGAAAACCCACTATATAGTCAGCTTTCCTGCTATATTGCCATTTTTCAGGGGGGGGGGGACTGCTATATGGCCATTTTACTGGGGGGATGGCCTTTTCCCCCTAGCCATTTTTCCCCACGGTAAAATGGCTAGAGGGAAAAGGTACTATATAACATCGGAACTCCTAATTCATGAACGCAGTGAAGCTGAACTTTTACTGAACTTTTATTTAGGCCGCCTTATAACGAGAGAAAAAAAATACTTTGGATGAACAATGCACGCAGAAATCCTTTAAAAAATGATATTTTTCATTTGCAAGTTGTTTAGGTTGAGGGAGACTCTCTGGAATGAAATCATTTTCTACTTGGTGAGGATAACCAGGTTTTATTCATTGCATTCAAGGGTAGATCAACAAAAACAATCAAGGGAGGACTAACTCACAAGGAACTACAAAGCAAACAGATACGACAATACTGTCAACCGGTAAGTTACAACCCTCTCTTTTAAATATTTTACTAAAGTTTACATTTTTTATTAAAAACATTTAGTGCTTTTTAATTTGAAATTTTTTTCAAAATAATGTTAGGTACGGCTTTAATTTATTTCAGAATTTTTTCATTCAATAGAGGAGCGGTGCATTGTTAACTCCAGATGTTCACGGAAACAATGGAGCGTTAAACCGCCATTCAAAGGTTAAGGTCATAGCAGAATTGTGTGAAATATCCTTGTCTCTTCTTTTGCTATAATCTGGTTCATACTTCACCCGCATGGCGCCTTTGATCAAAGGGAATGCAGTGATATTTGTGAGTAAAGTGTCAAGGTCATATCGGATCACACAAAAATCCTTTTTGTAAGAGCAAATGAACTCTCAATATAATCCTATTTGGCTTATACTTCACTAAAACATAGCTTTTTGGTTAATGGCGTGCAATGACCTTCAATGAAGTCAATGTGAATGTCAAATTGGATCTCTATATAATTAGTTTTAGACTGTAAATTATTTCCCATTTGCATAAACTTGCTCAGATTTAACAAAAATGCCTTGGGTACAAAGATGTAAGGGTAATGAGATTGAAATAGTTCTATGCCAGCAGAAAAAGTTATAGGTCAAGATAAAAGCAAAATTCTCTGAAATTCTTTTCATTCAAAGTCCATAATTAAGGTCAGACGACAGGTTCCTCGAGCATTTGTTTTGTATCTCCTCGTAATAAAGAGTTCCAATAAAAATAATCCGGATTTTCACCGAAATTTGTTTTAAAAATTATATTTGATTATGCCCCTTTCTGTGCTCTTCTACAATTGTGAGAAATTTGTAATTTGTTTATGTAATGGCGACACAGGAAAAATCTCGTATTAAAAGTGGAAAAAAATGTTCAATTAAAACTCTAAGGAAAGTGCATGCTTTAGAAGAAAAAAAGCAAAGAAATAAAGAAGTGGACAAAGGTTATGTTTTTTAAATAGTGCCTGTTTGGAAGGGTAACAGTTGAAATTGGAGGTTGACAATGGTTTTAGAGGGGTGTCAATTTCTACTGTTAACCTCCCAAACAGGCATTATTTATTTTATTATACTGAATGTCTTAATTTGAGAGAAATTTTTACTGTTTTTATATAGAAATGACGCGAACTCTACGGCAAACCGTACGCGCATAATTTACGCGCATGTAACAATTCGTTGTGTTACCCGTTGCGAAGTATGTTGCTAACGCTAAGGGTAATAGAACGGATTGTCAACTGCGTCTAACCCATTCAGATTTCAGTATTTAACATGAAAGTATAATAAAACTCTTAAATATGCTGTTATATGTATATATGATCGTATTTTGCTTATTCTTTACAGAACAAGACTGTGTCACAAAGACACCAGGTAGTTCACTCCTGATATACATTGTATGTATTTATTTGGAGAAATACATATATTATATTTGATTTTATAAATTGAACAAATATTTCGGACATAACCTCTTACTATATATGAATGTTTTTTAAACAGACGATTTAATGTGTTCCACTCACATCAAGAGCTCTCTGAAGTAAATGAAGTGGACAGGGTTGTAGGATTACATGTACCACACTATGTGCATGAGCATGATTATGCACAGAAAGAAGATGAAGTAGACAATCATATTCTCCTGAAGGATGATGACAGTAATATAAGTGACAAAGAGATAGAATGGTT
Organism: Magallana angulata; assembly: GCF_025612915.1. NCBI lineage: Eukaryota > Metazoa > Mollusca > Bivalvia > Ostreida > Ostreidae > Magallana > Magallana angulata. The sequence continues at coordinate 13,842,138 of NC_069116.1, read as the reverse complement.
CATAGGCAAACGTGTAATAGAACTAGGATATGTTGTGAACAAACGAATGAGGGCTGTAAATTTTGTGGACTTCCGTTGAAGGTATATGATATTTGTAGTGAAGTGAGATACGGACTTGGTTCATTACTGCGAATAAACTGTAAAAATTGCAAAAAAGTTACTTCTGTCTCGAGTGGAAAGAGACACTCGCGCTTGGATGATCATGCAAGCAGAGCATTTGAATGAAAACGCAAAGCCTGCTTTAGGTGTGTATGAAAACTAATAATAATAATTATTATTATTATTTTTATCATGTGATAAAAATATTAAAAAAATCGGAAAATAAAAGAAAATATATAATATATATAATATATATACTGTCATATTACTTCTAGTATTTGTTTTTGTAGGAATGCTACATGCAAGCATAGGGGAGAAAAAGGTAAATGAAAAATTGTTTCTTTCACCTGGGATAGTTACATGCACAATTGCATTAAAAACAGACTGAAAAGAAAGAAAGACACAGAAGATACAATGGAGTACAAGAAAATAAGAGCATTGAAGAAAGTCGATAGCAAGAACATCAAGAATCATCGGCAGTGAAAGAGGGGAACAAATACGAAACTGATGTTGACATCATGAACAACACTGACAACAGCATTATAGAAATACCCCCTCCTCTCACAAAACCCCATCTAACAGCATTGCAGCTAGGCAGTATACATTTGTATACTTTGACTTGGAAAGAACAGGTCTTGGTAAATATCATCATTCAATCATGCATTTCCATGTAAAAATTGTACCTGAAACATGAGGTAAATTGCTGATAAAAATCCTACCGAATTATAAAATTATTCCATGCTCTTTCATTTCAAATAAAGATTGTGAAGTAACACAGATTGGAGCGTATACTGATGATAAAGCATTTTCCCAGTATGTCACTCCTTCAACAAAACCCATTTCTGCTTCTGCTATAGAAGTGACTGGACTAGCCATCAGAGACAATATCATGTACAAGAATGGACGTCAAGTTCTCAATAAGACAACTCACGAAGCTTTGCAATCATTTATTGCTTGGACGAAGCAATATACAAACATTATTCTTGTTGCCCACAATGCCATGTGTTTGATTCAAGAGTTATTGTGCGTGTATTTAAAACAGTGGGATTGTGTGTCAGTGACTTCTTGGTTGGATTTACTGATACTCTGCCATTATGTAGAGAATCCATCCTAAACAGAGAATCATATAAGCTTATAGATTTGGCTAAAGACATATGTAGTAGGCATTATGATGCTCATGATGCTTTGTCTGATGCTCAGACCTTACAAGAACTTATGGTTTGTGTAAAAGTCTCTTCAGATATGTTGCTCAAACATATTTTCTCAACCCAGTTTGTTATAGAAAACATCTCTTTTGCAGACACGACAAGCAGATATTTATGTTCTTTACAACATCTTGTAGATAGCAATATCTTGTCAAAAATCACTGCAAATAAAATTGCATCATCTGGCCTTCATTTCCAGCACCTTTCTCTTGCCTGTCAGAGAGATGCAGTAAATGGAATAAAGTTTGTATTGTCTCACAATTATGCAACAGGTAAAGTGTGCGTTACTTCAAATTCTAGGATTATTTCTTCTCTTCAACAGCACTTTATTAATCTGAAATAGATTTGTAAACATCCATTGGTGTGCTGTGATATTGTGTAGTAAATCAGTCACATTTTCTTGTGTTATGAACATTTATCTCTGTTTGAATTAAAAAAATATTTGATTCCTTGAATGTGAATAAACATTATTATTTACAACAACCTATTATGTCTTTTTCACAAATAGAGGTAACTCAAGGACAGGTTGAAACTGATGTCAAATAATTATTATTTTTCATATTTTCAACGACCTTATCATATACCAAATAAGATTATTATTATTTATTATAATTTTTAAAATGATTAAAATATAAAAAAAAATATATTCTTTTATATGCCAAAATTTTTTATATCAACACTTCAAGTGTATTTTCAATAAGATTTTATGCGAAATTGCATACTCTAGTATCTTTCACAAATGCCCAGTAAGGTACACTCATTTTTGCAAGAAAGCTTGTCAAAGTAGTAGTAAATGAAAAACAAATTTTTGGAAAAAGTTATCTAAAATTCAGGAACGTGTCGTCTAACCTTAAGCGGAGCCCTTTGAGATCGTCACCATCTCAATGTTGTTTAGTTACGGCTCGCAACTTGTTGGTGTTTATAAATGAAAATCCATGATTAAAATGATTCGTGAAAGAGCCGGTCTAGTAAACTACACAAACCATTCTGGAATAAGGACGTGCGCAAAAGTCCTATCTCAAAATGGAGATTATGGGTCGGTTAGAAGTGGGAGTGCAGGCCTATAAACCTAGAAATGCAGATACTGCGTGCACGGTCTCAAAAGCGTATCCTCCAGAATCTAAATTTCCAGGAAAGAAACTTGAATGCTTGTGTACATCTAGTTGGTATATCATATAAATTAAACGTCCCCGAGAAACTGGAAGTTCTTGGTCAGACTGGTGTACCAGTACTTGTTCATTTATCAACTGCACTTTCATTTTATTCCAAATGCTAGAAGTAGCTTATTAAGAATGAATGTGCTTTTATCACTTTTAGTGACAAAAGTAATGGCTTTGTATTAGAAAAAATGTGTTATTTAATGCAAATTCAAAATTATATGTTGAAATTGCCTTTTCAATAACTTATTTACACTCTTGGTTTTGATAACTCCGCCCATATGTGTATCTCCAGTAATTGTTGACTTTATTTGCAAAGATAAAACACTACAACCATTTTTTTTAAAACAATTTTTGAGAAAATTAGAACGACAGTGTGACGCTTAATGCTATTACTGCTCCTTTAACATTGTCTCCCATACCCGTATTCACAATTATTTTCAAAGATTCTGTTTGGTACTTAATCACCGTGTAGAATCACACATAAGGGGCTGTAATTGGTGTAACAAATAATTATAATGATTTTGAAGCGGTGAACGTAGGTCATCAAGTATTTAAAGACCTATTAAGTTTAAATTTAATCGATTTTGATTACCAAAAGTATGGCACGGCAGACAGTGATTAATGATAAACCACCTCTAGTAACATGGGAGTTGAGATATCTTTAGAAAAGCTCAAACATTCGACAATATGCAGTTGGGGTAGACGCCACGTATTATTTTCAGGGTATTTTATTAAAAATTTCAATTCCTACTGCAGAACTACCAAGTTTTTTCGTTCAAAATCACTCCATGTGAATAAAAAATCTACATTAATAAAAGAAAACCATCTCACGTGTATGAAATATAAGGAGTATTTGACCGAAAACCCGATGTGGCGTAGGGGGCTGGGACTCTTTTTTTATTTTAGAAATTGATAAACAAATGTCCATATGTCAACCACTTAGAATATTTTCTTTATCAAATAATATCAGAGCTTACAATTCTTTGGCATCTATAATTTGCTATGTAAACAAAGCTTTTCAGTGTTAAACGTTAGAACTGTTTATATATGCCTAAAATTAATAAGAAAATAGACGAATGACCTTAAAAAAAGACTTTTTACTGGTATATTGAACCAATGTAAGCAAAAACAGGACACAAGCTTTGTTTACATGACAAAGAATTGTGAGCCCTGTATCTTGCTAAGACATTTACAAATGACTCTTAAATTCGACTGATCATCAGAAATTTACTTTTTAAGCATTGTAAATGATTAAAACAGAAAAAAAGAATTTGACCGAAATTGTGACCATGCATCTTTAAAAAGTTGAGGACTTAATTTAAACTACCAAAAAAATATATTTGTGTATTGTAATGATTATTGTTGTTATTATTAAAAGAAAAAAACCCAAAATTACATTTTGTACAAGCGATTAAAAAATCGAGAATGAGCGAAGTTTTGAATGTTGCATATAAAGTATTTGATGGTTATTCTTTACAAACAGACTTCCTGATGAAATTTTGTGCATCTTAAACAAAGTAACACTCTCACAGTGCCAATAATTGTCTGTTTAGTATTCCTATTTTTATAAATAGAATGATTTTTATAAATATGTTTTGTTTTTAAAAAGTTACGAAGTTGCACTTAGCCTTCTTGACATTAAATATTACATAATTCTAAATATGCATTCATTAGGACCAAGCGGTAAACCCGTAAACAATTTTTGCTAAAAAAGCTATTTCTAATATATCTGAAAAAAAAATACAAAAAGAAAAAAATAACATTTAAAATAAATTACGAAAAAATGGTCTCTTATTAGTAAAATCATAATACAAAGTAATATTTAAAGAATATAATTCAGAATAATACTATAGAACAATCAAGTTTTATATTCATGTGTTGGGCCACCTTCAAGTGGAAGAAAAATCTATATTGTATCACATATTTTAAAACCTAATTGATTAATTACAATATTATAAAATAACTACAATCGTTTGGTTAAAGTATTACAGGTTTTTTTAAAGAAAAGAAACATCTTTTATTGATAAGATAAAATGCACATCTAAATGAAAAAAAATCAACCACATTCTTAGTAAAATTGAAGGGGAATAAAAAAAATGTAGATTTTAATTTAATTTTTTTTTTATCAAAGAATTGTCTTTTAACATCAATGCTTCAATAATAGTATTACATAGAATCAAAATTAAATACACTGTAAGACCGAAAAACTAAGATGTGAAAGAGAAACCTTTATGTACAGCATTTCTATTGGAAGTCATAAGATGAAACCAAAAAATGCTGCAATATTTAAATATCATTCATGTAATGAAGTCCAAAATATCAAGAATGCCGTATTTTCACGAAATATTAAATTCATAGCTGACATATATTTTCTACGCTACATTTTCAATCGAAAACAATGATAACATAGTGTAAAACAGACAAACAATTAACTTTCCAAGCTCGTTTACATGTTAATTAGATGCAACAAAAAATACTTGCACAACACAAAAGTTATAAAGAAAAAATTCTTTCGGAAAAAATATCAAAACAATTTACAATATCTTATTAAAGCATTTTAAGAAGACACAAAAAATAAATTTCTGTACTCAATTATTACTTGTTTTCAATATTAAACTATGTTAAAACAACGTGAGAAGTTGCGCAAACAGTTATTGCAAAAATAACAAATTCAACCAAATCAGATTTCTCGTTGGTTTAAAGCTACATTTTAAAAAAGACGGTAGCTACCTTAACCCTGCCAGACGTAGATGGACTCATTAAGTCAGAAGGTGTTGAATATTGAACTCCTATTGACCCTTGGTACTCGTACTTGCAATGTTTGAACACCCCCCCCCCCATCATGAGAAAGAAACTTAAAGTCATTGGCGTTATCAAGTCGCTCTAGAAATGAGTAACACGACTTGCATTTGCTTAATAATTTAGATATGCAATTCTAAAAATACGAAGGAGCTATGACAGAGGTTGGTGGTTGATATCATACTTTTAAACTATTTTATCAAAGTGTGAGTCTAAGGTTGGTTCAGCGGTCAAACACTAAATGAGATTATACAAACGTAAGTCACTTTTTATCATATGTACGACTTTTGGTTGTACCCAAAACCAATAGGTGTGCGTTTATTACTGTTTTTACGATTCTCTTCACACATGCTGCAGTTGTCCTTATAAGCAATCAGATATTCCGGAAAACATTGATTTCTGTCGAAGATAACAAATATTGATGGACAAGTAGTATTATCAACACATGAATCGTATCGTCTGTGGCCTGCTCCCTTGATAATGGGAGGACAGGTCATATCTTCTCTTCCTTTTGCGAAGCTTCCTATCAGGACCCGGGCTTGAAACATCAAATGAATAGGACCTTTTGTGTAGTTGTGACTATATTTAGCCGAAACAGCAAAATAAGAGCCCTTCCCGAACACGGTTGCATTTTTGCCGCTTAAACGGAAATCGAAGTTGTTCGTGCATATCCCAAAACAGGTGTCGTAAGAATCGGTACCATGAAAAAGGCGTCTTTCCTCAAGTCTCCCAGCTTTCTTTGCATGAGTTTTTTCTAGATTTACCTTTTTCCTGTGTTCGAAAAATGATTGAAACTACCAAACTGAGTTGCAAGGAAATAAAAAATACAATGACAATATACACTGTACGTTTCTACTTACATGTTGAACTCATTCCAAAGCGCCAGATTCTGAATGCGATAAATGTTGCAAATATTAAAGTTTTTCTGATCTAACGTGGCGAAAAAAGCTGTCTTAACGCCATCAAATTCTGGAAGCTTTTCCTCTAGCTCAATCAGTTCAAACTCGTGCGCCATGTCTAATGCATTCCATTCTGGAGGATGTGGGTCAGAAAAGAGGACTCTTAACGTTTGAGGACTAAAATGATATGCAAGATGGCTGCTACAAAGTATTTGTAAAACATACTTTTTTCCTCACAGCTACAATTGCAGTTTTGAGTAAAAAGCGCAAACGTCTTGTGTATTCTTTTATTAACGAATTTGTTTTAATAGCCTACTTTTCAGAAAGCCATAATAATATTAAGTGAATATCAATGGTTTTTCTAAATATTACTAGTAAAACTAGATACTGTGGTTTCATTAATATTCAATGCCATCATTTTTCGTGGATTTCATTAAAATCACAGTTTCAAGGATACGTAAATCAACTTAACAACGATATCCACTATGATTACTATTCAACGAATAATGATGAAACCACAGTATTTATGTAAATTGGTTTCATTTAATTTTTTTTCTAAAATTACATTTTCTTTAAAAAAGGCTAGATGGTAAACGAATTATCCATCAGATCTACATGTACCTAAGTTTTTAAATATTATATTTTTTATCAAATATTAATATTTTAGCTTTTGAATTTTAAGATTATTCTACAAGTTTATACAAAGCTCTTCATCTTAATGAGTTTGATAGTCTAACAATGACCCTGACCATCAAGCCCTTTTAAACCATGGTCTGCTAGAAAATATTGCAGCTATTAATATAACTAAAATATCTTATATAATTTGTTTATTATTAATCTTAGCAGCCCCTATATCTATGTAGAAAATTATTAAAAAAGAATTCAACAATATCACATCACTTACTATCGCTGGAAACACACGTCAGCTATAGGCACGAATAGAGGTCGTCTTATAATATCGCGGACTGTGTTCGAATCAAGGTTTGCTTGTTTCAAATGAGGAAAATTGATTCTGTATTTGAATCGATTACTTTTTCTGGTGAACAAATAACTCTTCTGTCCAGCGATATATTTTCTCTCCAAAGTGTACTGGAGTTCATCCTTAGAACAGAAGAAAGATTTAAAAACATACCATCAATCTAAACAAGCAATATACCTAACTTTGACACTTGCAGCTCATAAAGGAAAAAATAAAGAAGAAATGTTTTCAATTTCTCTTAGAAAATATAATTTCACCAACTGTCTCTTCTTTGTTACGGTGTTTAAGATATAATGTGCGAACCTACCATCTTTTTTTATTTGCTTGCTGTCATATTTATCACTCACTATAACTTTTGTAATACCAAATCTATTTTGAATAAATATAAGTAGAACATCTTACAATGCTATATATATATATATATATATATATATATATATATATATATATATATATATATATATATATATATATATATATATATATATATCCAACAAAAGTGAATATATATATAGCTCCAACAAAAGTGAATTTCCATGTGCTTATATATATATATATATATATATATATATATATATATATATATATATATATATATATATAAGATCTGTTTATTTAATGTGTTCACAGGCGGTACAACAAAACAGGAAACACGTAGTTAAGGTGCAGACATACTGTTTAGGCATTTTTGTAAGCATATGAGGAGAAACAATCCTTGTCAACGATAATATTACAAGACAACGTAAATTTTATTTTTTAACTTTGTTACTCTAAAATCAATTGAGATATCTCAAATTTCTTTAGCAATTCTGAAGTTTACACAGTTAGTTATCGGTACTTCGTAAGGAAAATTGACTATAAGTAGATGTACAGATACATTTTTAGACGACTTGTAAAAAAGAGAGAATTTCTGCTGTTTACCAATATATTACGAAATGAATGTTTATTAATATAATTATCTTAAGATCCGACACTAGTAATGTAGCAAAGTATGGATGATTCTAATGCTCATGGAACATTTAATTTAATGATTTTTTGCTTTCACGGTAACGTTTTTTGGAGTCAGCTTCTATTGCTTGGAACGTTGGTCAAACACAGGGGTCGTATTCGAGATTCTTTTATCCATATATACATTAATGGTTGCAAATTAAATATTGATTAACATGTGAATTCTTGTTATTATAGTAACAGTAAACTAAACAACTTTCATTATTTTCTTTCGAACTGTAAAATAAACCATATCGAAACCATTTTAAATACTATGACAATTGAAGCATTTTACATTGTGTTTAAAAACTACTTAAAGAAAGCGATGATTCTGTTCAACAATTGTACTTATTAAACTAAAATTAAAACAATCAAAAGTAAAACAATGTTGTGTCGTAAGTTTGATGTATATATAATTACATGTACTAGTAAGCTCTAACCTTATCAAAGAGCACCCATTGTTTATGGTCATTAAGAAAGTGCCACCTCCACTGAGTATGAAATGACCCTCTTTGTACTGGAGTATTTTCCGTGGCGAAGGACACTGTAGAAAGTCGTCGAACATTCAACCGACCAGATATTGATCGGGATTTTGGTACGATTGTACCGTAACCTTCTTCAAATTTTATGTCAATTTGGTATACATTTCCATTTAAGATAACCTACAAAACATGTATGCATTAAGATATGTCTTTTTTTAAAAATAATTTTATATCAGATTAATATTTTTGCTCTATTTTATCTAAAATCTTTACCATTCTAGGAAAACTTGCCTGTCCATTTGCGGTCTTTTCAAGACTGCAGTATCGTTGCTCTACTGTTTGATTTTCTTCATCACCAAAACTGATCCATTTTCCAAGGATGTGAATTTGCCACAAGTAGGGAAGACGGATATGATGTCCATCGCAGTTTTTTCTCTGACAGTCCCCTACTAACTGTCCCAGACAAATATTTTTCTTGTCGGCATCATCGTCAGTTTCAGTGCTGAATGTAGGAAATGAATACTTTTCTGCAAACAATTTAAGCAATACAATCATGTTTTTTTATTTTCTTTTTAAATGGAACATTCAAAGGATATCAAGATACTTTTCCAAGGGGTAATTTTTTAAATAATTTTGGTACCTGATGGAACTGCAGTGTTAGCGTTTCTTTGCTTTCGTTTTGATGTCATTTCAACCATTCCTTCTTTGTATGCCAGGTCATCTGATTGGATATCATAGCCATACTGTGTAGATTGACTAGAATAATGTATGCGATTTTGGGTTTTGGGCATATTTAGAATGACTTTCATCGAGACTATTTTTTCTTTCGGCCATCGGTCCATTTTATACACTTTAAGAACCCATTTGTTGTGAGGAGTCTCAAAACTATGTCCCCTTTCGCAGCCAAAATCATCACATTTGTTATTTATAAAATCGTAGCAAATATGGAGGTATGGACAATCTTCTCCCAAAGAACATGCTTCATTGCGACAGACTTGTGGGTATCGGCATAAAATAATGGTCCGAATTTCCTTTTCCGAAAAATTATCGAGTGCGAGGTTTTCTATTATTTGTTTATTATGATCATCAAAAAAGCCGTGACTCTTATAGCATCTTCTGCCATATCTGCAAACACCATTAAGGTAAAACTTGCAAATATGGAAATGTCGACAATTCAAGCGAGTACATTCTCCATCAATATGTTCGAAACATATTGTTGCATTTTTTTCAAACGGAGCAATACAAAGGGGGGTACCATGTCTTTTGTATACCGAAATTTGATCTCGGCGTTTTGAAAGCCACTGGATGAAGTTTTCGTTCAAATATGTATTGTCTTTCATATATTGGGACACGCTTACTAAACCACCAGATTCAACAAGATTATCAAACACTTCTTCCTCTGAATAATCCGATTCCTGGTTTCCATCAAATTTATTCTTTGTGTATCTCTGCCTTTCTCTACAACTATAAGTGGAAAATTCGTTGTAACAAGTTGGAAACAAATTTAAAAGAGTTGGGTTTTTTCATCATTATTATCATGATCTTGTTAATTGTAAAAATATATAAACTTGATAAACTATCTAGTCATATATCATGCATCAATTTAGAATTCAGAACTCATATTTGAGAATACTTTACCAAGGCGCCATTAAATTTAATGGATGATTGATAAATCTGATTAATAGTCAACTTCATTCTTCTCTCCAATTTCAAACAAACATTTGAAATACATGTAAACAAATTTACTTATTAAGTTAATAAAATGGAATGCTTGCTTTCGATTACGAAAAAAAATAGCAGTATTTAATCAAAAACGTATTTACAGACAACAACTACATATAGAAACTGAAAGCACATACAAAAACATGCAAAATAAATGTGCATTACATCTATGTCAAACTATTTGCCAAAAATATAGCCATAAATTATACAAATATCAATGAAAATAAAGTACAGGCAACGTCAATTGAAAATATTTTTTTCGGTAAGCACATTTAAAAGTTTCTAAAGTTAGATGACACAGGCGGTACAAAGAAAAGCCAAGAATAGAGACAGATCATTACATAAATGTGCGCCTTATATTGTAAAAGGTCTTCTAAAATATTATATCTTGCCTCTGTTGACCTTATGTGTATTTCATTTACATATTTGAAAAGTCCAATGCAAATTCATAGTTTGTGAATTATAAAATCAAAGATCGTTTTAAACCACGACTCTAATGCTTTAGGAATGGACCACCTCAACTTGGTTGACATTAACATAAATCCAATACATGTAACTAGAGAGGACAGGATATTCGTAACTAATTTTAGACTATATTAATTTTCAAGAAGAATAATTCTGTATGAAATTAAGCATACTGTTTAAATTACAAAGTTAAATATATGATTTTTTTCTTTAGTAAGTAAATAATTGTTTATAGCCAAACAAATCTTATATAAAAATTCAAGATAGATCTGATGTTGACAACCCATCTTGCTTAATTCCGGTTGCAACACTTTTCTCTGTTGAAATCATCCCAGTGGGCATGTAGTGTATATAAACAATTATAAAGTTTTCTCATATAAATAAAGATTTGCTCTTCTTATTGATAAAAGAGTTAGTAATACCGAGATATAAACTTTTGAAAAGTTGAAATAATAACTAGTAATCAATATTTTGTAAAGGTATTATTATATTTCAATGTGGATTAAAAAGCTACAAAGCTCAACTACATGTGTGACAAAAACACTTTACCACGCGTTGAGTTAACTAATACATGTTTAAGTCTGTGGTGCTTCGATGGGGTTATTCGCACCATTTAGGGGGATGATGCGAAGGTGATAGTGCAAAGGTGTGAAGGCGAAGGAGCGAAAGTCCGAAGATGTGAAGGTGCGGTGGCGAAGGAGCGATACTACTATCGCTTCTTTGCCTTCGTCTCTTTACATGTATGGAGCTCACGATATCGTTTAATGATAATTATAGCTATAAATATGGAGTCTGCGGCAAAAATAGTCCTATTCGTAAAGTGTATATTTTGTTGATTTTACATGGTATTGGTTACATGTATGTAGAGGCCACATCTCAGTCCCATGTCTATTGAATTTCTTGTATTTTAGGCATGTTGATGGCCTAATGATTTGAGTCTGGGGTATTTTTTAAATATTTTTTTATTTCATAAATTACAGGAGTAATAGGGGAAAAAAATTGTTGCGTATGTCCCCATAAATGTTAGCGCTGTCACTGTCTTGCGCATGTGTACTAATAACATCCGAAAGCATTTAACAAACCTCAGGGCGAATCTGCTACCTGCATCAAGATTTTATGAATGCATCAGAGAGAGAGAGAGAGAGAGAGGGGGGGGGGAGGCAAAAGTACAAAAAGGCGAGACTGCAAAGTTGCAAAGGCGAAGGAGCGATAGTAGTACCGATTCTTCTTATTAATTAGCACTTTCGCCTTCGGATTTTTGCGCTTTGCTGTCGCATCTTCGAAAGTGAGAAGTTGCAAGTGGCCCTAACGGAACACCATACATGTCTAAACGCATGAACAAATATTCATTTTAATCACGTTATCAATAAAAGATTAATATCTGTGCATATTAATATCGATTAATTCGGTAAGTTAATCAGAATTGAACCTCTCATCACTAACCTGCAAGCCATTGAAAAGACCTTAGATATCCAACATACTTCAGAAACGCCAGACGCAAAAGGCAGAAGATCTAAAAGGCAATTCGATAAGAACTCACAAGGTTTTAACGTTATCTAAACACGCTCACATGAAATCAAATTCGTGCAATAAATGCATACGTGTAACATCAATATATGAAGTGCACGTCAGCGGCAGATGTTCCAATTTTCGTAAACAAGGTCAAGGTGATCCACCGCTTACTTTTGGTTTATTGTTGAAATTGGATAGTAAAAATCATAAATGATTCTGGGGATTTTTTCATGTTAATATTTTTTTTTATCTTAGTCATAATATTTGTATAAAGATAACAATATGACTGTTACAATACTGGAGTGTATACTGTAAAGGAGGACATATTTGAGCTGTTAATGTTATTTACGACAGGGACGTATATGTTTTAAATGTCTCTGTTTACGACAGAACTTTTTTGTCCTCCTATAGACCCCGAAATCCCCTTTTCCATGGATATTCTGATCATTCAATGTTGATAATCCTCTAAGTACACGTATCTTGTGGATTTTTACTCCAGTTGTACATTCGTATATTGTGATAATTATTTTAATTCCAAACAGCCACTCATATTGATAATATAAAATTTGCTTGTATCTACATATAGCTTCAAATGAGTGAAACCTAAGACCGTCAAGTCTTATAAATACATTAAAGATAAAACAACCTTATTACTTTTACTTACACACAATACATGTATATGTATCCTATATTTATATATACTTATGTCCAACATGTCAGCTCATTTATCATTCAAAACCTTTCCCCTGCTTCATAAAATAGTAAATTCTGAGAATTAAATATATTCCCCCAGAGTAAGTTATTCTGAATTTTGAATTATAAAACAAGGAGTTTGCCACTTTTCCTATAGACAATTCAAGTGTTGAGATGTCGAAGATTTTAAATCATAAATTATAAGATGAAGTTTTCTATAATGATAACCTCACAATTCACATTAAAGCTGACATGAATTCATAAAAGTATTTGGTCGCCATATAAGTTTCGAACGCTTCTCTACTGCCTCTGGGGTATACATGTATATACCGGTTGAGAAAGTTACGGTCGGTTGCTTTCCGATCGAGGCATTCAGGTTGCACGGAGTTCTAAATGCATGAATTACACATTGTAGTAAAATGTTTGTAGCAAAGAATAAAGAAAACAACAATCAATGAAATATAAAATATATTTATCCTGTGAATGGATTTCCCAGACATCTTTATTATTTTGCACAGATAGCATGCTGCCTTACTTCGCATTCACTTGTTACTTACTTGTTACTTAATTGTTAGCTTTGTCATACAGTTTATTTAAAGTAGTATTTGTAATACTGAAAATGTCTTAATTACAAAATTACAACATTCAACTGTAAACATTTAAATGTGAAATAGCTTTTATTTTTACATTTATCTAGCATTACAATGAATTACTTACTATTCACCGTAAAACGCTATATAGTTCGTATTTGCAATTTCTAAAGATAAATGGGTATACAGCATTCGTTACAACATTAAAAAATTATCAAATAAAATTTTCATACATCTTTGATTATCCAAAATTGTATTCAAGATTTTAACTGCGATTTTATTATAGCATTGAATGATTTATTTTTGACGTCGTCGTGTCAATAACTGCCGTCAGGTGAGCAGACAAATAGAATAACGCGCGTTAGCGCGTTATAATAATTTGTCTGCTCACCTGACGGCAGTTATTGACACGACGACGTCAAAAATAAATCATTTAATGCTTATATTTACATTCCCTTACTGAAGAAATCAATTGTTTACTTAAATAAATCGATATAAAGTGCATATCGCGGAGGGAGTGAATAAGTAACAGCAAGAACAGCTGTTTTGTAAAACCGGTTTAAACTTGATTTCATATAGACTGTTGAGATGAGATTGACGAGCATAAAAATATATTCCATGATAAATAACTCTTGAAATGTTGCTTTTAACAATAAAGTCGACTTTTTTGTTGAATAATTATAAATCATGGTGTTTTGACAACATAAATGAAATGCATTTTTAACCGATAACATAGAATTCACTGTTTGAGAACTACTTATGTAAATTACTCGTAAATTCATACGCAGTGAATAGGTGTTGCATTTAGAGGCATTTAAACATCACGGAATTTAATGGAAAAACACAGTAGAATGTAAATATATTGTTTTGTTCTTCTATAAGAATGTGAGTTTTGTTCACTACAGCCATATCACCGTACCGGGGGAAATGTTTCTGTTAATCCGGCGAGAATAAGACTAAAATACTGTAGATGGTATAAAAGCATTTTATTTGAACTTTTGCCGCCCGCCGGTAGTGTGAATAAAAAATATCGAAACTCCCAAGACTAATTCCCGATAATGATGCATCATAAGAATCGTACACAATAGTAACTATCACTATAAGCATGAGTGACATATGACATGGAGTAAAACTTCAGTTGAAGTGAGTCAATTTTATCAATCTTTTTTTAATTTAAAATGTGATAGAAAATATTGCAAATGAATAACAAATAAAGGAATGTAATCTTGAACGTTTTTACAATATGTTTTCAGTAATAGTCTATCGAAATTTCACTCCATGATAACTAAACGAATTAAATTTAATGAAATATCAATGGGAAAAATAAACGTATGTAATGCCCATTTTAACGAAAAATCACTTTAATGCAAGTTATTGATATCATCACTAACTGGTGAATATAGTTATTTTAAGTTTTGTATAAATGTGCTCAGAAATGTGGGTTCATTGGTTAAATATTTTTAACGTAATGTTGAAAACTTTAATCCTGATTTTAATCCTGAGATTGGTCCTTTGTGCTACAAGTCTATCTCTTTTCCTATATAGTGGGCCATGGTTAATGTGCAGAGGTCTATATCTGTTGATGATGACAAAATGTGCAATTCAGCCAGTTGAGTGCTATATTTGGTCCTTAGTGCTTCAACGTAGTCTCTGTCTCAGTAGTGACCAGTGGATAATGTGAAGTGGTCCAAATCTGTTAATGTACAGAAAATAAGTCTCTCCCGCTTTGATTTAATTTTTCAATTATTCCACTTCCAACATGAACATGTGCCGTTGAAATTGAAAGCTAAATTGAGTGTCTGGAAAGAGGAATGAATGATATGTAATTCAATTACCTTTTCAGTAGTCATATTAGAGTCAGATAGTCATTTTAGTTTCAACCTGTGACCTACACCATTATAAACATCCACATTTTTGTCATCCTCTCCTTCTGCTTCGTTCTCTACCAAAAAGGACTCAAAATCCGATGCCAGATCGTGTTCTTCATCAGGAGATACATGTACTATTTTTGTATCATCATTAGGTATTTTCCGCAAACCAATCAGAGGGTTTAGTTTTTCTTCTGACCATTTTTTCATTCCATAAACAGATAGAACCCACTTATTGTGACGATCTGACAATGTATGACCTTTTTCACACTTCGAATCCTTACATTTGTTTTTTAAAAAATTGAAACAAGTGTGAAGAAACGGACAATCAAATGGAGTTGGTGCTTCACATTGCGAGGCAGGGCATACTTGAGGATATCTACATTGCAGAATTATTTTGATTTCTCTATCCGAAAATTCATCAAGGCCCAATCTAAACTTAATGTCCTTGTTATTTCCTGTTTCGAAATTATGCTCAAACCGACATTTTATACCCTTTTTACAGCGCCCAAAAAGATCAAACTTGCATATATGAAAATGCCAGCAGGTTTGATTCCTACAAGATTTGTTACCTCCATAAAAACAGCAAACCTTGGCACCTTTAAAGAGAGGGGCAATGTAAGTTGCCTTTCCAGCTTTCTTGTAAACAGCCAATATGGTTTTTCTATTCAATATCCACTCATCGAAATCTTCCCGAAGGCCATTGAATTTTTCTTTAAATATTGCAGTACTAGTGCAGCCACCACATTCTTTGACAAGAAAGATGAATACGTTTTTTTCCATTTCGTCTTGAACATCCGAGAACCTCTGAATTGTTCTGGTCTGTCTAGGATTTGCTATGCTGTCTGCGTTTGAAACTTCACTGGCAATGCTCTCGTTGTCAGAATCCGAGTCCACTAAACAAAATTAAAATGGATAAGCAACTACATGTATAACTAAATCTAACAACTTAGTATACGGTAAAAAATGAATAGCTAAAAAGAGTACCTGTGTTTGTACAGACGATATTGAACGTATGTCTTAAGGCATCAATTGCTGCATTTTGTTTGGCCCCTATCTTAGTCAAGCCATAGCCTTTAAATTCGCGACCGTCAACTTCAACAGCGAAACATATATGACCCGAAGTTGTAGTTTTCTCAAGAAAAGTTGTCAGCGGTCGTAGTTCCGACAAAAATTCAACAGGATCCCTCTCAGATATGGTTGCATTTCCTTCAACATACAATTATTATTGTTAGTTAGACTATTAATTATCAAAACTATTTTATTTCTGTTTTTTTCTGCAAGATATAAGCGCTTTTCAAAATGTGCAAAATAAATATTTGTAACACCATAACAACTGGACAATATCACGTAATGTAAATAACCAAATAATATTACGTGGATCTTTAAAAAGGTAATATTTTAAATCTAACAATCAGTCTTTATGTAATAAAAACAAACCAATATCATATCTTTGATATACGTTCCATACCATACCAAGATTTCCGATAAAAGATAAAATTTACGCTACAAAAATGTAATTATTGTTATTTTAAGGTGATTGTCAAGATAAAAACAAAACTTCATAACTGCTTATCAATGCATTTATTGATCATTAAATAAAATTAAGTGAAAGTTTGTTCATTATACCTTGTATTGGTTTCCTTGCCTCGTGTACATCTTGTGTGTAACTAGAGTGTATATTTGATACTGTTGGTGGCAAATAAGGGGGTGGTGTAATTTGCTGATAATGATTCATTGGTTGAGGGAGGAAAGGGTGCGGCTGAACATATGGTGGCACCACTTGCGGACACGGTCCCGATGCTGAATACTGTCCGTAGTTGAAGGCTTGTTGATAAACTGGCGTCTGTTGGGATTGAGGATTGTAGTAGAAATCTCTTTGGTTACAAGGGGGCATGCTATATCCCGCGCCAGGGCTACTGTACTCTTCTCTCTGCGGTGTTCTGGGTTTGAACCCCCGACCACCACGTGGTGGGCCGGGCCTTGTATAACGTCCTCTAAATCTGGCAGGTTGTTGGCGTGCTGTAAAAAATAGTTGTTTCGTAAATACCGGAGGTGTTTTAAACCTTATTGTCATTTTGCTAAATTATTTAGGCCGAACACGATCCTTAATAATTTTGTTCAGTTTTGCGTTTTTCTTCCATATTTGATTAAAAGTGCTATGAGTACTCAGGTGTCCTAATATATAAATGAAATGGACATGAGCTCTACCCACAAAATGAATGGTATAAATATTCTAGCAATTTATACCCCTCAGAAAACTCTCCAAACCTCTCCTTACAATATTTCAAAATTTTCTTGCGGAACTGTCTCCCGTCACCTGTGTTGATTGCAAGTGATATAAATCACTTGTGCGGATTTTTATTTAAAGCTGCTTGGTCCGATTTTTTTTGCAATTACAGTATCAAATTTTTTTCAGACAAATCATTTATCTTAGAAAGTTATGGACTTTCTCCTATTTACACCAGCAGAATTAGTCTCCTTTCAAAGTTAGAAATATTCAAAGTAAATAAAATAATTTCTCTTTGGGCAAACGAAAAAACAAACCAAAATGCATCACGGGAATGTTTAGAAAAGGAAACCGCTTGGTTTCGTCCCCCGAATGATTGGGGTTATTCAACCCGCATGCTATGCATCGATTGTAAAGAAAGAAAACTTTAGAAATATTAGCAAACAAAACGTACACATGTTTATTTGTAATTTGTCTGATCATTTCGACCTTTATTTAAAGCGATGTCAAATTCGTAATACAGCCATACCCGTCTCGTCGTCAGGGGTGAAATTTAACATGAGGCGAAATAACGCGGTACCTTTTTATGTCGTTTGTTTTGTTTAGCAAATTTTGTACGTATTTTTCTTCATTGAAATTTGGCATAATTGACGGGTAAAACTACTGCAATGTCTATTATTATACATATACTAAGCATAGCCATCGTTTAAAAGCGTGCATAAAATTTGATATAAGATCGGACCAAGCAGCTTTAAATGGAATACAAGCACGTATTTATACTGCTCATTTCATTGTATTTTATTGATACCTATCGACTTCCCCCCGTCCCATGCATAAAGTTTAAACCTGCATTTATTATAACAGAGGTTAAAAATTGCAATAGATGAGACAAAAACAAACGGTGTTTTTGATTCTCTTTTTGGTATCCCCCATTGAATCGTTAAAGTATGGTCAACTGTTTCATGCATTTCGTTATCTCCAATACTTTGATTGCGGTAGACCCAACTTTCGCTTTGAAAAATACCTAAATTTCATAATTTTTGGTAACAAATTAATGAGAACTTTCGGTTGAAATAAAAATACAATATAAATAAAACGACAGCACATAAAGAAAATGTACTAGTCGATATCATAATGTCAATTGATAGTGAATAATAAAAAAAAAATCAAACTGTTTTTATACGTCTTAAGCAATACTTACGGTTCATGTTGTTACTAAATTCTCTTCTACCATAAAAGCAATCAGATTAGTTCCAAATGTCTACAGAGAATACGCTCAGTGCTCAGGTTAAACATGTAAACAGAAGGAAATAGTTTTCCTTAAAATGTACTTTCGTTATTGATGCGAGGAAAATAAACATTGTCAGTGACACGTGAATTTGCAGAGGTGTTTGAGTGTGTGTGTGTGTGTGGGGGGGGGGGGGGGGGGGAGTTAATTCATTTCAAACTCCATACATTTTTGCTGGTTACGCAATGCAATCGTGCATTTTTGTGAATACATTATAAAGGCTATTTGTTGCACAGTATGATTTACGTCTGAAAATAACTGTAGCTAGTAATGATGAATTAACCTTTTATATCCTTTGTTTTGGTTTTCTGTAAGTTGCATTTAAATTTAAATTAGGAACGAATTTGTAAGTTAAACAGATATGTAGGATATGTAAACACGATGACAATTCGAAGAAAATTCTTATTTAAACTACATGTATAGGCTTTACTGCCTGGTTTATTTAAACTACATGTATAGGCTTTACTGCCTGGTTTACTGTTAGGCTAGATGTACATGGAAGGCGACCTATATAGTATATACTTTTAAGGTACCTCACTACATCTACACTAAGGCTTATACTTTTTAAGGCACTACGTCACAAGATGGCAATTTAAATGTTTTGTTAAACTGTTTATATCGTTCGATTGTGTTGTATATCGTCGTAGCTAAGTGGTTAAAGTATTGGGCTTCTGAACCGCAAATCATGAGTTCGAATGCGTCTGGAGCTCTTGTTCATATTAACTGAATTGAATTTTTAAAAATGTATTTTTTTAAAAATCCAAAATTGCACATTTTGTTGCCCATTAGACTTAAATACTTCTTATCCATTATGATATCTATCATAATTAAGTAATTATCTGCTGATTTGAGAAAATATTTCACGGTGTAGTGAGCCATCTTAAAACGTAGAAAAGTTACCTTTATACCCAATTTGGATTGATATGATCCTTAATTTAAAAATGAAACGTCTTTATTTTTACCATTAATTTTTATTACATGTATAACTATTAAGGTCTTGAAGAAACTTATTTGACTGACCTATCATCTCTGCTAGCGAAGATGCTGACCTATAAGATTCACAATGATATTGAACTTTGACCCCTCCCCCATTTAGTCAGTGGATAGGGATGGTATTCCTACTTAGAAAAAACCGTTCCACGATCTTAGATTCTTATATAAACTAAAAAATGAAGTTTGGTGAAGTTTTAAAATCCCTCGGCAAAATAAAATTCCCAATTGATGCCAACTCAGAGACCACATACGACACTGAATACATTTTTTTTTACAAGTATTTAATTCGATAAAGTCATTCAATTCAATCATGTTTTAAACATTAAACATACTTCTCCCGGGAAAAGACATTTAATAAGAATGAAAATATTAAAACGATATACATGGAAAGTCATTAAAGAAAGTCACATGAAGATATAATTAAAAATTATTTTCTAAAAAGGCTTTAAAAAAACGTTGTCCATTTCATATGACGCATGTGTTTCTATTATGCATGTAAATGTGGTAAGTCTAAAATTTCTTGACTTATTGTAATCATGACAATGAAACGCTTTTTTGACAAAAGACTCCTTATACGTACGTGATAAGATGATTAACAAAATTCTACTGAAACTGCCCTGAATTACGGCGACAACTCGCAAAACATCGAAACAAAAAAGACGATCGGAATTGTCTCCGGACGATGTCCAGTTTGAAGGCGTATATGAGCGGATTGCAGAGACAATTGATGACAGCCAGGATCAAAAGGTAGGTGAATACGACGTCAGCTGACCAGTTACCTGTCAGGTGTCTGTCCAACTCAAACACCAGAACTAAGATTGTGAACAACCCTGTAACAGACATAAAAAGTCAACAAATAGTTAACAAGTAAGTTATAGTTATACTAAGGAA
This sequence comes from Magallana angulata, assembly GCF_025612915.1. NCBI lineage: Eukaryota > Metazoa > Mollusca > Bivalvia > Ostreida > Ostreidae > Magallana > Magallana angulata. The sequence goes on along the minus strand of NC_069116.1, from coordinate 13,821,276 downwards.
TAATTTTGTTTTTCATTTGATAAAGCATATTTTTTCTTGCTTTAGAAAAAAGAAAAGGAATTTTTATCAAACAATTAAAATCTACGGCGGATGTTTTGTTTACCTTACATAAAAGAAAATACCATAGATTTTTGGTTACAATATAACAGTGTTTTTTTTAAATTTCAATTAATTATTCAACATGTAGATATAATAGTTTATCAAAGAAACATACTAAAAGTTGCATATGTGTCTTCTGTCTTTAATATACACACTATTCCTCTAGAAGGGAATGAATTTTTAATTTATAACCAGAGCCTATGCCGTTGTGAATCAAAAAATTAGGCTCATGGAAATCTTTTACCAATTGGTGCCCAGCACAGGAAATAAACTCCCACAACTATCAGTGTGGTCATAACAGCTCGCGATATGGACCCTCTTCTGTTCCGTCCTCTCCCAGTGCCCCGGGTGTGTCTGATGGCGATCACGTGACGACGTACGACGGTAACCATCCACAGGTACGCACACAGTGTGCAGAGAAAAGGTGTCACATGGATGGTCAGTACAAAGATAATATAAGATTTTGACATTGTACGAAAAAAGCTGCATAGGTAGAGGACATTCTTAGAACTCCATCCGAAGAATGGTAGCAGTCCAACAACCAGTGACGTCATCCATACAATTATAAGACCGATTCTGGTTCGCTTAATGCTGATGTATTTCCGATATGTGTATGAATTGCTGATTTTAATAAGTCTTTCTAGTGTCAGCACTGTGATTATAAACACAGATGCTAAACTACATGAAATAAACAGACCTATTCTTAAAACGCATTCGACGTACACTGAAAATTGCATGACGTTGTAAATTGAGTCATAAATGACGATGAAGCCGGTAAATGTATCAGCAACCGCGAGATTCTGAATGATAAACAACGAGTTGTCCTCATCCTTGATCCTAGAAAACAAAATCCACACAATCCAAAAGTTAGTTGCAATGATGCAAAATCCGAGTAAAAATATGAAAGCATTGATTGCCACATCTTGCCAATAAACGCAGTGTCCATTAAGAGAGAGAAAAACTCCATCACAACTAGAAATGTTGAACATTACGTGTATTGAGGTGTTATTCGTGTCCATAATTGAAATATATATACAGTTGTATATATATCAACCAGCGCTCTGGAGTGTTATTTCTGAAGCCAATTTCAGTTATATTAAATCTATATTCGGCACATGTAAATGTCAAGGCACGCTTATTGTAAACCGTCTTTCTGATAAATGAAGCAACCTTTACGAAACGCTTTAACTCTGGTTCGAGATATTTTGGACATCAAAGAAAGGGATCATCCGCGGAATTGCCTATTTAAATATTCTGCAAAAAATGACCAACCAATTAAAGGAATCAGCATGAAACAGAGATTTATTACTTACATTCCATCGGGTTAAATAACATTGCTGACAGCATCAATATGTTACTTAATTTGGTGTTATGTTCATCTAAAAAGAAATAAAGAATAGTAAGATTTACACCTTTAATTTAAATTAATTGTATACGTACATTGGTCATAAACAATTTAAATCTTCTAGCATGAAATATATCTTATTTCAAAATCAAAAGAAATGGCATAATCAGTGTGGGCAGACTCTTTAACCATTGCCGTAGACCTCACTGGGCTGCCCACTTTTACACAAAACACTATAATGAAGAAATGACATGGATTTAAGGATGCATATAATATCTTTCACGTATGGCTTAATCGACATGTCAGTTAATCTTAATATCTTTCTCCTTTACTTTGTATGTACATATAGTTTGCATATTGCACCCCCCCCCCAAAAAAAAAACCTCAAAAAAGGATTAGAAAACAAAATAAGTATTTGTGTCCTGTTTTAGGAAGAAAACAGATTATTTTAAACTGACCTGATTAATTGTTACCATTATAATAGTATCCCACTGGATGAAGTAAATAAAAAGTAACTCATTATTACATTCAAGAAACTTTAAAGATTATTATTTTAATTTATAACTCTTGAATGTTATTCAATTTAAGACGGTAACAGCACAATATATCTTGTCATTTGTTGTGGGATAAGAGTTTGAACTTTATTGATAATGCATGTAAAATTTGATAATGAGAACAGAAATCTCCGTATAGGCTATGCAACATGAGAAGTGTAATAATGAAGGTTTATTCAGACTTTTTACAAGCATTTTGATTTTTGACTTTAATCGCGTTCCCGTAAGGATTTACGTATCTCGTCAGTAGCTATCATTCGATAATTTTCTAGAACAATGAAAAAACAAGTTGTTTTTTAATATATCATGCAAAACGCAAAACATTTTTGCCAGACCAATCCATCGGCTGTAGAAAAAATATCTTTAATATACAGTTAAAACTTCCCAAACTTCTTTCTTTGTGAAAAACTAGTCGTATAATGCAGTTTTCAGTATGACTGGCTTGTACATACAAACTATCACTGTTCTTCATCGAAATTGACAAAGCATTCATCAACATCCAACCCTCATTTTTTAAGTTGACATCTTATAAATGTCGGAAACCATGGAGATCGCTTCGGTTGATATTTAATCTAAAATACAGCACACCTATGTTTTCAACTTTATCCCCTATTCAGAATCAGTACTCTCCCTTTATAATTTGTTCCTAAATCATGTACGTTCCTAGCTTGAGGCATTTTGAATTTAGCATTTTAGGAAAAAAGGCTTAGTTTAAAGTTTTATGCTCCAGAATGAGATACATGCATTGGCATCAATATAATAAAATTAATGGGTAAATCAATGCATATTAAAGACCAATAGCAAAGTTGGACATTTACATGATTTCTAAAATTCTTTTCTAAGGAAAACGGAATAATCTATTGAGTTGTTCAAATACAATAGTCCATAGTAATTTCATTTAAGGGTAAGTCGCTGCTCATACCACGTGGTTTGAATTCCGGAGCACATGAACCATATTTGATTTAAATTTGCACCACTGATAGTCTAAAGTCATATATTGCAGCAAATAGTGTCGAGTTCAACTACTTTTGAATACAATGTAATGCCTCTGCATCTCTGCACATGCTGTAGACAAATCTTTTTACAATAAGCTTCCTCAACAAGTCTTGATTTAGATTAGTATTCACCTATTTACATAATCAAAAGGAACATATACGTTGTATGGATCATCAGTGCCTCTTTCATACAGACAAAGACAGTAGCACCAGGTTTGGCATTACCAACTGACAATTGTGATTTCCTTTTGGACGAAGACGCTTTTGATCATGGGATAGAGCTCATAGTGGGCTTGCTTTTGTATATGGCTGTCGTAGAGAGCTCTTACAAAACAGTGGCGGTATTGCATTACGACGAAGGAATTAGTGCAAACAGTTCAAATAAATGACAGTGACAATACATTAAAATTTTTTACTTGCATGACACTAAAACAAGGACTAGGAGTCAAACTTTAGAAAGCTGGTGTTCAATCTAGAAGGGTAACTACTACATGTATGTCCAGGTCTGACCTTGGAGTGAAACCGTCTACAAATCTATGGGTTCTGGATCGTCAAGGTAGGTCAAAGTACACACCAGAACTAGTTCTTCAATTTCAGTGTATACATCAGACTTCTAAGGCGTGTTTGCAGTAAAGTTTATGGACAAGTAGAAGACGCATTTATATCTACTATATACAATGGTGGTATTATTTAGTATTGACTAATGTGCAGTTTAAAGTTTCCCGCGTATATGGACATAAACAGTTCACTGCTATCTGCTTAAATGGAATGATTTTGATACATTCTTCGAGTAAATCCAAAGTTTCGACGTTACAAATTGGTGGAATCTAGTTTTTGTCTATGGTTTATTCGACACTTGTTTTCAGTTGGACATAATATTCTACAGTCGCTTTTATTCACAGTAGACTTGCATCCAATAATACGTTTTCCTGAATTTCTAATTGAAGGTGATGAATGCTGATTACCTCTATGAAGGAGATTACTGACTTTCTGTAGTTATACATGTATGAATGACCCCCATTTCTAGGAACCGGATAGTATATAAAACAAAGGCTATCATGGTTAACTGATGCTAGCATTGATCAGAAAAGACTACCGCCAGATATAACAGAGCCGGTGTCATATAATATTTTGATACCGCGAAATATTGAACCCGGGTTCAATATATTATGCGATATAATGAACCCGGGTTCAAAATATCGCTGCGATATATTGAACCCCCCCATAAAATATTGAACCCCAGGTTCAAAATATTATGGCAGCGATATTTTGAAACCCTCTCGAATTTTCATTGCTCTTGGAGAGGGGGTTCAAAATATTATGGCCGCGATATATTGAACCCCTTACTGTTTCCAATTTTCTTTGGAGAGGGGGTTTAAAATATTATGGCTGCGATATATTGAACCCCCTACCTATTTCCAATTCCCTTTGGAGAAGGGGTTCAAAATATTATGGCCGCGATATATTGAATCCCCCTCTATTTTTTTTTGCTTTTGGAGAGGGGGTTCAAAATATTATTATTTCCAATTCCCTTTGGAGAGGGGGTTCAAAATATTATGGCTGCGATATTTTGAACCCCCTACCTATTTCCAATTCCCATTGGAGAGGGGGTTCAAAATATGATGGCTGCGATATATTGAACCTCCTACTGTTTCCAATTTCCTTTGGAGAGGGGGTTCAAAATATTATGGACGCGATATATTGAACCCTGTAATGTTTCCAATTTAATTTGGAGAGGGGGTTCAAAATATTATGGCCGCGATATATTGAACCCCCTACCTATTTCCAATTCCCTTTGGAGAGGGGGTTCAAACAATTATGGCTGCGATATTTTGAACCCCCTACCTATTTCCAATTCCCATTGGAGAAGGGGTTCAAAATATCATGGCCGCGATATTTTGAACCCCCATCTATTTTTTTTTTTTTGCTATTGGAGAGGGGGTTCAAAATATTATTGTTTCCAATTCCCTTTGGAGAGGGGGTTCAAAATATTATGGCTGCAATATATTGAACCCCCTACCTATTTCCAATTCCTATTGGAGAGGGGGTTTCAAATATTATGGCCGCAATATATTGAACCCCCTACTGTTTCCAATTTCCTTTGGAGAGGGGGTTCAAAATTTTATGGCTGCGATATATTTAACCCTGTAATGTTTCCAATTTAATTTGGAGAGGGGGTTCAAAATATTATGGCAGCGATATTTTGAACCCCCATCTATTTTTCATTGCTTTTGGAGAGGTGGTTCAGAATATTATGGCTGCGATATTTTGAACCCCCTCCTTATTTCCAATTACCTTTGGAGAGGAGGTTCAAAATATTATGGCCGCAATATTTTGAAACCCCCTCTATTTTTCATTGCTTTTGGAGAGGGGGTTCAAAATATTATGGCTGCGATATATTGAACCCCCTATTTATTTCCAATTACCTTTGGAGAGGAGGTTCAAAATATTATGGCCGCGATATTTTGAACCCCCCTCTATTTTTCATTGCTTTTGGAGAGGGGGTTCAAAATATTATGGCTGCGATATATTGAACCCCCTCTTTATTTCCAATTCCCTTTGGAGAGGGGGTTCAAAATATTATGGCAGCGATATATTGAAAACCCTTCTTATCACTGGCTATTAGAGATCTAGGGGTTTCAAAATTTAATGGCTGTGAAATTTAATTATAAATAATAATGCCCCCCTTCTTTTATTGCTTTTGACCCCCCTCCCCCCCAAATCTTTACTTCATGCATATACAGAATTCAATTTTTTTGGGGAGGGGGTATAATTGTGCTTTTATTGTCAGTCTGTAATAAAACATATTATGAATGAAAATCATATTGTTTTTGGTGATTCTTTTTGTTACCAAGAAAATAGGGTATCCTTGGAGGTTACTCTAAATGATAGTCAAAAGGGGGCTAACACCTGTGTACTGCGTATACACTCCACACAAATTATACTGTATACAGGGTTATTTTTGCCCTGTTTAATTTTTGCCCTTCTACTACCAGGGTATTGCAAACAGTTTCACCCCATCTTGAATTCGCCCAGAAGCAGTTGTCTTTAAAGAAAGATGATTAGAAACATTTGAATTTAGTACATAGTTGTAAATTAGCCCGTTGACAACAAGGGCATAAGGGGCGAAAATTAAACAGGGGCTAATATTTCCCTATACAGTATCTTGACAATTTAGTAGCATTTAGATACAGTTTAAAGGAACCATATTTTTTTCATAATTTATACTAAGCAATGTGGTCCATCCAATTTCAACAAAGATGAATGTACACTACCAGAGAATGAGTTCTTACATGTTTCAACAATTCAATATATCACAGGCATAATACATTGATCCCCTTTCCAAAGGGAATCTAAATTAGGTGGGGGGTTGAATATATATCGCAGCCATAATATTTTGAACCCCCTCTCCAAAAGCAATGAAAAATAGAAGGGGGTTCAAAATATCGCAGCCATAATATTTTGAACCCCCTCTCCAATGGGAATCAGAAATAGGTAGGAGGTTCAATATATCGCAGCCATAATATTTTGAACCCCCTCTCCAATAGCAATGAAAAATAGAAGGGGGTTCAAAATATCGCAGCCATAATATTTTGACCCCCCTCTCCAATGGGAATCGGAAATAGGTAGGGGTGTCAAAATATCGCTGCCATAATATTTTGAACCCCCTCTCCAATACCTATGAAAAATAGAGCAGCCATAATATTTTGAACCCCCTCTCCAATAGCAATGAAAAATAGAAGGGGGTTCAAAATATCGCAGCCATAATATTTTGAACCCCCTCTCCAATGGGAATCGGAAATAGGTAGGGGGTGTCGAAATATCGCGGCCATAATATTTTGAACCTCCTATCTAATGGGAATTGGAAAGAAGTAGGGGGTTCAAAATATCGCAGCCATAATATTTTGAACCCCCTCTCCAATAGCAACGAAAAATAGAGGGGGGTTCAATATATCGCAGCCATAATATTTTGAACCCCCTATCCAGTGGGAATTGGAAATAGGTAGGGGGTTCAATATATCGCGGCCATAATATTTTGAACCCCCTCTCCAATAGCAATGAAAAATAGAGGGGGGTTCAAAATATCGCGGCCATTATATTTTGAACCCCCTCTCCAATGGGAATTGGAAAAAGGTAAGGGGTTCAATATATCGCAGCCATAATATTTTGAACCCCCTCTCCAATACCAATGAAAAATAGAGGTGGGTTCAAAATATCGCGGCCATAATATTTTGAACCCCCTTTCCAATGGGAATTGGAAAAAGGTAGGGGGTTCAATATATCGCAGCCATAGTATTTTGAACCCCCTCTCCAATACCAATGAAAAATAGAGGGGGGTTCAAAATATCGCAGCCATAATATTTTGAACCCCCTCTCCAATGGGAATTGGAAAAAGGTAGGGGGTTCAATATATCGCAGCCATAATATTTTGAACCCCCTCTCCAATACCAATGAAAAATAGAGGGGGGTTCAAAATATCGCTGCCATAATATTTTGAACCCCCTCTCCAATGGGAATTGGAAAAATAGAGGGGGGTTCAAAATATCGCGGCCATAATATTTTGAACCCCCTCTCCAATGGGAATTGGAAAAATAGAGGGGGGTTCAAAATATCGCGGCCATAAAATATTTTGAACCCCCTCTCCAAAAGCAATGAAAAATAGAGGGCGGGGTTCAAAATATCGCGGCCATTAAATATTTTGAACCCCCTTATACAATGGGAATTGGAAAAAGGTAGGGGGTTCAATATATCGCAGCCATAATATTTTGAACCCCCTCTCCAATACCAATGAAAAATAGAGGGGGGTTCAAAATATCGCGGCCATAATATTTTGAACCCCCTCTCCAATGGGAATTGGAAAAAGGTAGGGGGTTCAATATATCGCAGCCATAATATTTTGAACCCCCTCTCCAATACCAATGAAAAATAGAGGGGGGTTCAAAATATCGCCGCCATAATATTTTGAACCCCCTCTCCAATGGGAATTGGAAAAAGGTAGGGGGTTTAAAATATCGCGGCCATAATATTTTGAACCCCCTCTCAAATGGGAATTGGAAAAATAGAGGGTGGGGTTCAATATATCGCAGCCATAATATTTAGAACCCCCTCTCCAATACCAATGAAAAATAGAGGGGGGTTCAAAATATCGCGGCCATAATATTTTGAACCTCCTCTCCAATGGGAATTGGAAAAATAGAGGGGGGTTCAAAATATCGCGGCCATAATATTTTGAACCCCCTCTCCAAAAGCAATGAAAAATAGAGGGTGGGGTTCAAAATATCGCGGCCATAAAATATTGAACCTGGGTTCAATATTTTATGGGGGGGTTCAATATATCGCAGCGATATTTTGAACCCGGGTTCAATATATCGCGGGGTTCAAAATATTATATGACACCGGTGTTACCCTAATAAGGAATCTAAACGGGCTCATTTTTCAAATTGCACGTATAACGCTGGTTTGCCAACAAAGCAAACCACGGCTCTCGAAGGCCAAAACACGGCTGTTTATGACTAAACCATGACTCTCTACGATATTTCCAACACAGTTCGGATAAAATTGAATGTAAGTTTAAAGACTATTTCTGCAGATACATACAAATGTACATTGATATCAAATAGTAAAAAGGGTATGCTGAGTGGAGCAAGCTAACATACGTTGACATTTACGCGATTTTAAAAAATCATAACCAGAGGATATGTAAGTGTTAAAGAGTTAAGGATGCCTCTGTTTTCTTTTCTAGAGAAATCAGGACATTTGATTGAGTCGTTTGAATTTATGTGCAGACATAAGCGTCCATAACAATTCCATCAAAGTACACGCCTTTGCTAATGATAAATTGTTTGAATTCCGGATCAGATGAAGTAACTTTTAGTTAAATTTTCACCCTACACTGCTGATAGTGTTGACTTCAACTTTTTTGACCTGGATTCTGTGTCTCTGTGTCTTCGCACATTGTGTAGACATATCTATACAAAAGTAACAAAAGTAATTTTCTTGAATAAAATTCCTTCACTACTAATAATAAGTTCCTTTTGGGCAATTCACTATCATCAAATGCGATATTGATACCGTGGATACATATCATACCACTTTTTAACTACCATGCCCAGAAAATAACCAAGATATAGATTCATCAACAAGTCCAGATTCAAATTAAAATGATGATTGATCAGTACCTATTAAATGCAAGCAGCACCACTAGTTTAAGCATTACCAACTCGCACTTTTTACTTCCTACTGGACAAAAACACTGCTGATCATGGTATATAGTTCATTCAAGTCCAGAATGGAGTGGAGCATACTTTTGCCTATTGGACATCTTTGCGGAATAGTGGCGGTATTGCTTTACTAGAATGAATTATTTGCAGTTGGATAGTAGAATGGTTCCTGCACCGAGAATTTGTGGTTCAGAGGAATACAAGCCATTACACATTGAATAACTTTCACGTGACTCTGCTACAAAAACAGGAATTAAACATATGAAATCTAGTGTTTCAATGCAGATGACAAGCTGACACTTTAAGTCCATATTTAACCTGAATTTTCAAAATTACGAGTTGTGTGTCTTCTAAAAATCTTAACGTGCATCCAAGATACAGATTTTCTTTGAGATGTTTGCAATAGATGCGGTTTCATTGACTAAATCAGACTTATCAGAAGTGTTATGCAGTTTAATTTATAGAGACGTAGAAAAAAGGTTCATTGTAACCATACGATGGTGTAATGATTTGTTAAGGACTCTTGTATAGTTAAAAGTTTCCAGCTTATATGGACATACATGTATACAGATCACTTCAATTTATTAACTGGGAATAATTCTAATGCAATTGTACTACTCTCCAAAAGTTTAACAACTTGATGGACTCTCGTTCTAGTCTGTTGTTTATTTGACATTTGTTAATAAGCTATACATACCAGTTTTTAATTCTATAGTTACTATTATTCTCAGTAATCCATGAATTCGGTTTATTTTTAGAATTTTTAAATGAAGAAAATGAATGTTGCTTACTTCTATGTGATTGATTAGCGTTATCTATCACATGCATTATATATTATTACATTTATATTATGGCATCGCCTTTTCTGGGAACCAAAGACAATATCTAACAAAGACTGCAGTTTAAAGCAAATGCTGGTAATACCTGGCATTCCACCGGACAATTTTTGAATATGTTTCAACATGTGTTGTTCGTATTCTTCATGGAAATTGGGTCGTCAAAAAGGACTCCTTTCACAAATATCATGTGTCAAGCTGGTTCCCAAACAAAGCACGTCAAGGCTCTCTATGGCCAAATTATGATCCTCTATGACCAATTACGACATACATGCACTTGCTTGGTCCAAAGTATGACTCTCTATGACCAAAACCAGAACATCCTATGTCGAAATTACGATTTTACGTCACTCTACGCAAAAACCACGATTTTCTATGGCCAAACCACGGCTCTCTAAGAAAATTTCCGGAAATCTCTAAAGATGCATGCTTCCATCTTCATAACCAAGCAATTGGCGTTACATCAGGACAATGGTAAATGATGTTTTGTTCTTTCTAATATTCACCATTTTTGAAAGCCGGTTGTATGATGAAAAAAACATTGCATATCCATCTGAGTCTCCTTCATCCCTCTTGTCGCCTAAATGTTTTTGGAAAAAAATAAAATTCGCAACTGTGTATCAATGAAATTCTAATTCTGAGTTACTTTATTACCGTCTCCCTTGAAAGACGGTATAAAGAGTTGAAATAATTTACAGTCTCCGGGTTGTGCACTTCCTTTCCTTTGTGATTGGTAGAAAATACATGATGTGAAAATTTACATTTATTTCATTGGTTGAAATACTGTTCGGCGCAAGGGAGATAATTTTCTGATGATCTTTTTTATGTACGACTTAACAAATTTCGTAGATTTCAAATCTTAAAAAGTGAGAAAACGAAAAATCAATACAAAATTGCTATGAATGAAATTCAGCCTTTGGTTTTCAGGTCCAACTTTTTGAAAGTAACATTCTATAATATCTATTGAAATTATTTGTTTTTCTTTTAGCATTGTTTATTTAAATATTTATACAAAATAAACAAAATTGATGCTGTATGCCTAATATCGGAGAAGTTATTTGCACCTTAGATAGATAAATACAGTGGGATAACTTTGATTTTATAAAAATAATACGAGTCTACGACCCTACCTAAGATCGCTTTTACCCTATAGTCGATCTCAACTTACAAGCTCGGGTACGCAGTTCTCAATTTTAGACACGAAGGCTTAAACGACACATGACATAAAATGTTCCACTCGCCATGCTATGTAGAGGAATGTGACATTAATATAAAAAGAATTAAACTGTCTTTGATAACTAATAAATTGCTGTTTAAGGTTTGTTCTAAAGACGGTAAGCTTTTTAAAAAAAGCTAAACTTGTTCTGGACAATCGATTCACGACTTAAAAAGGAGACATTTTCATTGCGCAAGGACAACGAAAACAATAGATTTCTTTTAACTTGTTCGACGTTTTCTCAGTGTCGGATTCGAACAGATAAATGAAGAAATTTGAACTTTTCCTACCATTAATTGAGTATTGTGAGCAGAGTAGAATTGTATTGTTTTCTCCTTTTAGCATATATTTTTACTGCAAAAGCTTTAGATTACAGTAGTTTGTAAGATTCATGATTTGTTAGATTAAAATAAACGTAGCTTTATCACAAACTATAAAAATAGCAATTGAAAACGAAGAAGTATAGTATAGATATGTGGAACGGGTATGAGTGCACAAACTGGGAGCGGGCCTATGGTCTTGTTCTCTGCAGAGATTCCATCACAGTTCCTGATAGAATTAGTTAGATTATATTTTACAGTTATCTTTCTTAGATTGCGATGGTTATGTGTAGTAATTTCACATTTTACGACATAATAACGAACGTGAGTTCTTTCCCTTTCTACATGAACAGAAGTAACAAATTCTCCTTTGCTGCTAAAAAGAGTATTTTGAGTTTCCTTTAATTTTCAAATCAAGATTATTTTTTCAATAAAGAATTACAACACTTATTTCCTGTTATATGTCTATTCAGATATATAGCCAAACATATATTTATATTTACATTTGTAATATCGACATATTCTCTATTTACATGAGTTATTTATAACATTTCGGTACTCATTTGTTTTTGTTGATAGGAAATCGTGAAAGTTGGGAATAAAAAAGCTATTTTCAAATCTTTGTTCAGACGGTAGTTGACTCCTTTGTTTACGCCCGTTATTGACTCTGTTTGTTATTAATCTTGTGCGCAAAGAGTCAACGCAGGTCATCTGACCGACTTTTGGTTTGAGGCCTTGTAAACAATTCCCTTAATATTTTAACACGGAGAGAATTTATCTAGGATGGGCCGTGGTCACGGTTGCATAAACAATCTTATTTACAGGGGAAAATAAGCCTTGAACAATAAACATAATTACATAGTCATTTGCGTAATAGGCTACCAAAGAAAAGTTATTTAAGGAGAGTTAAAAAAAAAAAACAACAAATAAATATGACACGTTCACGGTATCTTTCTTTTTTAAATCTAAGATATAAAGGTAGTAAATCTATCCCAGCTTATAAGTTTTTAAAGTAATGTGGATTAACCTTCATTTTTCATACTGACATGGTTATTTCTGGAATTGGGTCAGCTATTCGCACTTTGTTAATCATTCAAGGTTACCTACGTCATCGGAAGAAACATAATCTCGAACCAAAAGCACTGATTCAGTTTGTAATACAGCGCACTATTTTCATATTTCATCTTTAAATCTGTGTATGGTTTTTCTATTATTTCCTAAAAATCATAAAGGCCAAGTATTTATTGATAATTTAGTAATATTTATGAGACGTATCTTCGAGGGTGTAGTCGGATTATATCCTATTCAAGGAAGTTGTACTGGAATCCAAGGTCATCGGAGGGCGAATGGGAGTAGGGCGAGTGCACTTTATGACGTTATAAACACAGAGAATATCTTCAGCTCGTCATTTACGATATTGACAGCGCCAGCGACGGTTGGGTAGTGGATTACACTACAGAAAACGTTTATATAATTGTTATTGATATTGAAAAAAGTTTCCTTTTTATTTCATATGGAATTAGGATTTATTTAACATTCTTAAATGTTTGGTAAGTATAATTTTTAAGATTTAATTAATATAAAAATTTTAATTAAACTGAAAACTTTTTAATTTTTTTTTTTCATTTTTTTTTTTTCAATTTTTTTTATTACATCGAGTCTCAAAATTTTATTTTTTTCAATAACATCTTTATTTTTTATATCTAATTTATAATTTTTTTTTATTTGACCGCATATTCTCAAACATATTAAGCCTTAATTAATTCAAAAGCTTTCTGGCTGACACAGTCATTACATTTTTTGTTTTTATTTTATTTAAGGCAAACTAATGACTTTGTTAAATATCCACGTTCTTAAAATAGCCTTTTCCTGTTAAACCAGACAATGGCTTTGTTGAAGTAACGTTTTAATTTGTAGACTAGTAGGTCACCGATTTAAAACTCGAGAGTGGCCAGTGTTGAGTGACTGCACGCAGGCAGAAACCTGAACTCGCTGTTCTCAATTTTTCTGAGTTGTAGAGCATTATATAACGTTCTGATTCTTCTTTTACAGACTTGACTGTTGGAACTATGTCTCAGTGCTACGACCGAGGGTCAATCTGTGCATGTCCTCCCGTGGCATACGAACCTCACAAAATGCAGAGACTCATGCCCAGACATAATTTATTTTACCAATTGGATTCTACACCGAATCAGCCAAACTTGTTACAATCAAATACCTCCGCTCCAGTAATGGACTGTGAAACAAAACAGAGCAACACTTTACAAAGTGTGTTACTGGGGAAAGTCCCAGCTGCCTACTCCCATCTGACCTCACACAGGAAGTCTCCTTATCAACTCAGTCCACCCCACTGCGCCTCGTCTCCCCGGCGGAGTCCCCACAGTCCTAGCTCATTTCTGAACATTCCGTCTCGGACTTCACCCATCGGGTCACCGCAGTCGTTCCAGATTTCTCAGGAGGTTCCATTTTCACGTCAGTTTTCTCCACAGTGTCCTATAATCTCGTCGCCTCATCGCTCATCCCCTCATCATATGCCATCACCTCGCCTGATGCCTTCACCACACCCCTCCCTATCGCCCCGGCATTCAGTCTCGCCTGCTTCATCTAGTTCCACAGAAATTTGTCAAGACGAGCCCATTGACCTGTCTTGCAAAGTGATCAAGGAAGAAGAAAATAATACTCCTAGCGGTGAGGACAAGGACAATGGCGGGTTCTCTTTATTGAGGAACCTACTGTGTGTTGGAAAAAACAATCAAACGAATTCCCCCAAATCTCCAGACTCGGGCAGCGAACATGGCGACAGCGAGAGTTGTGTTAGATTCCATGTGACGGGGACGACGCCCGTAACCCTCGCCAAGAAAAACATGTATCCCGTGGGGTCGCGGGTATCGGACTGGCTTGTGAAAATCATCCAATTTGCAAAATCCATTCCGGAATTTGTCAACCTCTCCCACAATGACAAAGTGACATTGATTCTGAACTCATGGACACGGCTTCTGCTACTGTACATGTCAGAGAGTAACTTTCAGTTCGCTGTGACCCCCATTCATTCCGAGCAGCAGTCGGAGGAGTCCAGCGGCGACCCCCCGCCCAGCCAGCCCACCATGAAATCGGTGGAAAATCTTCAGGGCTTCATCCGCAAGTGCCAAACCATGAATCTGGATCAAAAAGAGTACGCTTTCCTCAGAATGGCAGTTTTGTTTAATTCTGGTGAGTTGCTATACCTTTGATTGTGTTTAAATCGGTCAGTATATATTTTGAAGTTTATCTAATGGTTTTCGATAAGGTCAGCAATGCTCTACTTTATAAAGAACCTTTGTTTATTTTGTCCGAAAACTGACCGTCGAGTGACCACGCCTGATATCGGTAATAATGACCGCTTGTTCAACCCCTGAAAAAAGTAATCTGAAATCAATTGACTCTAAATATCATGAAATAGGGAAACCAATTTGCATAGTATCATTTAAGTCCATCAAAATTCTTCAGTCCGAATTCGGGTTCAAAATCAGTCCATGACCCGACAAAGGCCAAACCGCGAACACAATGGCTAAAATTAACAATTGGAAAGAAGGTTGTAATTATTGGCACTCGGCCCACAGCCCTCGACATCCCCAGCCCTGGTCCTAACAGTAATTACTGGTGAGCTTAGCAAATGTCGATGTCCTGATCACCGACTTCTGGGGCCCTGCTGAGAAAAAGCTATTGTCGGCCTTCAGACCCATTACCATCAAAAGCCATCGCCCCGGTGTCAATGAATTTACTCGGGAGTCAAAAATATGTTTTCCCCGTAAACAAATTCACGCTGAATAAAGATTCACTTCTGATTGGTTTCTTGGAGATTTCTCCTTGCGTGCCTGACCTTTTTCGTTTTTTCATGACAACCTTGTACCTTTCATTAGAGATGGCAATCTTTAAATATCCCTATAAAAAGACAGGTGGCTTTTGTTCTGCAACAAGGTTATCTTGAACAAAGATATCTTTAGTGCTACGAATAGATGATTGGCATGTAATTCAGAAAACATTCAAGTGTAAATATCTATCCGGTTTAAAGATTACTTTGCCCTTCAATATTTTGGGAACAAAAAGTTTATTGAATACCACTCATTATTTGCCCTTGACGTAAATACCTCATGTTGGACGAAGACGGGTATATCAAATGACGAGTAAAACGGTGGACAAAGAACTCGCCTTGCCTTTTTGTTAATGGAATTTGATACCCTGCCAATTATGACGAAGCTAAAGTCGGAGTTTTCGTGCTTACCACTCCCATGTATGAGGTGTTAAAGGCTTAAACTGTATATATATATAACTCTCTACTACCTTATATTCAGTAAAATCAGAACATGTAACCTTGTGGTGAGTTAGCCACAACTCTCGTAATTCCGTTTTGTCAATGGCTGCTCTGACGCAGATATAAATAATCCTGACCGACATTTTCCTGATTTCATCAATAAACAACCCCGGCGTGACTATCCTTGCTGGCGTAAACAGGACTTCAAGTACATCTCGTTGTAACCAGTAGCGATATTAATTCGGCTAGTGTTGCTGACCTTATTGTTGAGTTTAAATCGCACACCCGATTAAAAATCAATTCGCTGTCATGGTCACGTTCGTTAATGAACATTCTCTTTATTATGTTTCAGGCTATGTGGGGTTGGACAGACCAGATCAGGTAGAACAACTCAACTCCCTCATCCAGCAGCTCTTACAGGAACACGCCCGTTCCACCCGCCCAACTGACCACCTCCATTACAGCCGGGTCCTGCTCTGTCTCCCAGCTCTTTATGGCATTAACTGCAAAATGATCGAAAATCTCTTCTGCAAGCATATCAACGGAAACATGGACATCGATGTTCTCTTGAAAGAAATGTTACAAAACTTATAGCAATTCCATGTACTAACGTTACTGTATATGTTGTTTTATTTATTTCGTGGACTTTCTATGACGCTGGGCGTCTCTTTATTATTTCCATCATTCCATGGAGTGCGTGGTCCTGTCAATGCGGAAATGTTGTCAACATACAGCACCCCCTATATTGTATACATGCATGATATTATTCTTTGTCAAGATTTGAGGTTGACGCACAATTATTCTCAATATACAGCCATATGAACATAGTTTTGAAGGTTACTCATAGTCGAGGTAATGACCTTGATTTATATTCGTCTAGGATCGCTGACCTTAAGTTTAACAACGCTAGCGTTCAGTCAACTCGCAACTTACGTTTTAGCTGAACCGATCCTAATTTGTAAAAGAAGTATGATGAAATTTGCATTTTAGGTGAAATCAATCGATATAAGTGCGTCAACCCTTCTTGTCCTGTGTACCAGACATGAGGTTGAAAAAATGATTGTTTCTGATTGTCGTAAACATATGAGTATGTGTCATATCCATTTTAATTTATTTTTTCTTTTTTAATAATATTAAAAATTTATAAGAACTATGACTTGTTTTCTTGTTGTTGTTTTTTTTTTTTTTTGCATAAGAAAAGAATATATTGTTATTTTTGTTAGAAAACCGAAAGGTTACCGTTCTTTTGTGACGTCAGTTGATGAGCTGAAGCATTGACCTAACAGATCAGTGAGCCATTGTTAGCTAGGTGAATTAGGTCACCTAGTATTCACGGCAAAAAAAATTAGTAAATAGCGTTTCCTCACACTTTAAAATAAAAAAGAACCTTGTTCTCTTCCTTCAACCTAGACAAGATATTTCTTTTTAGAAGGTAAAATTAAACACGACCTGTGTTGGTTTCCTATTAACGCTGACCGACTTTTCCAAATCCATATTCAATCTCTCTTATGGTTATTTGTGTCGCAAGAAATGACCATGGTGTTGTAGGATATATTATATCATATATTACCGAGAAACAAACCATTTTGGCGTATCTTCTTAATTTGAAGATTTTCAACTGTAATGATATTGTACATGTATGATTGCGCAGAATCGATCGATTCACATAGAACGCTATACTGGAGTAGGTTAGATTCTGAAAGACTCGCCAACCTGATTTTTAAGAGGGTTCGATGGTCGTGGCCATTTTTAGACTGTATTGATCTCTTTTAGAAGAAGAGCTCTATACAAAAAATATATAGGAAATTACCAAATTTAAAATGTAAATTTTATGATTTTTTCTTTACTAAATAATAGTTTATAGGTAAGCAAATCATATATGAATGTACTTGGTAGATCTGATGATAATTTGTTGACAATCGAGCCACCTTAAAAATCGCTAAAAATGAGATTTGAACCCAATATCCTTCACACAAGAAAGCATTCAAGCTAGGTCCTTTTATTAAAAGAAAGTTTATAAAATTGTATATAATTGTAAAATTAGCACTTGTTTGGTTGACTTAGTGACAGACAGCAAAACCAAGTCGTTTACAAGTTTTGAATTACATTTTTGTGTACTATGAGTTTAACAATACATTAATTAATCATAAAGTACATGTATAAGGTACCTATCCTATAGAAGAGTGTACTGGTAGATACCGGTAGTAGCTCTTCATGTTTTTTTTGTCTTGAGCTGCATGCTTAACTTCTCCCCAGGACATTTGGAGAGATTCAAAGTGTTCATGTGTTATTTTTCTCTCATTTTATTTATTCCAGTCCAGAACATGTTTTGTTTTGCAGATACAGCTACCGACCAATGGTGATAAAGGGGACACAGGTTTCTCAAGAAATTGCAACTTATGTTTAATGCGTTAGAGTTTCATATGATCAATATTGTTTTAAAATTCTTTAAAATGCGTTAATAATATAAAAATCTTAACGTTTTAAAAACATTTGCTAAACATAAGTTTGAAGCATTTGTTGAACATATATATTGAACTCATAATGTGAAGTTAGATTATAACACATATACAGGTATGCTAAATATGTTTGGATTTTTTAATCCTTTGTCACAGTTGTTGCTTGCGTTATATCAACGCTAACTGTATTTGTGTAAAATGTTCTAAAGTTTGAGGGACAGAATAAAAGAAAATACACTCATGATTATCGTCAAACTGTGCACTTTTCTTTGTCATTGTTTGAGGTAAAACTCCATACATTTACATAGGTATTTGAGAATTAATAGGGCACTTAATATTAAATACTAGTATTTCATTGCTTCATCCATTGTTTTAACCAAATCAAGACAACTAATAAATCAAGGATATACAAACATGTATGTTCTATAAAGAAAGAACAGCGAGAATTGCTATTGAATAACATGGACATTTAGTATATGTTGATGGGCAAACAGAAACGAACGTTTATACATGATAAACAAAATTAACCACAAAACATGGAGCCACAATTACACCTAGCCTCATATCACAGACACCTGTCGTGATATATTTTCTCACAATAAAAAAATATACACCCTCTACCTAATAGTTTATTACTAGGTAGAGGGTAGATAATTTTTATAATGAGAAAAATATATAACGTCAGGTGCCCGTGCCTCAAGTGTAAAAAAACCCATCCTTTTCGTGTTTGTCAGTCACAAATTGTGGCACGTACTTCATATGATCATCCATACTGTTAAAATATAGGACATACAAAACAGCAGGAGCATTTTTCATTGAACAATGGCAAGGATATTTCTTATCTTGTCAATCGGAAATATATAGAGCTGATCGCTTTTAATAAAGAAACTGATTAATTGGGAAAACCTATGTCTGTTTTATTTTTTAAGTCACTTCTTATGGAAAATAACCAAGTTATATTCAGTTAGTTGCTGCTCTCTGTGTTTCCGAATTGGCAAAAACACTACATGCCCGTCTAGCGGCTTGTTCATCGCTTGACGCATTGACATTTGTCAAATACCAAGAATTGCTTTCGAACACCTTTTATAGGATACATGTATCATGCTCTGGTTTTCACCGTTGTGATGTTTGGGAAATAGCTCTGCCGATTTGTGGCTATGTGAGATACTCACGTTCACAATATCTGAAGAATCAAAGTCAAAATCGGTAAAAGTTAATTAAATGGCGTTTATTTCTATAAGCCGCAAGTTGGAAAGTGATTTCGTAAAAATCACTTACCAACGCGGTCACTCTACGGACTTGAAATTGGCCAATCAGGTAAACCATTATAAAAAGGTTAACGCCCAATTTCGGCGAAATTTCTTTGATGCTTGACACTGTTAGCTAAGCCAAAGAAGGTGTTATTATATAAATAGTGCCTGTTTGGGAGGGTAACAGTTGAAATTGACACCCCGAGAAAACCATTGTCAACCGACGTGAATTCTACAGCGAACCGTACGCGCATAATTTTCGCGCATGTAACGTTTTTTAATGTTACCCGCTGCTAAGTGCGTTGCTAACGCTGAGGGTAATAGAAAATATTATTAACTGCGTCTTAACTAATCAGATTTCAGTATTTAACATGAAAGTATAACAATTTGTTTTTTATACTTTCATGTTAAATACTGAAATCTGATTGGTTAAGACGCAGTTGGTAATCCGTTCTTTTACCCTCAGCGTTAGCAACGCACTTGGCAATGGGTAACACAACGAATTGTTACATGCGCGTATATTATGCGCGTACGGTTTGCCGTAGAATTCACTTCATTTTTATATAAAAGCAGTAAAATCTTCTTTAAATTAAGACATTCAGTATAATAAAATAAATAGTGCCTGTTTGGGGTAACTGTTGAAATTGACACCCCGAGACAACCATTGTCAACCTCCGCTTCGCGTCGATTGACAATGGTTGTCACGGGGGGTCAATTTCAACAGTTACCCTCCCAAACAGGCACTATTTATATAGTGTTACCTGTTGCCAAGCGTGTTGCTAACGCTGATGGTAATAGAACGGATTATCAACTGTTTTAAACCAATCAGATTTCAGTATTTAACATGAAAGTATAATAAAACAATTACTCGCATTTCCGCAAAGAAGACCTGTAACAAAGACAAGATTACATTGAAGCCGAAACAAAATAAATAAGTTTATCTACATGGAGTGTCAAGCTAATGCGCTGAAGAATTATTTCCAAAGAAACCGAAAAACGAATATGTTTACATTACTATATAAACTGTTATAGTTAAGTTAAATTGATAAATTTTAAACTTTGAATGTAACACATATATAACCAGTCATATGACCAATTCAATCACAAGACCTTAAGTATTTTTAACGACATCAGCATCAAAGGTTGTGCCCACGTCAAATACTGGGTCTGTTATTCCTACCACATTTGAGAGCGTAAATTGCCATATAAGTAGAATACCGGTGTTTGAATTGAACAGGTGCACCCTGCCTAGACTAACAAACAAGAGTTGGAGTTCCACATATAACTGCTGTTTGAAATAACTTGGTACTCATATGCATGTATAATTGATTCAGCAGAGTTTCTCAACCATTGTTCGCCTCTCCATTTTACTAATTGTTATTATGAAAGGCCGGTTACTTCATAAGTATAAATAGTAGCACCCACACACGTGTCCCTTGTTCCACGTTTTATGACAGCCACCTTGTCCATATTATTGCAATTGATCGACGTAAACATGCGTCTTTGTTTCGTTTACTTTCGCTTTTGGAGAGAATTTGGAAATTAAGTAAGCTTGATGTTAAGCCAAAAAATTCATGCATTAGACACATATGAATTTTCTAAATATGATTCTCGCATGAATTACTAAAGATAGTTGTTATTTGTTTCTGCTTTGAAACTTGCGGAAGTTTGGAACACCGTTCTTTACGTATTGTTTTCTTTACGTATTGTTTTTTTTACGTATTGTTTTCAGAGACAACAAAAATGACCTGTTTTTGTTTTTGTGCACCTTATTTATCTTTCTAAGAACGTAACGATTAAACGATGGGGAGTATTGCAAGTTTTTCATTTAAATAATTTCTATGGTAAAATATTTTAGATTTGAAAATTCAAATAGATGGTTATATTTAGCATATATAATGAACCCTCATCCACAGTTTACCATTACCTTAATCAATTTGAATATTTTCCTATATTTTTACATTTGATGGCTTTTTTTCCTAGAAGTTAAATATATCTTGAACAATAAAAGCACCAAAAACGGTAGAGACCTACATGTGTAAATATGCAACATTTGCTTGAAATAAACGTCTTATGCAAGGGAAAAATTAATCACTGGCTTACCAGCAAAAAATACTTTAAACAACATCTTGAAACGCTGTTAACAAGCAAATAGGAATGTAATTTCTTGGGTAAATGGTATCCACAATATCCACAAACATTAAGTCCCATTATCTCTGATGACTACTCAATATCATGCATGTAAGACTATTCTATAGCGTATTCATTCATGAAGGGGCGCAACAGTTACTTTATTTTTTCTTCAATCGAGTCAAAAGAGTTGAATTTAATTTATTAATAAACTTCTCGATTTTATTTAATATTTCATACATGTCTCATTTATAACATTACAAGTTTCTGAGCATGTGCGTTGTTTCGTGCCCTGACTAACTCCTCTGACATTGGTAAGTCATTTATTAGAGCAACCATCTCCTGGAGTCGCCATTGTCACCGCCTCCTGTTATCCTTACATTAACTGTAGGAGATTTCATCGCGCCACCTCTTTCTGCTCTTGGCGCGAGATTTTTTGCATCATATTGCGTACGTGTATGCTACTGTCGCTAGAAATGCGTCGACCCAGAAGTCCGGACGTCCTTGATTTGCCCTGGTAACCGCTATCTGCAGCCAAGAAGTAGACACTGACAGACCTAGTGGTCAAGTGGCCATAAATTAACATTCTGCTAGCGTGGGCAGTTGGTTAATAGTGGGATTCAAAGCACGATATTGCTTAAACATGTTAAACGGGGTAATATATGTTAGATAAAAAATATCGTACATGTAACAAATTTCTGCTGGTTGTTGAGGCGTGCTTTTCAATTTGTTAAGCAAGTACAACCTCATAAAGGTACGTCACGAGAAATATTCTCGTGAGATGTGCTAAACAATAGGATAACAAACGCGTTTTAAATGCATATTGTTTAAAATAGGTTTAGCTTGAATTAAGGACACTTATGAATATCACAAAATTTGACATCACACTATTGTGTCAGTAGGTTGATCCTAAATAAAGCAAGGCTTGGCCCTGACATACTTTTGTTCACTACAACAATGTGCAGCCCTGGCATTTTGCCAGAGGCCGGATCAGTTGACTTGCCCGCGTCGATTCGCGGGTAGGAGGCAGATAAGACCATTTGTTGTGGTTATGAATGAAAAAAGGGGTAGTTGATAGTGATCAATACTAGTACTATTACAGGACAATTTTTTGGTCACTAAAAACATTGCAAGAACTAAACAAGGCTCCAAATAACTACCTTTGTTTTGTCCAACGTGGGCTTCGAAATCTGTTGGGCATTGTGTTTCAAAGCGTTTTTGGATGCAATTGAAAATGGAAAACTCTTGTTGTCAACTAGTTTTTTTTCTAGCTACGATAAATGAAAATAATAGTCAAATATTACAATCATATAGACATACAAAAATTAGGCCGCTAATTCCATTTTTTGCTTTATCATCAACAGCTGCACATTCAGATAATAAACAATGTCAAAGTTCGCGCGTGGCAATGGTTGACCTTGTGTCTTGACTTCTAACCAATGACTAGCAGTTTCCTAGAAAAATTATTTATAGGTACCAAAATATATATAATTATGTAAATATTGTCCCGTCTCTGTTATATTGACTGAATTTGAAAAGAAAAATTGGAGGGTCTATAAAGGAATTGCTTTAAATTTTGTTCAACGTCATGGTTTCAGTGAAATCCATGGTCCATCATTCATAATGAAACAAATTCAAAATCTTTAAATGCTGATATGAAAAGAAAATTGTGATTGTTGATGTAAATACTTATACATTGAAAGATAGGAAGATTTTTATTAAATATATAACAAAACATATATGCTTGAAAGAATTGCAAAAATTTCTTTACCCCACGTTCAGAATGTGTCACGCACAAGGCCTGGTATATGTAACAATATTAAATACTACAAAATCTAGGTCAAATATTTCGGTTAACGTTCAACATTTGGGTTCAGTGACGCTCTTAAAATCGTTTACCATGAAAACCTGGGTTTTTTTCAGCCTAAAAGAAAGAAGAAACAGTACAGTAGAAAAGAAGATATATGTACCTAGAATTTAATTTTTTTCTTTTTTTTTGGCTTGATATTCAAAGTCAGCTAAGTGAGGGCTTTGATTTTTGATTACCATATGTTTTTTCGTTGTCTACTTGAGAATGAGGGTACAATCATTAATCAGTCTATTTTTGGTTAATGTTTCATAATTCTGTGACAAATGATGTCACAACATCCCAAGCACAACTTCAGGGGGCCAATCAAATTGAAGTTGAAAAGGAAAGAAATTAAACGGTAGGAGATAAAGAATTCGGTCATGAGCTCTTAGAAATTTTCAACGATTAGGTTGGTATGCCGATCATTCATTTTATCTTCTGGTGTAAAATTCGGTCGCGCATTAATAAGTACAAATATGCCAAGGGAAGAACAACCATCATCGCGCAACAAAGCAAACCGATCTCATGTTCAAGGGCAGGGTCTCTGCACAAACCTAGTGGGTTTTTTTTGACAGTGTTCCCGAATTTCCTAACATCAGGCGACTGTATGAGCAGTATTCGTATATATGGCCTTCAATCTTGTAAAAATATTGAAATATCAAACATTGCTGAAAATTGGAAAATGATTAAATACATATACTTTACTATGTGCTATTTTTTTCCCAGAAAAAAGTGAACGCACAGAACTCGAGTTTAAAGAATAAAATTAAAAGACTGGTCAGAAGTTCATTATTTGACACCTTAACTTTGGATTTTGTATCCTTACGCGCATTTGACAAAATAAAACTACATGTGATATATGTTTTGGATGGTCGACATGGTTTCTGA
Source organism: Magallana angulata (assembly GCF_025612915.1). Taxonomy (NCBI): domain Eukaryota; kingdom Metazoa; phylum Mollusca; class Bivalvia; order Ostreida; family Ostreidae; genus Magallana; species Magallana angulata. The sequence continues at coordinate 13,796,823 of NC_069116.1, read as the reverse complement.
CCTGTGTCATCTGTGAAAATATCAGTTTAGAATGAACCTTTAGACTAACTTCTATAGATTTATATTTTTGGTTATTAAAATCACATAACAATAATAATCATGCTTATTGTACATGTACTTTTTACCAATTAAACACGTGCATTAAATACCATCATTTCTTCACCAAATCATTGTATAAATGTTCAAATATCTCCCCTTGTAATTGATCGACTCTGAATTAGAAATTCCCTCTTGTACTCTAACACACCAATTTATTACATTCTTTTTAAGAAAAGGTGGACCCGAGTCTGATTTCTTTGACGCGATAACTTTGAGTTAAATAAAGAAAGCACTTTACCGCTGCTTTTCTGATGTCATTAAGATTCAGTCTAGCATTATGTCGTTTATGAATGTTTTTGTCCCAAGTTGTTTTGCAGAATTGATTTTTTTTAAATAATCGCCAAAGTACAAGTAAGGCTTGCAGCAGCCTGCGCTGCACTACGCCACACGGCTAATCCACTGCGGATCTGTGCTCCGCCATTGATTACCGGGGATCTGTAAAACGCCAATCGCTGTCCTTGTATCATGAATCGAACGCGTCACAAATAGCTAGTCTCTGGAAATGGGTTAATTCATTTTTTCGATCAGTGCAAGTATGGCTCCAGTGTTCTCTGCACTTTACAAGGTTATTTCGGGATAATTGAACGTAAAAATCGACAAAATATTCATGCACTGCAAAAAAGTCGAACAGTGATATTTTATCTACACCCGGTTTGGCTGTCCTAAGGACAATATCAATGACGTCACGAAACAGTGAATTGCCATTACAGGCTGCAGTGTTTTGCATATTACAAAAACATAATCTATCATTACCGACTTGTACATCGGTGGTCAGATCCGTGGGTGGTTTTGCTTCTAGGGGCGTTCATATTACAACATCCTTTCCCGGTGCAAACTCGGTGAGCTATGAATATCTATACGTATATATCAATAGTTGTTGGGTTCTCATTCAGCTGCATCCGACTAATGAATTATTTTAACATTAACTCGGCACCTTCAGGATGCTGCAGGGAACGTAACTACTCAAATCAGAATACGCCTTTTGATGTTAGCATTTACGTGGAGGGTGAATTCGGTTAATTGCAAATGGATGGAATTCATTCAACAATCTTTTTGCTGATACATTATTACTCTATCCACATGTCGTATTCCAAATGAAAGCCGAGGAAGCATGACCTTACAGTAAAGCATTAACCGGGTTGCCAATTTGAAACATCTCCAAAGCATGGTAAACATTTAAGGAATTCATTTACTCTCTTTTTTAAAATTATTTTAACAAAATTACTATTTACATAGTTATCCACCAATCAGAATCCAGTGACAGGTAAATAGGGATTTAGAGGGTGCGCTGTCTTAGTTTGACAGTACACGTTGTACGTATGTGACTTGCTTATTAAGAGAAAGAACGGTGCACTCTGCGCTGTAGTCAACTCTCGTCATCATATAAATAAATGCGTTCACTTCCGGGAGATGTTTGTCAGCTACCTATCAGAATACGAAGGATGTCACATCCCTCATCCCTATAGCAGTGTCTTATGTAAAACTACATGTACTTTCATTATTTTGTATATTTTCCAAAGGAGAACTCAAAAAAAGATCTAGTTATTTGTCTTTGTGAATCATTTATATCCCTCGAAAAAAAGTTGTGGGCTTGGAGTTCCCCTAAGAAATTGATATCTGAGACGGCAAATTGTATAAAAAAAAATTGGAAATCTATGATTTCGAACAACTTTTGTTTATTGGTACATTTTACATGCTTCAGTAATCAGTCGCCAGAAAATGGAGTTTGTCCTTATAGTGTAGCTGATGAAAAGGAATTTAATAGAGAACACGACTGAAGGCACTACAATAGAATTGTTTCCATATTCTGATTAAATGTTTTCGAAACAATTTTTTAAAGCTTCATCACCCTGGGAGAGAAGTAATATAATCACGACTTTATTATTAATATTGTAGGTGGGTGTGAAAAACATGTCAAGTACGACATGCTAATTTATTTGTTTCCCTCGACCCCCCTCCCCCTCCTTCATTTCAATTTTAAAAATTAATATAAGAGCTGTGGTGTTGTTTAAGATGTGGAGACAAATATTTTAACTAAATAATGGTTTTTGAACCAGAAATCTTTTCTGATTATGAAGAAAAGCAATAACATTTGCAATAGTAATTACCAAGCAAATTTTTACACGGACACGCCCTTTGAATTTCACTAGACTCGGGTAATGGAGGTGTGGTTCATGAGCAACAAATGCATGATATTTGTTTGTGTAGAGTCTTTCACCTGTTGGCCATTTGTATTGATTGGGTAGTTAATCTAGATTGATGATGTACGCTGTATGTAGATAAGATAAACGGTGGTGCTCCCTGTGTATTTTGCATGTACACATATTATCCTTGCATGTAAATAAACATGGGGCTGAACTTGTCATAAAAGTTCACTGCACGATGAATGTTTCCTGTCGTTGAAAACACCCCATAAATCCACTAAGATCAGTACAAAATAACAAGTATATCCTTTAAAAGGACAACAAACAAGATAGTGTTCATGAGTTTACTTTTTACTCATGTATCTGCAAATTCAATTTTATTAATTTTGATACGTAAGCAAAAGCTTTTAGTAGTAAATTTAACAACTGTTTGTTCCATGGAAAATTCTAAACAGAACGCGACTTCTCTCTTTAAATATCATTAAAATTGTTCAGTTACATTTGAGCAGATGTTGCAAATCTGCTTTTTATGAATTTGTTTATATTTTAGTTACATGTATACTTAAAAATATTTCTTCAGACCAATAAGATTTTATCATAGCAGACAGCACAGATTTAATATCCCACGCAACTTGAATTCACAATTTGGTAGACTACGTCAATTACCGGAGCACAATTAGGCAACCGTATTCGAAATTGTGTTCTAAAACTCCGGGGACAAAATTTTAATCAGAAATCTTTTGAGAGGGTGTTTGCAATTTATCAATATTTTATATTGAATCGAATTGGTCGGTACAGAATTCCAGCATCAAATATGGTGGCAAAAAGAGTTTATCAAAGCAGTAAAATGCTAACTGAGAGTACAGCGGTTGTGGAGTTTAATTGTCAAAGAATATGTATCCCCAGAAACCATGAGAAGGAAACTCATGAAAAAGTGCACTCATATTTACCAGACTTTTGAATCCTAGTCATGCACACGTCAAGAATAAAACCTTTGTTAAAGAGAGTGCACATGCTTAAGAACATTGTTTTGGGCAGGTCTAAACAAACAATTTTTTTTTATATGCAGACATTTAAAAACCCATTCCTATGAAGATTCTTATTTAAGGGTAAAATAAGTTTTAGTGATCACTGTCCATACGCACTGCTCTTTCTTTATAATTGTTATTAGTAGTAAAATTTAATTTAGTTTATGATTTATAGTTTGCATTGTCAGTCTTTTTTTACTTAAGAGTAGTTGAAGAGTAATTGTAACACTACACGTGAGAATAAAATTGTATAATGTGGTATCGTGAGTTTAAGAGCCAGTCTATTTATCTCTCCATCCGTCAATCTTTCTTTCTCTCGTTTTTGAACAGATTAACTTTATAATTCTAATATAGAAATCATACGTGAACCTTTTTACAACAGCAGCATTTGGGGGATCCCCTGACTTGTAGAACAAGTTAATTCGTGTCGCCCGGCGGCTTAAATCATCTTCCAACCTTAGATGTCGATCCAAAATAATCCAACATTTCCTTGAAGCTCATTACTTTACTTAGAAAAAGTGCAATTAAATATGATTTACATAGACTTAAGCTGACTTTGAGCTGAATTTTCCGCCTAGTAAGTTCCTGATATAATCTTTATTTGGACCTGACTTTACATAAACATAAAACATGACATCAAGTAACTGTACACGGGGTTTCACTCATTTGCAATTAATTTAAATATAAATTATTATAATTGAGGTTCTTTGAAAAGCATCGCTGAAATTCTTCCACGAATTTCATACTCTACCATCGAAGTCTCAAGAAATAGTGTTTTATTTTCAAAAGCACTGGCTAGAAAATGACCCAAGATTAAGTGTGTATACTTTTTAAGCCTGCTTGTTGTTGTTTTTTTAATGGCTAATTTGTGTTGTTCTTGTTGTTGTTGTTAATAGCATGTCTGTTGTCCTTGGAAATAATGGTATGTTAATGACTAGTGCACAAAGGGCGCACTGCTAATTCCACACTCGAGTAACACGGTCCCACTGGCATTTGGTATTTTCATTACTTTTGTATAATTGTCAAATAATGAGGTGTATTTTTGAAAATGGTTGTAACGTTTTCCCAAAAAGGGGAAATGTCATTCAGATTTAATATCTTTTGAGAAAACGTATTGTATCCTTATTTTTATTTCGGTTTTAATTCTCAACAAGGTGCCTATTCAGGGATATATGTTTTCCCTTTTCGGCCGTTTGAACAATCGCCAGATAGACTTCTAGTAACAAACCAAGCTGCCAAATTTCATCAGAAGCTAAGTACTAATGCATACTGACCTAGTGACCCACTAACATATTTAATTCGCGTTAATGAATGGGGTCAGACTTAGACGGGTTTTTTTGTAACGAAGCGATTAAAACCGACGGCTCGTGAAGGTCAACCATCTTGTGTTCGAATCGACATCAATAGTTGTCAAGTCAGCAGGAATTCCCGCTTGTATCTGCATAAGCAGATTATCTATGAGCCCTTATGCGTGTGTCTGTTCACATAACTAGCTTTTAGTTACATGAATCATGGATTCAAAAGTGTTTGCTCAATGTATTAATCTATGACATGAGTATTTTGCAACACCGTCTTTTAAATTTCACGTGTACAACAACTACAGATTGGAAGTATTATAACGAAACATCATTAAAAGAGATATATATATATATATATATATATATATATATATATATATATATATATATATATATATATATATATATATATATATATATATATATATATATATATATATATATATATATATATATATACACACTATAATCTTGATCATAAAAGGGGAACGTTTTTGGGGGGCTTGTCCAATATCAGCCTTTACAAAAACAAAAGAGAAACATGAACCTGAAAAACGGATTTGTTATCGCTCAGTATCCTAACTCACAAGGTGTTGCGAACCGATAGGTTTAATATATAAATTGCGATCAAATTATGATTTTTATCAATGCACGTTTATCATTTTGCGAGTTTGTCGGTCAACTGACCGAATAATATTCCTGCAAGTCGCACATAAATCACCGTTTTCGGTGAGATATTGAGGTTTGGGGGTTATACCTTTGATGTTAGATTACTTTTGTTTTCCAAGGGTCACCGTGTCAGTCTGCGACATCAGAGTTATGGCGTATCGGTACTTTGATTTTTGTCAACTTTTACTGGTACCAATTACCATACTATTCCGTCATCTTATAAAGCACAGACAGTGAGCTTTTTTATCTTGGCCTTCAAATGTATATATTATTCTATTTCTCGCCCTGAGGAGATCTCGACTATCTATCGTAGACTTCTTCCTTCCGATCCTTTAGTGTTATTACACAAACACTGTGGGATTTTGTGATTGTGAATTTACAAACCACTAATACATCCCGGATCATAAACTAGTCATTCAGAACTGACAATGACTTTTCTCATTCTGACGAAATCAAAAACCCACATCGGAAACCTGTTATCTCAATTGACATGCCAGTAAATGGGATTATGGGGTTCGGAGGGCTCATATAAATGGCCACCAAGCTAAAAAAAAAACTGGAATGGGGGAATTTTTTATTTTTATTGGTCTGGGATGCCCATATTCTTCAGTAACATATTTTTGTGGAGCGCATCTTATATTTATAGTATATAATCTTAACTCATCAATATGTTTGTTTGTTTAAAATATAAGCAGCAAGGGAAACACTGGTCTGTATAAAAAGAACATGGGTGAAGATGAAGAAAGTGCCGAAATATTGATACAAAATCAAACTCCCAATTGCTGACTGTGAAGTTTATAGAGTGGGTAAGGGTTCCATATTTTATGCTTTTGATTCAAGAATCGAACCGAAGAATTTAGTAGCACGTCATGCGATCATTACAGGAAAATTAATGATAGAAGTCTGTGCTTTATTATTGTGACATGAATGGCTAAGTTCTTAGAGCACTGAAGACAAGCTTGCCTAAATCATACAAGATTTTCCAAATTAAGGTCAGACGCGACCTATCTTCCATTTTTTTCTACTTTTTCTCCACAATGTGAAGATTTCTACTTTGTAATTTCATAATTTTATTTTTATGTTATATGATTCTTTTATTTAGATATAAAGTGTTTAATTGAAAATATATAGTATGACTTTATTTATAAGTATTCCAATGCATTTTGCATGCTATTTTAAGGAAAATTCGAAATACTCTAGCTCCGAAAAGAGCCTGGTAATGTACCCTAAATTTTTGGGAATGGACAGATTTAATTGTTAGTAAATAAGGAATAAAATATCAAGGAAAATTATATAAAATTGAGGAACGTCTCGTGTATCCTTCAGTATCGATCCCAAACAGAAAAATATTTTTTATTAATGGTTTAATTCTAAAAAAAAAATAAATGTTTATGTATTGATTTATTTAACATGAATATGGAAGTGTATATATTAAATATATTCACAATCATGCTCTTTTCTGTAAAATAAACTACTTACAGGGTGTTAATACATATGATATTTACCCGGTAATTTAAAATTTACAGCATAGCTCGTGAATCCATTGGAGACATCTAGATCTATGAAAACAAATGTTAACATTAGCAAAATGCTCCACTTTCGTTAACAGTTTTTGTGATGCAGCTGACGCACTTTGTAGTTAAAGCATTGCTTATAATTTTCGCCATCTGTTACTATATGTACATTTTGGTGCAACATGTATGCACAGATCGAAGCTAAATAGCATTAAAAATTTTCAGTTTCCAAATTCCAAGTAATTCCACTGTAGATTGATAATGTAAGTCATTTGAACGTCACATACTGTTTATAGATAAGAAAAGCCATAGTTTGGACATGTGAAACACGGATCCCATTTGTAAACGCACAAGAGATCTAGAACGCTTTGCTATTCGAAAGGTCAATGATAAGGCTGAAGTACATGTAACTTTTCTCCAAACACATGTATATACTGGTTTAACAATATTAACTTACATTGTTAACTTTAAGAGGCAGTTTATGACATCAGCAACGACGCAATTTTTTATAATCAATCCTCAAAATAAGAAAAACATCAGCAACGACGCCTTTTTATATTCAATCCAATCAATTTTTTTTTAAATTGTATTTTACATTTTTTCAAGCATTTAACTTAGAACACAGCATAATAACAGTTTTCTGTTGGTAAAATGTAAAGGATAATTATACTTATGATGAAGTTTTGTGTGTCATGCAAATGTTTGTATAAGTTGCTTGAGTATACTAGTAAGCACCCAAGAACCATGCCAAGATGAACTTAAATGTTACATGTATACTTTATGGTGTCACATTTCTTCATAAATGTCATTTCAAATTAAACTTGTAAATAAACTTTACATGTACATTTAAGCAAAATTGTAAAGTAAAACTTTAAAATATCAATTGAGCCATATAATAACCTTATTTAGAACAGCTCTTTACATTACATAAAACCCTGAACGATCCACGTGAATCCTCTTACTGAGGTCAATAATAATTACGACAAAGAAAGCCTTAGGGTCTCGATAAGACGGGGTTTGTTCTCGCACAATGAGTAAGTAGGCCAGCTGGGGTGGGTCATTGTAAGCGTTGTTATGACTGACCGTTGGCCGCCCGAGTCGTGTTTGGGTATTGCTATTTCGGTCATGTTTATAGTTACCAAGGTCAGGTTCTCTGTACGAAGGGCTTACAGCTAGTAACCGAATTTATCTGAATAACACATGAATGAGACTACGGTCATGTAGAGTGCTTTCAAGGTCCAAAGTCTATATTTTCATAACAAACTCCCCACGTGATATCTGAAGTACCTTCACTTTGCTCAGATAAAGGGAGAAATTTGCCAAGATAATACAATACTTTCTTATTAGAATATATATATATGTATGCTATTGTTATGAAATCAATCTAATATTAAATACATTCTTATTGTTTGCGGAAAGTGTGTGGGAGGGGGTGAGAAGAAAAATTCTTCACCCCCGTTAGAAACACGATACACAGGTAATAAGCGCATGTAAACAGACCCTTTGTCTAAGGTCAACATAAAGATATGACAGGTACGGTGGAGATCTACATAGACTTATCTCTGGCCGTCCCGCGCGGTCTGACCGGTGAAGATTTGAGTCATCCTGTCCTTTATCTGCAAGGAATGCCAACATAAACACACACCCGACCACGCTTTGTATTCACTCAAGGAGCGCATGATAGGTGGAATTCGAGGTAAAATGATATTTGTTTACATTTTTATCTCGGTTCGACTGCTGACGTAAATAATTGGCGCTCCCCTAGCTCCGCTATCCCTGAACCTTGAGTGTGAAACCCTTGACATACTGCGCTATAAAACACATGTCTGTAACGGCGGACGTGTCTCCTACACTGCAATAAGGAAACTCAAATTCTGCTATACTTAAAGTCTGCTAAAACAAATGAGTAATGTGCAGCTATTTTGACTGAGGGCGTTTGATAAAAGTCTAAATTTCAACCGAGGACACAGAGTTTCTTTCTGATCAGTTCTCACTAAAACGCGGGTTATTTCTGTGCACAGACAAGGAGCCGCTGTTCGAGTACACACGGTACTTTGATGCTTCTATCGAGTATTGTTCTAAAATATTACATGTATATACAAACTTACAGGGCTGTTGTGTCCTTCACAAAGATTTATATTCGGATGTCAAAGAATCTAAATTTGCAAAGAGCACTATCTTTAAACCTTGTGCCCGATATATTTTTGGGCCTTGTGGACAAAAATGGAAACTGCCACGTTAACCGGTATGCGGCGTGTGTTCCTGGACATATGCGTACATTGGTCCCTCTCCATGAGATGGAAGAATCTTTATCAAGCATTTCACTTTCCGCCTCACTTTTATCTGTCTGCTCTAGGAATGAAACGCGCAGGGAGATATTTTCGAAAGTTGACTCGTACTCTAGAATAATTTCATTTATTTTAAAACAAAATTGAAATGGGCGAAGAGATTTAAGTCAATGGGGTTGCAAACGGCTGACTGACTTCCAAGGTCGATGGGATAACATTGTTCTAGGCACGGCTGTTGGGAATTACGAAATGTTGATCTATTTCTAGCATGCCACGAAGTACTTCGCCCACCGCCAGGATCTTAAAGTGCCCGATGTCAGCACCTAGGGCTGTACTTTTTCTGGGAAATTTTGGCAGTGTGGGTAAAGCACTCTCTACAGATCTTGCCTGCGCGTGACGTCTGGTGATAAATAACAAGAGAAGGCTCCGAAGTCTACAGTCACAATTCTCCCAGGTTTTCCGACATTTGCTGTTGATTAGGAATGACTGTTTATCACACGTTTGCATGGTCAAAATACACGCGTGTTTGGTATCCGTGAACTAATACATATACACAATAATCATATGATAATTCAATGTCCACGTGCTATTGTACTTACTGGCCTTAAATTCTGAAAAGGAAACAAATACAAAATTGAACCATTTAAAAAGACAGTTTTAACATAACTTTAGTTTAAGATGAATGTAACTTATCAAATTTATATAAATGAAATAATCCATTAGTTTTTTTCAAATCCTGTAATTTTTTTTTTTTTTAATTAATTCACATTTTTAATTATTAAAAACCCATATATATAGACTTAGATGAAACAAATTAATCAAAGATAGAAAATATCGCACTGCGCAAACCGACATACTAAGGAGACACGAAAGACGCACGAAATTACTCACAGGCCGGCGCGGCGCTTGTCAAGGGTTGGGAGAGGGACAGGGGCATAAAACAATGAAGTTTCGTATCGAACCGTCTACAGCCAGCAAGGACGGGCATTTTGACGACAGGTACGATTGACATGGCCCTCTCTGTCCTGTCCTTGTCGGGGTCTCTTGCGACATGTGGTCCTGAACTCTAGCTTTATTTGGACGATCAGAATTCCGTACACATGTAATAGACTGTCGTGTTTTACAATGATCAAACACAAAACAGCGAGGCTTAAAAAAATGTAACAAAAGCCCTAAAGTCGTCCTGATGGAGTGCACTTAAGTGCATGCGTTTTATTTTTAGCTAATTGTATGAGAAAAAAAATCGTTTGTTTAAAATGTGTGACCCACTACTTTTGTTGTTTGCACTTACATTTGGCATTCTTTTAACTCTAAATCTATATTTAAAAAGGCAGGGATATCATGTTTAAATATTTTTTTTCATTTGCATCTCCCTCCCAAAAAATCGGTGAAAAGAATTGAAATTGTTTGAACGCTGGAACTCTTGACAGATAAAATCAGTAGGTTTCTCTCTTACGATCGACCGAGTTCTCAAAACAATATCTGAACTACATGAATTTGTGATCGAAAGTGAAGGGTTCTGAATATATCCCAGTGCGTCTAATGGTCGTTGTAAAGGAACTCAGGAACGTGACAACGGCAGAGTTTCACAAACAAGCGCCAAGGCACCAAGGCCATGGCAAACTATAGCTGACCTACTGAAAACGGACAGTGACCTCTGGGTTTACCTTACTGGCCGAGTGACCAAGGCCTCGTCCAGAGATTGATCCGTGGCCTGCCAAATCCAGAAATAACTTCTATTGCCTGCAAATCTTGGCTTAACCTACATATGTACTCCTGGTGATAGATACATAAATGTTGTAGATTCTGTGGCCCCTTTATCCCCCTTTGTGTTACAGATTTTAAATCAATCTGGTACGAGCTGGTTGTGTCATGTACATGTAAATCAGTGGGTCAAATTGTTTAAATAATATCTGTATCATAACCAGTTCTTAGTTTGTTTTTTTTTTAATAAAAACTCATTTCTCGATTTTATAACGTGCAACGTATGTATACTCCAACACAATGCCCATTTTTTCAAAACAAACAAATTTTTTTTTGATTTCTCATTTTTCGGTCTTTTTCGGAAATTAAAGTTAACAATTCCACCGGTTGTTAGTCCTTCAGAGTAACATGATTTATGCAGGCATACAGTGCAACATGGTGTACTTTAAAGTGAATGCTGGCGACATATCAAGTTCCTAACATCTGTTGTTTTATTTCATTCTTATCACTGAACACCCATTGTCAGTGCAAGTACTGTTCGATATAAATAATGGTAAAAAGAGGGGTCACTGGGTATGTTTACCGAATAAAAAAGGCCGCGATAATGTGTACAAGAGGTTTATTCAGAGGAATGTGATTAAAATCGAAAATAAATCACCTTGTGGTCATTAGGTGTGCTCAGTTTGTGTTAAATAAAAAGTCTGCCTTTGTCTCACGTTCAATGCAGGCATGTTCATGCAAAAATAACAAATCTGCATTCTCTTTTAGGAATTTGAACTTATAACAGACGACAACTCGTCTTACAAATTTGGATTTGCTAATAAAGAAAATTAAAATTAGAACAATGAATCCATAAGAGTAAGATAATGTATCAGAACTTTCCAAATTGTCTAACATTATTTTTTATAAACTTCTTTCTTGCCTTGAACACCTTAATTAAAGTACAACCAGGTGCGTTTCAATAAACTATTTGCTTATATTTGATATTATACTAAAGAAGTCTATTTAGGATATACAAAATTACAAATTTCTCTACATTTTCTACTCTTATTGCAGGTAATGGCACTATATGTACAGAGGCAAAATTAGTGTCTCTGGGCCCCAAATTCGGTCCCCGTGTGTCCACTTGTGAACCCTGACCTCCAAATGTCCGACTGTGTTCAGACAGACCAGCCCCTCCGTCTGGTCAGTGGCTCATTAATAAAGCCCGACCTTCGGCTGACCCGCACAACAGCTCAAACCAATTGTCAATGGCTAGTTCAATAACCGGCCATTGCTGCAACTACAGCCTTGACTGCCGTCCATGCCATCGTCAGTGCTGGTACTTCATTGGTCCCCCAGGGGCTGGCCAACTCAGGAGATTATACAGATACATATACTACATATATCTATACACATAGTACTGATTTTATTACTCATGATTAGGATTACAAAAGATAAACTTTTCTTTGTCTGATTGTGATTTGGGAATTATTTTTTTTCTAACTTGAGAGAAAAGCAATTGTATTATTAAGCTTATATACAATGGTCATTTTAAAGTCATTTTGACTAAATGTAGCAAATACAATATTTTGGGTTTTTGAAAAGCACTAACCAAACTTTAGGCAAAAATCAGACTTTAAATGTAAAAATAATCTTGATTTCAGGTAAACGTTACACCGATTCTTTGGTTTTATCAAGTCTTCATCAAGAAGAGTGATGATACAGGAGAAACATTAAGACAAGATACATGGACATAAAACATTATATGTATACGGTGCAATTCAGTACATATACCCTGTAATTAATTATAAAACAGAAGAAACTTCGAAACGTAGAGATTTTTTGTCGGTTTTGTTAGCCAGTATTCATTTTTTTCTATTTATAAAAGTTTTTATTTTTGCGTGTATAAAGCTAAACCTTAAGTTCCGTATAATTAGGTTTCGGTAAATGACTTTAATTACTACATGTGTTTTCCATGATTTGAACATATTTTTTCAATGTCATAGCTTTGACCTAATGTTTTACGGTACACGAGTGTTTGAAGCACGCAGTCACAAGACCTTGAAGTTTGATGTTACATGTATACGTAACTTCCGGGTGGAGTACGCAAATGCATGGTGGAATAGATCATGAAACTTTGATATTGATAAGTTAGGGAAGTTGCAGATCAGATGGAATTACGATGCATATACATATACTGTCATAAAAAGTATCAATCTCTCTTTATATTGCTGTCAATTCTGTACCAAATACATGTTTATAAATAGAACAATAAAACCGTTCTTTTACGCTATTTCCGTGTCTGAGAATAGATTGACAAGCTGTAAGCCATTCAACAGATTCAAGATGGCACAGCTATGCATGTGAAAAAAAAATAAACCCCAGAATTTTTTGGCAAGAACATGAATGATGAGATAATTAGAATAGGGAAAACTACATTTCATTCTCACATTTCATAAGCCATATAAGTATATTAAAGTGGAGAACAAAGAAGTTGATCTAAAAGAGGATTGAGGTGGAAACCAATTGTATATAATAGTAATGGTGGAGAAATTAAATTCCAAGTAGAGAACAAAGGGTGAAGCCACATTGCCTTGAGTTGGGTGTTCCTATGCTATATATAACTAGTCAAAGGAAAACAGCAAATGATCACGACCCCCCCCCCCCCCCGCCATCCCAATGATAAAATAAAATTATGACTAAAACTTTCCGTTATATACATGTATTTTGTTTCAAAGTGATGCTTTTCTTCTTTTTTTTAAATAAAAAAAATCGATAATCGATCGCAATGTAAACGACACTCTTGAACATAAAAAGGAGAACCGTAAAAAATATTTAAAAATGTAATCTCCCCGGCGGGGAATCGAACCCCGGTCTCCCGCGTGACAGGCGGGGATACTTACCACTATACTACCGAGGAGTTATAATAATGAAAATAGAACTGTATTTCATAACTTAAAATGTACTTATAAAGCGAACACGATTTTTCAGTAATTTTAAAATTGGAAAACTACAACAATGCATAAAATAAAAATTTGATCTCTATATTTGATACAAAAAAGTCAGACTAATTTTTATAATTATCTGCTTGGACTGATCTTAACACATTTTTTCTTCACATTAAAGTACTGTATCCTACCCCCCCCCCCCCCTATAAAAAAGAAACAAACAAACTAATAAGAATAATTTACTAATCTAGATGTATCCTTCTGTTTAGTGGCGGACTTGCTCCCTCTGTTATGCCGGCTGTAGAACAAACAAGTGTGTGACTTTCCAGTACATGCTGTATAGGGAAATTACAAATATTTGTCTAAAGTACATGTATAGTCTCTATTAATGACCATGTTACAGGATATTCACGGAGAGAGAGAGAAATAGAGAGAGAGAGAGAGAGAGAGAGAGAGAGAGAGAGAGAGAGAGAGAGTTTTTATGATTAAAGTTTATCATAAATAAAAGCAACAATTAATGGTATCATGTATATAAACAGAGGATCATACAAAGTGTTGTGATAACAAATATCAATAGATAATTGCATACATGTACATGTAACTAATGGATTTATTTACAGAATTTTAAAATAACTGGAAATTTAATGCAAGCATACACTGTAATTGTACATTTGTATTGTACAATGTGATATATTACACACAAAAAATTAAATTTTGATAAGCATATACATCACAGTGAATGATGCAACAGTTTGCGTGCTATTGCAGCGTTTTTGAATGGCTAAAGTACATTCTTTATACATACATGTAAAAATATCGCAATATATCCGCTGAAACAGAAAAAACAGCATTTATTGCATATATTCCTATAATCACTAGTCAAAGAAAAAAAATGTAATTCTAGTCAAATAATTCTAGCTAAATAGATACAATTTGTAATTTATAAAAAAAAAAGGTAGGGGTCCAGACCAGGACAGAAAGCAGATTATAACAAAAATTTATTTATGAGATTCTTTTTGGATTTTATTTTAAGTCAAGGCATACCAGCGTAAGAAAATGAACAAGATAAATCGTAAGGTATGTTATACAGTTGAAATAGCTTGAATTTATCACTGCCTTTAGGTACCCAAGTGCACCTTTATCTTATAAAGCTATTGTGCGATATTTTCAGTGTACACGCGCGCGCCTTCCCCCGAATTCCTTCTTAGCCCAAGTATCTTAATCAATTAGATATATAAATCGTACAGATATACAACAAAATATAATAAAAAATAATAAACCATATAAAATAATAGACAACAAACAACCTTTGACGTAGATAGAGCGATGAGGAGAGTCATTGTTTTATATAAACCACGCGTGTTACAAGGAATCCAATTGTTGTGTGTACATGTACACATATTATACATATGGACTAAAGAGAATCAATACACGTTGCTAGGTCAGTGTCTATACCAAAAGAACTGGTTTCATACCAAGGTCACGTACTGGTACTGTATATAAGGCTCGCCCATTTCTTGGACCAACTAGCCGCCATATTAAATATCAAAATGGGTGAGGATTAATCGTTCTTGAGAAAAACATGTATCATCTATGAAATTAAGCTTTTTGGATCGTTCTCTTTATTATACCATAAGCTTTGACATGAAAACTTTTGTATGTAACAAAATCTTTAAAATGAATGACTTCGTTATTTACATTTGGACATTTTAATTATAACTGAGCGTTCTTACAGATTTCTTTAAAATGAAATATAGCGTTTTATATATTTGATAAATCAGTTTTGAAAGACGACAGCAACGTACTTTTCTTATAAATCTAGTTTTTCACACCCACAAATATTATTCTCTGCAACCATTTTTAACAAAAAAACAGCAATGTGACGCAGGCCTGTCTATTTCACTCCTTCCCTGTCTTGAAACAGTTAACTGCCTTTTTTACAACGTAAATTTTCGGCACAATTTTTTTTTTTTTTTACCTCACATTGTTTTGATATTCCCGAATAAAAAAAAGTTTAACAATATATTTTAAATAAACACGCGGGGAAAGTCCATTTCTCAATCTTAATTACATGTACGTTCAGTCTTATACCGGTATATAAACGATTTATTAATGATAAGCTTATTAAAGGTATACATGTAAATCAATATTGATAAAAAAAAGTTGAACTTAAAAAAGGATTCATTGGTCATTAGGATTAAAACCCTAAAGGCCATTGTCTTGTTGAGGAGAGGGGTTTTGAAGGAGCATGTGAAATGAATTACACATATAGTGTTTTGGTACTGTAGAGCGGAATGCCGAGTTTGTCGTTAAAAATCCTACTTTAAATAGCATCAAAATATATATATTGAGTCAAATTTGCAATTTGATGCCCGTATTCTAATACTTTTCAGTAAACACGCGCACTATTTAAAACAATATAATATAATACATCGTGTGGTTTTAAATCACAGTTCTTGTAGAATTCATTGATTCGGAAATCGAAAACAGATCGTTGCGTAAATAAAAAGAACGTTTTTTAAACACGTGCGGGTATTTTTATCTTCAGTAAAGGTACATGAAGCAATACATACATGAATAAAATGTGATGGTTTTGAAATAGAAGAAAAAAGAAATCAACAAGCTTATATAAACAATTTATAAAGAAGTATCTCTATATAATCGATCAAATGACGTACATAAAATGAAATTATTTTAGTGCTTGCTGAAAATAATAAATTGTAAAATGCGTGTTAATGATATAGTGATATCTGACGTTCCGTTATGTGACATGTGTGAAATCTGGGTGACCGAAAACTATTAAAACTATTATAAAGAAAATATATTTTCAAAACTGTAATATTTATATCCTTTTAAATGAAGTAAAATTACACCCACGTGTTTAAAAAACGTCTATAAATAGTTTGATTGACTTGGGGTCCTTTGTGTTGCATGGGGCTTAGGTTCACCAGCCCTTGACACGTAACGATAGCGAGCTACAGTAATAGGTAATGTATAGGTACACGAGGACTTACAATAACTAGTATTTCATCACAAGTAGGTCATCTACACGATAATGCATATCTCATTATTCATATGCCCTCTCTTTTATGTAAAAAGTATATATATAAATGTATACAGGAAAAAATAATCTGCTTCTGCTATTTTTCCTACCGGTATCATCGTAAAGTGTACACGGATAGAGTAGTAGAGCAGAAAAATTCGATTACATTTGAACATCTCAAAAACATTATTGCATAAGGGTGCAGGTATTGCTTATACAAGTCATCCAAAACAGAAAAAAAGGTTATACAAGCCGCATAACTCACGGGTGACCAGTTTGTTACATAAAATGTCAATGTTTACCTGTTCATCTACAGTAATTACCTTTAAAGAATTTTTACAAAGAAAAGAAAACAAGATGAACAGTGCTTCCTTCTTTTCTTCGAAATAATATTGTGCTTTAATTTTCTTGTTGTAAATAACATTGTGTAAGTAAGTCAATTTTATTTCATGTTGAATGAATCTTCTTAAGTTGGTACTCATTAATAAAAATCTGAAGATTGGTTTAAAAAATCTTTTGTTTTGATTTTAAAAACAATCTGATTTTTTGTTAAGGACAGTACAGTACACACACAATCTCTCTCTCTTTCTCTCTCTCTCTCTCTCTCTGTTCGGGGGGGGGGGGGGGGCTGGCAAAGAGATGAGTCAGTTTGACAATTAAACGTGAGCCAAAAACTTTCAAAAATGCATAACAAAGTAAATATTTGATGTCAACACCTGTACATGTCCAGGCATTTCGACATTCACTCGTTTCATTAGAATTAGACTCCACATATGCATGATTTGTAGCTAATGACGATCTTCAATTAAACATCTGATATGTCATGACCTTGAAACTACAACAAATGTAAATTGAGTTGTTCTTTTTTTAAACAGCGATAAATACGTAGATTGGTACATTCACGTACATATGAGTTTTCTAAGGTAGTGCAAAAATATCATCTGTTTTTGCAGTGTCAATTGTTTACTCAAATAATCGTTTTATACTTTTCTCTGAATCCATACGGCTACATAACTATAGTTTAAGCTGGTTTTTTAAATTCGTTGTCCAAAAGTTGCGGTAAAAATTTATTCCGAAAATAAATTTGACTTTTAAAGGAGAAAAAAATGTCAGCATTTTGTAGCCCATAGTAGCTCGCAATGCGAAAAACACGTGTCTCGACACAAGAACTGCGGAGATATTGCAACCGTTCGCATGCACCTCCCTATTAATTCAGACACCAGTATCTATATTGTTACAGTGCACTCATAGTGTTATAGTGTGACAACTTCTGGATTTCACTGCGCAGTTGCCAGGTTATGTCAGTATACGGAGTAAGGGGACTTGATCGAACTATCTACTTCCATCTAAATTTGAAGACAGATCGCATAAAAAAAATGTTTTCCAGCAAGGCAGATGTGACTTTGATTTCTATTTATAGGATATAATTTACCACTAGTATGTATTTGTATGTATTCGGCTCTTAGCAATTAAGGTCAACTACTTAACAGTGTACTTCTTTTGGTTTATACATCTTGACAGGCCAAAAAAGAAAAAGAAAACATCCAGTACGAAAACACTTTGACCAAATTTTGACCGGGGGGGGGGGGGGGGCAGTTGTCTTGTATCTTTGAAATGATCTGTAAATCAAGAATTATTTTTATAACTAAAACCTGGGGTGGGGTCAGTTCATTAAGAATATTTGAATATTTTTCAAATTTTTTTTTCGTGTACAAATAACAAAAAGGTACGGTTGACGTTTAAAAAAAGGAGGGGAGGGGCATCCCAACAACGCTACTTGTATGTACATGCTTGCCTATATTGATGTATACTTTAATCTAAAGTATATTTGACATTCAATTTTAAAATCTCTTACATTAAGAGGAATATGGACACTACAAGTGACCAGTTCACGGTTCTTCCGGAAATAAGTTCCCACTGGACTCTATAGAAGTGAGCAGCTTATTACCGCGTTTCCTTTTGAACTTCACACGTTTGCAATGAAGCCCTTGACTGGAGTGGCGAAGTCATTTTACAGCTTGTAGATATTCCAAAAATAAAGCAAAATAAACAGAATGAAACTCATCCCATTCAGGGGTAAGAGTTGCAACTTTAAAAAAAGTGCTTGAAACCCTTCTTCAAGGGTCAGTTTTCGGTCAATTAATTTATAAGTACTGTTCAGTCCGGTAGTAAGTGACAATACCTCCTTCATATTAAATTCCATCTACATTATTATAAAAAAAATGCAATTGGACGTTTAGATTTACATGCTAAAATGTTCCTTTTTGGAAAAATCATGTGTCAGAAAAGGCACGTGGGTGTTAATCAAGTACGCAACATCCTTGAATTTCCTCCCACGTTACACTGCGATACAACCGTCGCGTTTATCAATGCATCAACATATGTTCGTCAAGTTTTCATTGGCGTGCAGTTTGATTCAATATAACCAATGATAAAAACTTTGCAATATTACACTAGTGCACTGAAAGTGTTTATAATAAATGATATACACAAAACAGATTTGTACATGATACATTTAATTGTGTATGAAGCCCGAAAATGTTGTATATAATATTTCGAAATAAGGTTCCGTGATTCTTGCCACGAAACCCCCCTGATAATGTCCCTGGTGCGATACCTCTGTACTTCTGACAAAGGCCATCCAGTACAGTTAGATAGGTACATCAGGATCAGTCCGTCAATATCACTGCCAAAGCCACATGGTACGACGCATGCGCGGCAAATATGTGGTAATTTCTATAAAAAGTAATGATCTTCTTGGGTAATTAAAACATTTTTTTCGAATTAAAAAAAATCCAATGAGTACAATCAACAATAAAAATGATTTGCATGTAGATTAATTTTAAAACCCCGGACCTTATCAATCATTGGGAGTAACTCTATTGGCGGCCGGAGAGTGTAACGGACTAACACAGTCTCTATCTAAAGTACCGGAGAGAGAGGGGTGAACCATAAAATTAAAACACAATTGACAAAGCGAACAAGCCCCAAACTTAATTTAGACGACTTATTTTTTGGTGAACCACTGTGATTGACAAAATAGGAATTAAAAAATGACAACCAATCATACAGGACATTATTTATTTAGATACCTAGGGTGTAGTTGTGAGTTTGACAAGTAAAAATAATATGGAAAAACTATATACGCATATCCAGCGATCAGGGAATTTGTCATATTTACCGAATGACTTATCAATGATTTATAAATATGGCATAGTTGTACTTAGTTGATTAATGTTGAGAAATATAGGTTTTTAACATAATTTTGATGTTTTTGTTTCCAGCGTGCCTCCCTTTAATATGAATGTAACAGGCACAGGTAGCCATGCGGTTTGCTCTATCTAAGTTATTTCATTAATTTATGCATTATTAATGCTCTAAGTTGTGAAATATTTCAGATGATTTACACTGTAGTAAAACTTTTCAAGATAGACCCTTTGTTGATGAATGACTTGTGACTGGTGCACATCGGAAGATCGCGCGCGCCTGTGACGTCACGAGGTTAATGCATGCTGACATAATTTTCGAACACCACGACCCAGGTACTGGAAACCAAAAAATTAACAAATTATTCTAATATAAAATAGATTAGCAAGAAAAATAAAATCTATCAAAATGGATGGACAGATCACGACGACATTGACACACAAAACAAAATAGTCCCAACTAATATCGGTTATCAAATACTGATCTAACTTCTGTTTTGCTTTTGTTATCAATAAGCCGAGCCAAGGACAGACTAGATCCAGCATAAGTTACACTGAGATAGTCCCACTAATGTAAATATACCTGGTAATTACAGCGAGATTCCTCTCTTCACTCGCCGTGCGCCGTGTCTGCACATGTCAACGTTGACAGTTTTATCCGTCAGACTTACATTTTTTAAACCCCTTGTCAGAATAATTAGTCACAAATAAAGTTTGTCCTTGTTCAGAAGAGTTTAATTACTTCGCTTTATTTTTTACATACTTTTGTTATTTAATAGAAGGAGTTTAATTACTGGGTTGTCATTGAAATCGTTGAACGAGGGTAAAATCAATTTTTTTAAAGGACTTGACTGAATTTTTTCGCGTGGTGTGTAAAGACACTTTATCTGTGTGTCAATATTGAGATCAAGGTGAGACCCAAACTCGGAACGAAAAGTCCTCGCCACGGTCCCTGACAAGGTTAACCCTCAATAAGCTGACACATGTCCGACAAAGACTTCCATATATAGACATGGCACCAGGCCGTGAACGTTTGGATTATATAATGGTTACTATATAGCGAGCATACAGATTATCACACTGTCAAATGTATATTATCAAAATAAATGAAACCATCCTAGATAATCATGGGTTTTGGTTCTTTTAAATAAAAAAAAAATAAGTAGCTATTGATAAGTAGATTATATTGCAACAAAATCACAAATCCAGTAGACAAAATGTTTTGGGACACATTGATAAAATAAACCGCACTATCAAACTGTTGTTTATCCCTATTATTTTTTACTAAACTGGGTTAACGTGGGGAAACAAACGTAGGATAGATTAAGGCAGATTTAGAGTTTATGAAAGTACATCTCACTTCGTGATCGAGTGTCAGGCTGGGCAAAGAACAGGACATACACACACTGTACTGGATGACTGGAGGATGTGACGTCATTGACAACAATTTCTATTGACAAATTATCTATCAATGTTGGTATCGGTATCTTAAGTTTAAAACGTACCGAAAGAAAAAAGAATAAAATCGGTGGAAACACTTGTTTGGTTGTCGTTGAAATAGACTCAAGACCCCAATAACACTCGCACAGCTTTTTCTGTAGAGAGATATCATTGAGCATTTTCTCGGTGACCTTGGCGCATTTCCATTGACGTAAACGCGCGCAAACAGAGATTCACGATGCACCATTCTTAAGATAGCTCGGTTGGCAAAACAAATCGAGCCTTGCCTACAGTCAAGTATATTTAGTTCGGAATTGCGTGAGAGATCTTTAGAAGAAACACCTTAATTTTTAATTTTTTTATTGTCTTGTCTTTAATAACATTCTGTTCCTTAATTGGGATTGTGCTAAGAATAATTTGCCTCGTGTTCTACAATAATCAGAATATCGGATCTTCGGAGGAAAAGTTGGTTAATATTATGTTTATCTAGAAAACATCAAAACACGGGATGGGTTGAGATCCATAATATTAACGACCTTCGATCAATCGGAATTCTTTCAATTAATATCCTAAACCATGCATTCATTTACAGTGACACCAACATTCCTAATTATTTTTCATTATATTTGATGGTGTAATTTAGGAAGGAGGATTTCTAATAAAAGCCCATTAATCATGAAACTAAAGATAGAATTCGCATCTGGGATAAAAAAGAAACTAGTTTGAGTGATGACAGAATGGCGCTGAAATAAGTCAGCATGAAGGTTATACATCGCGTGCTTAATTTGGGCGTTTTTAAACAAAGTATTTGGCAATGTTTTAGGTTACATCAGTACAATCCTGACAAATGAGTAACATCAGACCATACTCTGTAACAAAGACCTTCCTTCTGCGCTATGCGTCTGGTCCAAACAACAACAATAACAAAAAACCCACCAAAAACACTAATTTTTCCTTTTAATCTGCGTAGTGCCTCCGCCGCGTACTATCGAAAACAAACATTTGACAAGCCTACATTCATTTATCACTGTGTCGTATATATACATAGAATTTTTGATCAAACGCAATTATAACCGACTTTTGAATAATGCATGACATGCTAATTGCGGAGCAGGAAAAAGAGACACAACTCGTTCAAGGTCACCTATATAATAACTCCGATTTTGTCTAAATCGATTCCATCCAGCTCATGAATTTTAAAATGTTTCATAAAAAAAGCAGTCTACTCTTTGTAAATTTATATACATATAGCTATGGTTTCTCTTAACAAATTCAAATTGATTTTGATTGTAAAAAATTAATCCATAATTAAACACTATTAGACTTCAAAAAACCCAATAAATATTGAAATATGTACATCCTTTGTTTCCGCATAGTTTCAGTTTGGCTATATTTACTGCTGTGTTGATAATCAATTTCCATTTCGGAGAAAGCTAAAAGTAGCTAACCCCTCTATGATCGTGGATGGTGCAGAGCTATTGCACGTTTCCCTCGACGTTTCGACTGTAAGATATGCCATATCTTTTTCTGGCTGGTTACAATTTTTTAGCGGATGGATTGGTATCGAGACAAAAGTTATGCCAATCAAAACAAGGTCAAATTTCCAGGGAAGGACACATCTGACGCACTAGTTGACCTTAATCATGAATCTCGTTTCAATTTACAGAAAAGCCGATTCTTTGGACCTGAAAAAATATGTCTAATGTCTACTTGTCATGGAATGTCGGTGCAGACTCTGGCTACAAGAACTTCCAGTACAGCAAGGTTGAAGAGAACAGGATCACTACAACAGACGCAAGCTTCAAATGAAATGTAAGAAAACGTTAAATTAGCTACAAACGGCTTCAGAAGCGGAAAAAATCACGCATACATTAACAGATTTAAATCTTTATCACCCCTCAACATCACGCTCACGCTTTGTTTTATCCTCAGCGATCGTGAAAAAAAAAATTGACGCAAATAAATATTTTTAGAATCAAAATGCGTAGGATTAAAAGATGGAAGAGCTAACAAAGTAGTTTCTTCTATATGGTACCTATTTATATCCTTAAATAAATAAACAGACAAATAAAAAAAAGCTTATTGACGTTTGACCCACGATGTTTCCTATTCTATTTTGTTCTCTTAGAAAGCAGAGAACGGCCAGTATTCCTGATCCAACAAGTGCGATAGAAAGTTGGTCTCTGCTAAACCAGCGATGTCACACCCTGCTTACAGACTTATCGGGTGTAGTTTAGATACTAGAAATATACAACCAAAATGTGCTGTTAAAAGACATTTTCGCATTAAGGCGTTTATAAGCCTTCATTTATCATACACAATATATTTAAATTATATAGCAAAATATCCACCATAATATCTACACTAACCCAGCTAAAAAAATTGTCGCATTATTTAAACGTACATGTAGCACAAAGAGAGAATCCTGATTTAGAAATCTGTAGAGTCGGTGCTGTCCTCTGAGACAAGCGTCAGAAGTTTTATTAAAAGAGAAGAGAGGCCCGGAACAAGTCAAAACGTCTTCCGAGTTCAGATCACAGTGGGCCCTTAAATCGATCACCCGCTGAGGTTCTTTCGATACATACACTTAAATAAATTAAATTATCAAAATTATTATTTCTGTTCAACTGCATCCTTCTCCGAAAGACTTTGTAAAGGATAAAAGTGTTATGTTTGTAATGTTTTGGTGGAATAAAAAGCAGACTGAAAAATCTCACGAAGCGCGCCAACTATCGACTAGAAATGGGAGGGAGAAAGAAAAAATCCAAGGCCAGAACATGAAGAGGCTGTGCTTAACTAGGTTACCGCATGCCGATCAAGAGATATTTCAAAATCACCCACCGAATTAAAGTCTGGTGTTTTTATTTGTGCGCTTTTTTAAAATAAACTAATACACAACTTTTATATATATATATATATATATATATATATATATATATATATATATATATATATATATATATATATATATATATATATATATATATATATATATATATATATATATATATATATATATATATATATATGACGAGACTAGGATAGCCTTTTTGCAGGGAAGGAATATCTATATATAGGGTTAGCTTTATTCCCTTCCCTTTCATCGAGGAAATCATCTGTAAATAAAATTGATATTCTGTCTCTATTTTATCTCTATAAACACTAAGAAATATGATTTTTCAATGCTATTTAAGTAACACCTTTGAATTGCAATTTAGCTGAAATACAGCGTTTGATATGTACATGTACATGAACAGCGCTGACTGTGCCTGAGCTATTCCTCTTCCAAGATGACATGCGAAAGTCCAAGTGTGTAATGAAAATTAATCAAAATGTCAAGTAATGTTCCTTATAAATATTAAAGTTACGAGATAAATCGCTGCTGTGAGGAGATATAAATATACAACCTCATTTCTATAAAGAGTATAGTATACATATATAAAGCCAAAATTTCTACATAAATATATCTGTAGTCATTGGATACGCATCAAGAACAATGAGAAGTATCTATTTTAGACATTTAATTAAGATCAAAATCTGGGAGTCTTAAAGGCCCTGTCGTCTGCAGCCGAACGAATAACGGGATTGACGTCATCACAGACCTCGGAAAAATACACATCGGACGGAAATAGACACAGATTTCAATAAAACAAAGTATGGCGGTGGTATTGATTAAGATTCAAATGGTTTTCGAGATGAAAAGATACCGTTAGAGAAACATACAGAGAAAACAGCCTTTTCAGTTCATTAGTGACTGTCATTTATATCAATCAAGAATTAAGACTGATTGGCGTTATTTTTAATTCACCATTGAACTTGCAGAACCAAACTGCATCTCGCCTCGTTAACCTATGTGTCAGTTCTTAAGGTTCCCCGGCAGAAATACATCTAAGCGTCACCCGGAAACAAGCTCCTAAGATGTGGGCCCAAACATCACTTCTTGAATTGTCGTGAATTTTTACCGCACGTACTTCATCGTTAATTTCTTGCAGCTCCAGGGGATCGATCGTCCTTAATATAATTTCTGTGTTCGTGTTATATAATTAGAATCTGCAGCAAACTCTGCAGACACACTCCTTGCTTATAAAATCGGCCAACGCCATCAGGAATATTTGTAACAATTGTACAGTAAATTTGTTATTGTATCGATGAATGGGTTATCGGCCATCGTCTCAAACATAGCATATTATTCAAGATATTATGATAATAGATATGTATACTTATATAACGAAAAAAGGGGACCGACTCGTAAAAAACATCGTTCACACATGACTTATTTCAACATACGATAGTACTACCTACAACAAAAAATGTTCTTTTAAAACTATTTTGATGAATATATAACATAAATATCTTCTCTGGGTAAAGAAGATGGGTGGATAAGGCGTGTAAAATGCCCACAAAAGAATGGACAAGATACTGAAAAACAAAAATTTAAACTAATCTGATTAATTTTCAAAGGTCATTCAAAACAATATATATTTAACATATCATTGATTAAATATGATCAATACTCAAGATATGTTTATTCAAACTGGCGTATATGTATCAAAACCTCCAAATTGTGCCATTTTTTAGAACTTCAATGCCTTTTCTTTTATAGAGTGGGTCTATGCTCCATATTTTTCTCATTGTCAAAATAAGGTATAATGGAAGTTAAACCAATTTCAATCAATAAAAAAGTGGAGAGATGACCCACTATACATTAAAAATATCATTTTGTATCTCGACAATTGAAAGTTTTAAAAAATAATACAAGTCCGTAAATTCGTGGCCAAAGTCGTATGTAGCATTTAAATAGCGCAATTTGTTGCGACTGAAATGGCTCCGTGGTTAATTATAAAGCACCAGACATTAGGTCTCCTTATACCACAAGGCTTTTTATGTTGTGGGTTCGATACCACCAAAACATATGGTAATATTTTTTTTTATCTTACCTTTTGTAAAATATATTCAAAAGTGAATATAGTTAGATATTGTACTTTTGCAAACTTGTATTATAATATATTTGAATGGAAAAAAATAAACTCAAAATTGTATTTCACGACTAAACCGAATGGGCATTTGCGCTATCTTATACCCCCATCTTCAAATTTATTATAATCATTAAAAATTATAGCACTGACCCCCCCCCCCCCAAAAAAAAAAACCCCAAAAAAAACATGAAATATAGATTGGATTTAAAGCTGAAAAAAACTGGGTGACATCAAGGAAAAATGAATTAATTAAAAATTGAAAATTGCGTGGTGCTAAACAGTCCAATATATATTTAAGTTATTTCATATTGGTTTAAGTACAATAAAGTCTTTTATTAAGTCTATTTCAGAAAATGCTTCACAGCGATGTATTTGATATACATGTACCTGCATACAAGATCAGTCCCTCTGTATTTATAAACGGGTGTATATAATAATAAAAAAAGAATCTGCGATTGTATCCTTCAGTACTCTGATTTTTCAAGTGAATGGCAATGGCGTACGTGCTAATTTAAGGCAAATCATCCCCTCGGTTGATTTTCCGGAAATACTGAAGATGAATTACTATAGCATAGAGTTCCCATTCTTACATTTCTGTAGTTAGCTTTAATGATATAGGTGTTCCTTCGTCTTGATTTATCATTAATTTCACACAGAATGAATGATTAATACCTGTCGTAATTGGAATGAAATTAGCGAAGGTCATCTTCTAGAACTAGGTCAGGGAGGAGAGAGAGAGAGAGAGAGAGAGAGAGAGAGAGAGAGAGAGAGAGAGAGAGAGAGAGAGAGAAATTATTGTTATACAATGATTCTGTTCTGTACTTTTAATCTTTTTAATAAATTCTATGCACATGTACATATAATTTTAACAGGCCTTGAATAGTGACAGATTTCAGAAATCCGCGTAGTTAAAAATACATCAAGATCAAGATGACATGGGCTTTAGAGACCTCTGATAATTAATCTTACAACAATAAATAACACAGAACCAAGTCGTGCCGTTCCGGACGTCTTAAACAGCTATTTAAACTGGTGTTCTCTTTGCATGCTAATTAACTGAAAGTTTTAAGAGCTGCACTTTTATCGTCAACAACAAAACGTTTGTATTTCGTCAGAATTCAGCTAAAGACCAAACTTCGTTACCTTCGGCTGCCCGATAGTGTTGATTAGATGTACTCTATGAAATCAATAAAACTCACTTTTTTGATTTTTTGAAGAACAAAGCCAAAGAGTGTACCTTTCAAGTACACCTTTTATAAACGAATTATAATATCTTGAAACCTGATGAGTTTTCTGTCGTGAATATAATTAAGATTTACCTTGGTAATAAGACACTTCCTATTATTCAACTATGCGGCCCGCCGATCAGAATTTATTCATAGATTACATATGAATGAAACATTCAGCACCATTGACGATTTCCTCCCTAAATCTTATAATCTATTTGACCTTACATACCCCCACCAACTTTACTACCCTTGGGCACCTATTTCTTATCTCATTTTTTTTTATTCATCAGAGCTTGGCCTTCGGTGGGAGCACCTGTACCACGTAGCACACAGTTTATCTTTATAATAATGGATCTTTTTCCTTTCAAGTTTCGTCAATTTAAATTTTCGGCGTGTTACAAGATAATTGCGTTTTAAATGCAGTCCAGGGACCTGCACCGTATCGAGATTTTTCAGCATAGAGGACACACTTCGGACGTAATACGTCCTTGCAACAGTAACAGACGGTATTAGCGTCATTATGCAATGATGGAAAAAATATTGATCAATAACTTGTTTGATTCAATGTTTTTTTATTAACGGACTTATGCACGCTGAGCACGTGTCTATATCATGTAACAAACACAATGACAGTGCAGGCAGAGGGTCAAAAAGTACGATGCACGATGAACAATCGCTTCCGGCCTCCCCCAACAAAGTTGGAAATACAAAGTAATTTGCAAATATGAAATCTGTATAACCATCCAGTCAGCATACATTTTCTACCGAATTAACAAGTTTATACATGTATTTTCTGGATCCGAGGATATTCATAAAGAATAAATAAACGGACAGCAGAAACATGCAGTAGTCTTAAAGCTTTCATATGCTGAAATTATATCAGTAATAGTCTTCTTCAACTAACGTTACCAGAAACAATACCAAGAAAATACTGATACAAAAATCTGAATGATTAGTTGGACCATTAGTGATTAATGTCATTCCTGTAACAGAAATAGAGTCTTTCTGTCCGCAAAATGCAAAATTGGTCTCTATTTAAAGTCATTCGACTCTTTGCAGATGATGTAGTCTAAGTCTGAGCAAACATCTGCTTCCCAGTCCTACTCATTAGTGGGCTGCCTACACCACGACACACCAAGACTTCCAGCTTGGACTTGGTGCACCAGGTTCGTCATCAATAAGGTCATACGATTCCAATTCCGATTCCGATTCGCTACTTTCAAGGTCGGACTCGACATCCGAATGCCGTGGCGATTTGGTAAGCCCCAAATAATACGACGGCTTAACCCGCCTGGCGTCGGGGCGGATATACCTAGAACATAAAAAAGATATCAACTCGATGGAATACAAGTCTGTGATAATGTGTAATCATTACATCTAAAGACAATCCGCCACCCCTAAAAAAGGAAGTGGTACCATTTATTGAATCCAAATCAAGATAAGGTACATTCACAGCTTATGAAAACGACTGATCTACACGTGCATAAAAGTAAGAGACATCAATTAACTTAAATACTGAGTACGGACGGATGTTGACCGAGTTACCATGGTAACAGAAGTTGTCGACTTGTTTGTGTGATATACGTAGAAGAGAGTCTGTGCTTTGTCATGTTTGTGTCGGAAAATAGGATTTTGTCCCCAGTGCATTGTTGAGTCACCTCAATTCTAGAAAGTCGGTGACAATTTTTTTTATTGATTCATGAAATAAAATTTTCCCACAGAAATTTTATAAAATTAAACTAAGGATTTCTTTGAATCTTTCGATAGGAATTTTGATATGTATCTACACGTTATTGTAAAAGTCTTAACAAAGTTGTATAGACTCGTCAATAGACTACTTAGAATTATTTCAACAAGACCTTGGACTTTCGGTATGACGAGCTATTTTTTTGCATCATACCAAGTTAATAATGACACTGGTTTCAAGTGAAATATACCTAGAATGCGTACTTTTAGCTCAAAAGACAGCCAAATCGTGTTGATTTCAAAGAGCCATGGCTGAGTGGCCAGTAATGAAATAGACAGGACGACGTTACAATGCAGTTTGACGCAACTACGCAACTATAAGTCCAAGCTCTTGTTAAAATGGTTCCGCAACTACTAACAACTTCTGACCAGTTACTCTGAGGTTAGGGTTAAAGGGGTTACTAATGGGACATACCAATATTTTTTCAGTGGTGGATGTATTTTTAATCATAGACGATTAAAATTATAAAAAAGAACCTTCAATTGATACAAAGAAGGTTTTTATGTAACGTAAATTTTAAATGACACAAAACGTAAGCATTTGACTCCATAGTTTTGGGTTTTGTCACTTGGTTTTGGCTGTGATTTTTGAAAATCGTCAGCTAAACTTATTTCCTTTTCTCAAACAAACGTCTTAGATTTTTACATGTAGGACAATTAACAGCAGAAATGTCAACTCTGACGCAAAAGCTTATCAATAGGTTAATACAGTAATTGCAATAAGTGTAAATAATATGTTTTTCTACATCATTCCACCTAAATTCTGGACATCGCGACTGGTCATCAGTGGAAGAGGCATCTTGTTACACTAGAAGCCAGTGGAAACAAAGGATTGATTCCACCGACAAGTGTCGAGTTGCAACAATATACGTACACGGCTGGCGAGTACAAATATTGGACAGACATTGTCTCTTATTGAGAACATCTCCAAGCCACGTGGGGAAACATGCTAACAACCTTTTCCCCAGATTTGTATTCGATATAAAGGTTATGAGCACGGGTAGATGTCATTCAGATGCCAATTCAGTTTTCTTAAGTTTGTTAAGGTCAAAAAATCTTCATTGGTACATGCATACCCTTTTAAGGTATATATCATATTTTCCACCTTATAAATTCTGTACTTACTGCAACCCGGTAAATTCAAAATTTACAAGAGCAATTAATCTTTAATACATTGACGATATTAAGAATGCATGTCTTCATAAGCCACCCCCATTCCCTGCTCTGAGAAAGCCAACTTATAGGATAGAGCTACGCGTTCTTTTAAGAACACCGTAAAATGTACCACGCACGTTTATATGAGTATTCTTTTTCTGACAAATGTTATGATATGTTTTATGACTTCTTAATGTACTTGCATTCGTAATGTATATATTTTTTATTGTGAAAAATCGGGGGAAGGAGTAACTTGAGAAGCTTTTTTTTTTATCGAATTATAATGAAAAATTTTTCCAACTAGAACCATTTTAACAAGAGCTTGGACTTTGGGTAGTTGTGTCAAACAGCAATGTAACGTAGGCCTGTCTGTTTCATTGCTGGCTACTTAGCCATTACTATTTGAAATCAACAAGATTTGCCTGGCTTTTTAGCTAAGACTTACGCAATCGGTGCATATTTCGCTTGAAACCGCGTCATTTTTAACTTGTTTTGACGCAAGAAATAGATAGCTACCTCCAACCGAAAGTCCAAGGTCTTGTTAAAATGGTTCTAAGTACAAAAAAAGGTGTTTTAATCCCCATAAATTATACAATTAATCATATAGGATTGGATTGGATCGGTGATATTTCTGTATTATTGTGGAATCATCATTGTTCGTTGGTGAGCAATGTTCGTGGCTTTCGTGGGTAACCCTTCCCCACGAATTTATATCCTCGCGAACGTTTATACATGTACAAGCATTTGTTTAATATCTATTAACGAAATAAAACTTGCTACCAACGAAATTACGTCCCCACGAACCAGGAAAATGTTGGCTAAGCAAGAAAATTGACCCCCACTAATAAAAATGATTCCAAAGTAATTCTTTAAATTCGGGGATCTTCAGAACATCTTGAATTCTACACACACAAAAAGAGTCGCTTTCTACGAAAAAGTAAATGTTCACAAATCAGATACACATGATACACAGAAATGATTTCAAATCAAGAATTGTTGATAAAGTTACATACAAATAAAAATTGTAACATCGAAAGAATCACTTGGTACTTTATGAAAATAAGTGATACCCATCAGAATCTGAAAGTAATAATGTAACAAATTAAAGCATTCGTTGTGGATTTCTTTTCCCTTGACTACAAAGAAAAAAAGAATTTTAAAGAAAGGACCGAATAAGAACGAAAAAGAACGCTTTGTCAGGATAAAAATAAAGTAATCATCATTCATCAAATTGTGATAAACTTAGACCTGTTACGCACTTATTGTTCAGAGAGTTTTAGAGAGTACAGCGCCTCTGTCGGAATTCGCCAACTTAACTGACAATTAGATACGGGTCATCCAAGTTCGGGTTGTAAAACCTTTTATCTTAGCCTGGTACAAGCCGGTAATTACCCAGAGACAATACCAAACAGGCGTGGAGCGGTATGAGGTCATCTTCTTAATTCATCAAATTTATCAGGCATCTTCTAATTTATTATAAATCAAGGACAATGACGTCATCAATTCCGATCCGGATCCAACAAACATCTCGGTTCTGGAATCAATAACACTTAATGAAACTGAACCACTTCACTTCAGTCCTTGCTTTAAAATCGGGCCTGTGTTTGAACGTGATTAGAGTAGATGAAAAGAATTATTAAACCCCATTTCAGAAGTCATTTAATCATCACCTGAGCGGTGAAGGGGAAAAGGATATCTAAATTAAGAGGAGTAATTAGATTGGCTGATTTTTTTCCCTTCATGGTACATGAAACGCGCACTTTTACTCTTGAGAAACTGGGTTAATTCAGTGGCAGAACTTCTATTGACGATTAGATCGAAAATAGAAACAGGTTTTCATGTTTTATGATTCTGACATATGTTGAGAAAGGTCGCACAAAACTCATAATGATTATTCAAATACATCAAGGACTTCAAGCTATTTAAGATTGCAAAGGCGTGGATGTTTGATAATAGGCAAAATATTGAACAAATTGATTTGTTTATAGAAAACAGACAGGCAGACAGATATATAGAAAGAGAGGGAAAGTGAGATAAAAGACAAAAGAAAACTGAGGAAAGAAAGAGGGAAAGAGAGATAAAAGAGCGAAAGATCATTCACCCCATTTATTCCCAACAGTGACGTCGACAAAAAGTCGTTCACCCTGCTCTATATTAAAAAACCTCTCCGGTCAATAAATCAAGAAAAGAGGCAAGAAGAGATGTGAAATCGATAGTACAGGGCTCAGCCTTGTGTGCAGGCACGAGGAGGGGATGGAACTGGAGTGAAAGAAACAAGGATATCCCAAGGACATACAGTAGTATCTGAACAGTCTTAGGCGATTCATCTGCTTTCTTGTCCCTCCCTGCAGCTAATCAGGTGAACGTTTGATGTTGCATTGAAAAGACAGATGATGAACTGCAGTCTCATTGCAAAGACTTAGTTGTTGATTCACCACACGCCCACGAGGAGTCATCTGAATCAATGAACTTTTTACTATTTTATACCTTTTTTGGCGAGGGAAATGAGATGGGGTTCATTTGTGGCTATTGCTCTGTTAATATAATGTTTACATTACTCCAGAAGAATCCCTTTGTTCCGTTTTTTTTAATCATTCGGGATGATGTGATTTACGGCAGGTAGTCTAACTGGTAACCTTGGACGCGTCTGATGACCTCCCTCAAAAGGCGTGTTCAGTGCCCCCTTAATTCAATTAGCCGAGATATCGCGGGCCATCGACCAGATACGGTTGGTTGGATGTCGTCTGCTCTAGAGGATGTTGCTCCGACTCGAGCTAATCCCGATCGCCATCAAAGATGTTCACTTTTGTCTCAAAAAGTCTTTGTTGTATGATTTACATGATTTACGATTACAATTAATGCCTGTTATTTTTTGCCCATAAAAACTATAAGCGTAATGTTTTTGTTGATGATCTTCACAGGACATTAACATCTTCCAAGGCCTTCCACAAGGACAGAATTTGAAAGCATTGAGGGTGGAGTAAATGCTTGTTTATGTGGGTGTTTTAATTGCTGTTGTTTTCACTATGTTGTTGTCTTTTCGTTTTTGTATAATTGACTGTTTATCGGTTGTTTATTAAATTCAAGGTCCTTTACCAGAAATTTATATGGTAAAGCAACGATCTGCACATCTTTGTACTAGTTGCATTTTATCTCCAACAAATGTGTTTGTTTTCCTTTATATATAAAAGGTAACCAAGAGAGCATTTCCCGAAATAAACTACACAGCCGGATGAACCAGTGCACGAGAGGTGTTCCTTTGGCAACGACATATTTCCCCTTTTTTCCGCGCTTTGACTTTCGGATCAATATGATGTCTGACGTATTAACCAGGAAACACTCGGGACAAGTGCACATTGGTCATTTTCAAAAAATCATCCCAGATACTTATTATTAAAGAGTGAAGTACATTACGTAAGAATGCATTGACTGGATATTGAGTACAATGACAATAGGTCTTCGTATCACCGAATGATACAGACCTTTCGACTTTGTCTTATTTGTTGAATTATTTACAGTCTTTCCATGGGTTAATAGTCATCCCACCTCGAGATGAAAGATTTTGGTGGGACCTTTGGCATTTCGTTACCAATAATTAATAGAGGAACGGCTTTTCCGGTTCCCTCAAGCTAGGTTAGGATGGCACAGTTTTGGCTTGTCCCATTGTACATGCACCTCTTAACAATCAACTCCAACATATGAAGGCCGAATCCATCTCTTGTTTATCATTCATGACGTATTTCCAAGTCATTCACATTCATAAGGTCAACTTTTGTATACAAAATATTTATGGGATGAAAATGTTTTGTTAAAAGAATTTGAAATTTGTTTCACAAACGCTTTCAGGTTGCTACGCCCAACTAAATATATACTAGTACCCTTTTTAATGTATGCTCATTTTTTTTTAATTTTCGAAGGCTCTTAAAGCATATTCTGTTTGGTAAAGTGAATGACCAATAAAGAAGGATGTCTATGTAACATTGAATTCAATCTCATTTATCAACCTGTACATACTTAACCAAACCAAACGTTTTCCTTAACCTTTTGAATTACAGTAATAAAAAGACAGAATGACGGATACATTTGACAAGTTATTGTCTTTTTTCTTTCACCAACTATTAATTTTATAAATTTAAACTTACTTTTTTGATATTCAAACGGATTTTGTAAGAGGCAACATTCTTTCAATTTTTAACAAAATTCCCATTGATAGCCACAGAAATCAACTATTCATATTATGTTTTGAAATCTATATCCTGGACCAAATCAAAACTTTTTTTCTTGTTTTTACACACTTTATATATAAGAAATAATGAAAAGTTTATAAATAAAAACATTGCTGATAAAAAATGTCTCCTTCCACTAATTAAGTTATAAAAGGGTATATGAAAACCTAAAAAATAAAGCCTACTGTTACAGTGTGGAAAACTGACAGACACATGGGCAAAGAGGAACAAATTTATTATAAACACCTGTGTTTCAATTAGATGAAAGAAATAGCACTAATTACATGTATAATGCATGAAGAGGCCTAGTGGATTATGTCAAATTTACATAGGTAAATGAAATCTACAGAAAGGTGATGAAAATTTACAACGATAATGATGCCTAAAAAACATTCATCAAGCAACCATTAAAAAATCAAGGACAGCTGTTAATATCGCATGCAGAAAGGTTAAAGGTGAACATTACTCAGTTCATCCCCTTTATTTGAAACTGATTAATGAGAAGGTGTGTTTATATCATGAAGCATTAGTTGGTCAATAATTCAGGGGACACATATTGATTAGACAGAGAAGTGCAAATCACTGCATAGTAATTCTATTCACACAACACAGGCCACTCAGGTGGAACGTGGTTTAAAATTCAGCCTCTCTTTAATGGAGATTCATAGGTAATTCAGTGACGATTGCAAAAATAAGATATTAATTTTTTTAAAAATTGCAGATAGCTATTCAAATTAATAACAGGTGAACTCGGGCATTGTCTAGCTCTTGCAGATCGGATGTAGTTGACATCTGTATTGATATGGGTATTTCGTTCTAGCCTATAAACAGCTTGGTCTCTTCTTGAACTTTTATTTTCTGATGAAAAATGCTATTTCTCTGGACTCCCTATAAATAATCTCTGCCCCTGATTAACATGCTCTGTTTCTCTAAGATATGACTTGATTTTGATATAGAAAAAGAGGCGGTAGTGCTTATTGGAAATGATGCATTAAAACTTATTTATATTATAAACTTAAAACTCTATTCCTTATTAATTTTACACATTAAATATTTTTTAATATCCATGATTTAATTCAAATATTAGGATGTTTCTTCTAAGAAAACAATTTTTATTTTTTTTATTTTCTAAGAACACTTTTTGTTTTGGCAGCTACTACAGAAATATATTATCACAAATTGATGGGTTTTAAAATTAGAATAATGTTGTTTTCTGACATATCTTCATTTTGAGGTTTTTGATAATTATAATTTTACCTATCATTTTTCATTCTACCAACCTTTTAAACAGTTGTGAGTTTCCTATCAGAGTGACACCTTTCAACCATAAATGAATGATTAATGCAGCAGTAGTTATACAAATAACAATACCATTTTACTTGGAAATAAAAAAAAAAAAATTCTAATAACTATATGTAAGGCAATTAATTCAACAGAATATGTACTTTAAAAGACTTTAAGTTTCTATAATGGGAAAGTGAACAAAAATAAACCCCTTGAAACATGAATTATAAATATATTTTTCAGCTTCCTAACAAAAAACTTGTCCATAATTCATGGCCATTGCATACAATCAATTTTTTTCTTTTATCAATTACCATTACGTTTTATTCTTCAGAAGGGGAAACTGCATATTTTTCCAATAGCTTTCCGAGAAAAATATGCTTGCTTTTAATGATGTTTTCTTCTACGTCATTAAATCGTGCAGTTTTCAGCCCAGCTAGGAACCATATTTTATGGAAATATAAAAAAAATAACCACTTCTTTTTAGTTGACGGTATTTTTGTCCCCCCCCCCCCCCTAAAGTTAACATTGTGCTGTATTTCTTCTGTATTCTGACTATAAAAATTAATTAATTAATATACAAAAAACAATTAATATAAAAATATCTTTTTTATTTACTTTATATGAACAAGAGTCTTATTTGAGTTCTGACTCACAAAAATTTATTAATCAATACACAAAAAATAATTAAATAAAAATATCGTTTTCATTTACTTAATTGAACAAGAGTCTTATCTAAATTAATTAATGATAAAATATTAAGAATACAAATTACAAAGGTGTAACAGATAAAAAATTAAAAGGTACCTCATGGTGTTGGTCGGTACCAAACTGAAAGTACAATTTCTTAAAACTTGAGTCATATATACTGAAATGTCATTTAGTACTTTGTAATTCCTCCTTATAATAAAATTAGATAATTGCGTCAAAACTCTGAATGTTGGAAAAATATCATGCTATTTCGTGTTGTCATTAGGTATACTTGCCGTAGATGCTGTTAGAATAATTTAAAGTGAACTCAAGTGGCTTACTGCATTTTTGTTGTATTTTACATAATGAAATACCATTCTGTGCCAAGTGACTTGTACTAGACTGTTTAAAAATACATCTTGATATTTCCTGTAGACAGCAATTCAATGCAGAATTCTCAAAGAAAATGGTCTTGAACTATTAAAATATTTAAAAAAAAAGGAAAATAATATGCAAGACATCTGAGAATGATGATAATTTAAATACAAATTTAGAACATTGTTTTATGCTGTGTAAAAGATGAAACAACCAAATCTACAAAAAATGAAAAGTCAGTGGGCCAAAGATAGATCTAAATACAGATACAGAAAACCCGGTACTTGATATTTGATGTATGTAGTATTCAAACATGTCAATTTCAGTTTAAGAGTTTTTATAATTAAATGTCACCTTCATTCAATTGAATTCTTATTTTCACAAGCCTTTGTGACAAGACGTATCTATAACCCTAAACTAGGGTCTAAATACCATTCAAGAATGTCTCTGAATGAAGGGGATTAAATCTTGGGGTCCGACGGCATCAATACATGACAGAGGGGATGATATATATGCTAGTTCAATAATAAAAATAATATTCAATGAATAAATTTAAACTTTTGACAAAGTACTTGTGACGTGTCTAAGCTTTCACCTCGGCAGATCAGCTCTTAATATATCGACTTTACATAAAGTGCAGAGGCTGGTGTACTTTTAAACAGAGAAAAAAAAAGTTGCCTCATTAATTACAAACAAGAAAAACATGTTATTTGCTTGCTTATTTGAAGCAAATAACATTTCTTCAACTTAAAAATTTGAAATATTTTAAAGAGTTTTCACTGAAATATTATTATACACTATAAACTGACTGAAGGAAATGTTGTAAAAAAAATGTTTACCAGAAGTACAAAATGTTACTTTTAAAAATAGAATACAGCATTCTTATTGGTCATTTATGTACCAGTACTACATGTACATTTAAATTACTGATCTCCTATGGTTCGTTCATACATTTTTCAATCACACTTTTTGATTTTATATCCTATGCTTATACAGGGGTTTTCTTTTCTTGTGGCACTGAAATGGGGAAAATGTGTAACTTATTTTATTTGTGTCAGTCTATTTTTGCGATTTAAAAATTTTCATATACCAAGCAACACCGGATATAATTTCTGCGCATTGAATATTTTGCGATATAAAAGTGATAGCAAACAAAAGGTGAAAATTAGATCATTGTGAAAATTGCCAGGCATAAATGGTATTTCAAGTGAATGGTTATCAAAATAGTTTTGGGCTCTATCTTTAAAATTATCGATCTTTGTCAATACTGTCCTTTGGGAGTTGAAGACAAGTTTTCTTAATGTAACTTTCGAGGTCAAGGTCATAAATGAATGACACAAAATTTTCAAGGTCATCATCAGTCAATTTCAAATTGAGCTTGCAG
Organism: Magallana angulata; assembly: GCF_025612915.1. Taxonomy (NCBI): domain Eukaryota; kingdom Metazoa; phylum Mollusca; class Bivalvia; order Ostreida; family Ostreidae; genus Magallana; species Magallana angulata. The sequence continues at coordinate 13,758,395 of NC_069116.1, read as the reverse complement.
GCAGTCAGAATCCACCATATCTTCTTCTCGGGACAAAAAAGTGATATAACACTCACAGCTGTTCATTAAAAGGGTAGGAAACATATTTGTTTAAAAAAATAAAACTAAAACTGCAACTTCTCAAAGTAATATCCACTCATATATAAATTTTAAACTGCAAATCTGAATTTGTAATAAATCCATTGAGTTTCTTTTTATGAAAAGATTTTGGAAATGTTTTAAAATACAGAATAATATCTATTGTGTGTTTAACATTAACAAAGTTTTAAGTTTATATGGCTACATTCAGTGGTGAAACACTTCAGATGACATTGGACCACCTTCTTCTGGGAATAGACAGTGTTCATACTACCAATATCATCTTAATCAGTACAAATTTCCTTCTTTTACAAAAATTAAGTATGAATGAATAGAAACCAATTCATCATTTGATAATTGCTTCAAGCATCCGGTTTTAGGTCAGGTCAGGATTTTCTTTTGAAATACAATGATCATGCTGTTGTCTGATGACAGACAAAGCAAGATTAGCATTGAACAAATGTTTAGTTACATTCGAAGAGAAAAAAACCCTGGTTGAGAATGATCCAGACAACTGTGATAAATGCCACACTTCTTGAGATCTAGGAAACTGCTGTCATTCAGAACAATGGAGGTTGTGCAAGGAGTATGACACATAGACTTAAAGCCTTTACAGGCTTACTCTTGCCTCTCAATTTCATAGTGAAAGTTAATGAATGAATATTAATTGGATACAATATGGTATACAACACATGATGATACTGTACTGTTAAAAAAAGAAAAACACTGGATCACCTTCCCAAGACAAAGGACAGAGTCAGTGACTAAGACTTTGAACTAGGTGGCGCCATGTGTAACGAGCAGACATTTTGCCCCAGGGTTCCTTGCTACCTCAATCAGGTGACCCACAAGTCAAGTTTAAAACAATGAAAAGAACTTTTAATAAAGTGGGCATTAGGAAATACGAAATAAGATAAATGAGTGTCATAACTGCCTTAAGAAACAAGTTATGAATAGTTTTGTGGTTCCAAATTTATTTTTAATTTGGAGGTGGTTATCAAACTTTAAAGTTGAAAAAAAAAAATCATAAGAAAAATCCAGACTTCTTATGATAATTCTAGAGACAAAAATATATATATATATTTTTTAAGTTTAATATCTCCCTAAATGCAGGTGACAGCTGATTAGTAGTAACGTTTATTGATCAGCTAATCAATTAAAAGTTCAGGGCTAAAATAAAAACGGAAATCTATACATCTGTATTATTTTCAATTTCATTTTTATGTTGAAATTAAGAAGGAAATTCTGAGAGAAAAAAAAAATCCTAATTTACCTTGCATTTGAAGTTTGGTTCCAGACTTTCAATTGGACACCTGCAGAAATGATAACCCACGAGTCTGACAGTTTGGAAGAACATATAGACATAATTCTGTCCGTCTCCTCATCATCAAGACTGCAAAAGTATTTCTCTCCTTCAGCAGACCTGACTATTGAAAAAATAAATAATTAAAAACAGAAAGACAGGAAATATGTAATCATTCATTTGGCTCTCAGTGAATTTGATTTGTTACTCAAGTCTGATTTCTCAAATCCATTTATGGATATTATCCATGGATAACTTGCAATCCAACTAAGTAAATTTATATGATTTTTTCAAGCTAATACTTAAAAAAAAAAATCTTAATTTAAATCAATTCAAATCATTTTTTTTTCAATGACAATCATGATTTGTTTCATTTTGCTTTTCAGGGTCAAAGCTGTCTTACTGAAGGTCTACAAAAGTTAAGTCACTAAAAAAGATTTATTCACTATTCTCAGAATTTAATTTTTTTCAGTTCCATGAAAACTGCACTCTGCTGTTTTAATGTAGGGTAAATATATTTAAAATGGTGAAACTGATGCAAAAACAACTGTCAACCTTATTTAATATTAGCTACCAATTAACTAAAACTTAGTAAAACTGTTATATATTTTTGTCATACAAAAGAGAGCGAAAGGGCTACTTAAAAAATCACAAGATAATTTACGTGTTTATATTTTTATTGTCAGGTCCTACTTGAAGTACTCAGAAATAAGTGTTTTATCATTAATATATATATGGAGAAAATTCCTCTGCATTTTATTAAAATTGATAGTATGACAATAACCTTGAATGTTGACCTTGAAATTGGTACAAAAGACATCTTACAGAGTTTTGCTTTCAGGCCATCAGTAATTTAAGTAGCCTAGCAAAATATTACAATGAATGAACTAGAATCCGCATATCTCCATTGAGACACAAACAGGAAATGGCCTTGAAAAAAAAGTTGTTTTGAAGCAAAGACTGTTCTCCCATGTGTGAAGTTCAAACCATTGGAATGTAAAATTGAGTCTGGTGCTCTGTGCAACATTGTGTTCTAAAGGAGATCTTCTCACGATGGTAACAAAATTGGCTGTCAGCCTCTACAGCATGAATGGTACATGCAACCCCCGATTGTTACGATAATCGACATAAAAATGCAGATTCCATAAATATATGCCAAATACCACACAGAATCACTTAATGTCTGTCTACATTGCATAAGACCATCCCCCGTCTGCTCTCCTAGACTCGTACTTAAGCCATCGGCAGAACTGTAGTTTTTGTAAAATTTGAAGCAATGCAATGCTCATCTATGTAAAAATTCATGGTCATCATAAATCTTTGATAGATAATTGTTTGTTACCATTTATATATCCAAGTCCTTTGTCGAGGCAGAAGGCCGAGGCTAATAACAATCCCTCACAGCAGGCTAGACTGTCTGTGATTCCAAATTCTTCATTATGATTGCCAAGTTTATGGACAAGACCTGAAATACACAATCTAAACATGGATAGGAAAAAGTAAATCTTTTTTTATTCTGGTCTAATCTACATCCATTCCGCGGTGATTAACTAAATAACAATGTGTAACAAAATGAGACATATCATGTTAAAAACGCCATTAATCTCCTGATAAGCAAATTATTTTCGGAATGGAATGAGATAAAAAATGCACCCTGCATTCCTTCTAAATCTGGATTAAGCAACAGTGCGGCTATTTTTACTGTATTCTTTGTGGAAACTAGATCCGCTGTTAAGAGACTTTATGAGACATATGCCCATCCTAAAAAAAGACAAGTATCACTCACACACAAGTACAATAGAGGAAACTGTCCTTGAAATTTCTCGACAGCTTAAGTGGCATGAGACAGGGACTGAAATTAGGACACTTATATACAATGCTGTCAAGTGTTGGGCCTTTCTCTAAAATATATTGTACATTAAAATTCCCCATAACATTCTGCACACAAGTAGGTCAAATTTGGTCTTTAATGTCTATCTTCATTTACAAACTGTTTCCCCCCTAATAGGATAATGTAATGAAAGTGAAATTGTGTGAAAATTGAATTTCCTTGAATGCATGCATTTGTCACCTTATAGTGCAGTGCAGGCTGTCTCAAGATGCACTAAAAATGATTTAAAGTTAATAGCTTTTGCCCTTCCTTAATTTGTACTCATATATTCTACATAAACTTATGTCTTACATAATTAACTGATTAGGTTTGCTAATACTGGTATATAGTAATTATAGCATGAAAATACATGCAGTAATAATCTTATGTCTTAAATTTCTATTGATTTAATCACATACTAGAAGTATCAAAAAGATTGTTCACCAATTTAAGAAAAACTATTAAATTCTTTACTTTTTATGAATAGAAAGATTTTGTATGCCTCAATGCATTAAACCTCGGTGAAATTAGTAAAAGCATAATGCAAAAATTCATCCATTTTTAGGCATTTTATACATAATGTTGTTCAAAATGTTTAGAGAGAAGGGAGACATTGTGTGGGAGTAGAACTGTAAAGATGAATGCCGAAATGAAGCATGCGACCTTGTCATAACTGTTACAATGCTTGCTGCTGTTGACACTGCAGACGAAGTCAGACATTTTAGTAAGTGTATAAGTATGATGTAATAATGTTCATGCTGACCTTCTGTTTTATCGAGTGACTGACTAGTGATCAGTCGAGAGGTACGTCACATCCCTCGATCACTGCTTTCAGGAAAAAACCCTTTAGAAATCTATATCTTAAATACATATTCTATATCAACAAAGAGGAAAAAAAGTTTATATGGTATTCCCAGCTACTTTACAGAACAATATGGAACTTTATCTTAAATTGTGCTAGTTTGTCATCCACAAAACAACCCAATTCAAGGTCAAACGGTGTAACTCTTTCGATAAAATTAAACCTTAATTATAAAGGAATACTTTATTCCAAGACAAAAATAATTAATTATGAATTATACATTTTCTCTGAAATCGCAGCTGCGAATTGTGTTAAATGCCTTTTGAAATTGTAGATTCTGAGAAATGATAAAAAGCACTTACGCAAAAAGATGAGAAAAAAAGAAAAAGAAGATAATTAAAAAAGGTTCACGCTGTGAATTTTGATCATACACTGATTATGAATTCAAATTTCACTTGGATCAAAACAACTTCAAGTGCTCAGATACAATTCACCTTGCAACTGACATTAAAAAAGAAGAAAAAAAACACCACTAATAGATTTTTTCCTCACAAAAACATTTTCATATGACCTTGAAGTAATGTAAACATGTTCTAGATGTGTTCTAATATGAATCTGCCTCCATTTGTAAAGGACGCTTCCTTGTATAAATGGATCCATATTTAGATTCATTGTGAAAAATGAGATAGTGCAGACACCTGTTAGGAAAAAAAAAAGAGGGCAGACGTAATGACTCAAAAGTGAGGCATGCTGTCCCATCATCCAAATTCGTCGCGTTTATTTTAAGGACCTGGACAAAAGACTTGCAAGAGATATGTGCAGCTTGATACAAGTACACAGCAACCTCACTCAACTGATTAATTTTTGGCTTTTATATGACGGGCATAATTTTACAAGGCACCATAACAAGTTTTTTTTTCCCTATCATTTTGAATAAATCCAAATAAACAGCATGATCATATCACCTAGAGTGCTCAGATCACTACTGTTTATGATATGCTATACATATATATCCATTACACAAACATATACAATGTTAACAAGAGAATAATAGTTGCATGATATATCAGAAAAAGTGTTCTATAGCTTGCTCTACAAACAACTAGGATTTGTTTGTTTTCTGATTGTACATTACTGGTATTAGGTGCACCAGGGGATATAATGTCTCCATGAACCTTCCCAGTACCTATGTATGTTTTACATGTGTTATTTCTGCATGTTCATGTTTATGTTAACTTTTACATGTAGTTGGATTCTACTTTTCTTAGAAGATATGGAAATTTTCAGACTTACTGGTATTCAGTTGATTGATTGTTCTTTGAATTCGTTGTAAATATTAAAATACCTGTGGCTTCCTTGTTTTTTTTTTTCTGACTGATTTGGTCCAGGTGGGTTCTTGAAATGGGAAATTTCAATTCATTTCATGTTTGAGGAGGAAAGACCATTAACATATTTTTTAATTAATATACTAGATTTCCTTACTCCAAACATTTCTGGGAAATATTATAAAGAAAAATTTTGGTCAATACAGCCCAAGCGAGCTCAATTTAATATAAAGGATGGATTTGATTTGATTTGAATAATTAAATCACAAATAAAAAAAACATAAATGTGTAAAAATGGACATTTCATAGGGGAAAGTTAAGCTACATTACTAGCAGTGCAAGAGAGAGAACTCTAACTTGATAAAAAAGAAGAACTTTATCTAGCTGTCTCTGAAAATTTTATCAGCTAACTTGAAAATCGCTTTACAAATTGCTGTCTGATTAGTCATTAATTCTTTAAAGCAATATAAGCTGTATTTTTTAGAATTTTATTTTGCTTCAAAAACCTGCTAGTCTGATAATTCTGCCTGTAACTTAAGCTTTTATGATAGATAAGATTTGTGAAAATCATTCATTTTTGTCAGGAGAAAGATTTCACTTATAAGGAAAATATAGCTGATCAATTTTTGTACAGGTCCACAATTTTGCTTCAATTAAGTCTTCTTAACGACTTTTTCCACAAAAACAGAGCTAACAGAAATTTAAAAACCATGACATTTTTTGTCATTTTAGTAGAAAATAACATATTTTCTTTTTAAAAATTTTCAACATGAAAATTGCAGCTCATATTGCTTTAACTTGTTGCATGTTCATATAATTGATCTGAAACACAACATTAAATACTGACAGAATACAGGGTAGTCAGGTTCATTATTATTCTGGTCACCATTTATGGTAAAACACAAAATCATTCGAAAGTAAAGCCTGCACTGCACAACAGAATATAATGGCAAATTTATTAACTTAAGCTTGTGAAATTTGCATGATACTTCAATTTCTTCCACACTGCTGAAACAAGCTAAATCTTGCATGTGTCTAAATATGCATTGATTACTCTATCACAATACACGTACCTGACTTCCAGTTCAGAGCTTTAACATTGGGCCCATCATCGCCATAGTAAACAAGTCCATTGCTGCTGGTCATTCCCCGTATCCCCCGACAACAGAGGGCCGATCCGTCTGTTGACCTGGTGCCCTCAGACTCAAAGACACACTGTAACTGCTGACCGTTGACCTCATACACCTTGATGATCCCATCCAACGAAGATACAAACACATGGGTTTCATGGATCTGTTAATGAATGACATAAATTCTTATGCAGACTGATAAAATGATTTGCTTTTCTTCTGATTGTGCATGCTCTATAAGTTCAATTGAAGGTTTTTAACGATCTTTTTGCTACCTTTGGTTGAAACTAGCCAAGTGGATCTTTAAAAAAGTCAAAATTGTAAACAGTTAACTATAGAACCTACCCTTGGCAAAACAAGATGCCAGACAAATTTTGACGATTATGTTGTTTGTAATATTCATAAATGACAAACATTTCCCTGAATTTAAAGGCTAGCTACATGTATGCTAATATTTACAAAAGTCCTTGTGGAAAACAACATGTTTTGTACATGTGCAATAAACACACAAAACTAGCTGTCATGCAATTAAAAGTTGCATGCACTCATATCTGTAAGTCAGAACAAGCTGTGTTCTTTAATATCTTGACTGGTAAACAGATCAAAGAATGTTGACAGAGTTGTCAATACTCTAAAATAACCAAGCAGATGTTCTCTCTGTTAAAACCCATATGCTCTTTACTTTTACGTCTTCAACCAATCCTATTTTTGAAAATTTTTAAAGCACATTTATTCTTTACAGTAATTACCCCTGGTTCTAAATTTATTCACTTGAAAAGTCAGTTCATGCTAATTTGCTCAAAATCACATGACTTGTTTTAACCAATTAAAATATGTTTCCTTCATTATCTATACAATATTTTATTATGAAAGAGACATAAAGGATTGGACAGCAATCACTTCTTACCAATACACTCTCCATTTGATAAGCCTTACAAGATCTCAGCCAAACAGCAATCAGGATTGAAGCTTACCTATTGCTAATTAACACAAAAGGATTAAAGCTACTCACCTGAATTCCAGACACACTGTCTGCAAAGGCACGCAAACTCTGCAAACTTTTGCTGGATTGCACATCCCATGTCTCAAGTTTTCCTCCATCTAAATAAATCAATCAATATGTCCAATGTACAAAATAGCTTCACCAAGAGTACCAACAATATGAAGAACATAAGCTAGGATTGTCCAATCCAAAAAATATCAGGCACCTTGCTTATTAAATCTGTTTTTCTTCATAATATGTGTAGCTTGAATGTCAAGTAAGGATACAGATTTTGTTATATTCAGTAGTATATTCTCACTATATAACTCTATATAGACGATAGTGAATAAATGTAATATTAGCTCGTCCGAAAAATATTGACCAGTCAATATTTTTTTGATATGGACCGGCTAGGTATAATATCTAGAGAACATTCCCTCTATTTCAATTAATCGCCTCTGATTTGAGGATTCGTAAACTATGACGTAAATAACTCTTCGCGACTCCAAAAACAAAGTGACGTCATAATAGACAGTCAGTCAAGGCAAGTAAACAACAGACGCGCAATGCGACGGTTTGCTATCATAACGGATGTAAGGATTTGCGAATTACTGTGAAGTAAAATCAGGTAGAACATCTGTATGTTAATTCTTAGGTCGGCGGAATATCACCAGTGACCGTTTGATGCTGAGGATATTTTGGAAATGAACTTTGCACAAAATTATATTCGTGAATTCTTTGTTGACGACCTGTTTTCAATTACTTTATTAAATTTTGGTTTGTTTCTTCATATAACAAAACATATGTTGACTGTGTTTTCGGGCAACACTGATAATATTAGCCCCCTTGGGCCGAAAATATTGCCCTCCGCTTTGCGTCGGACAATATTTTGTCCCTCGGAGGCTAATATAATCAATGTTGCCCTCAACCCCAGTTAATATTTGTATAATATATAAACTAAGCATCACAAGCACCTGACGTTATATATTTTTCACAATATAAAACTAAATACCCTATATTATTCAGTACAAGGTATCTATTCTTATTATGAAAAAAATATATATTAACATCGGGTGCTTAGCATTGAACAACAAAATGTATTTTTTTAGTAAAATAAAGGGAAAGGATTTTTAAATGAATAACATGGTACACTAAATAACAGGAAAGGTCTGGAGGAAAACAAATTTCATTAATTTTCATTTCAGGAACTAAAATACTTCATTATCATTTTTCTTAAACAAATAGACCTACCCTAAGGTTGCGTCATCATCTGAGGGTGTGAATTGGATTTAAAACTGCACACTAATGGATACATTTACAAAGAGCAGATTTGATTGAAAATGAAAAAAGGAGACACATGATGATTTGTGCTCAAAGTCAACAGACTGTGAGACCAAAAACAAAAAGTTGAGGTTAATTTACCTGAGCCTGTTATGATGATGGATGCACTGTTGTGGTAGCCCACACACGTCACAGGACTAAAGGTGTAGGTTGATCGCCGAACCTCTCCTGTAATAGTACATGTATAGGGGCATCATTGATGTTGGCAGGTCACAATATAGAAAAAGAAAGCTAACTTTCAATAGAATAACAAATTTAACAACATATTGAAAAAGATATTTATTTTTTCTTATGTTTTTTTTCATTAATTTGAAGATAAAATAAAGAGCTCCAGTGGTAAGGATTGGTAAGGAAATTTTTAAGTGGTCATGACATGATTTAAATAGATACAAAGGTTGAGAACTTTTAAAAATAATCAAGACAATATTCCAAAAAATAGGAAATATGCATATATCCTGTCTCATCTTGTATAAATACTATAATATCGCACTTTTATTCTATCTTTCTAAGTTTTCAATTTCAATTATGTTAGAAAAATAAGGTTTTGTGTAATGTTGGTTACATACAAATTTTGTTTGGTTAGTAGCAGTATGAACAACTATTGACTCTGTTAACATGCTGTCAATAGACCCTTTCATGTTAACTGGGGTACTGCTCTTTTGCAGGGCAAAATGACATTGTTTGGTGAAATATAAGATAACCTCAATTGTTGCAATTAAGTCATTTAATTATCTACCTACTAAAACTTTCGCAAAACATATTAATTTGCCCTGCAAGAGAGCAGTATCGCAGTTATCATGAAAGGATCTTTGTCAGGTTTTCTTTGGTGTAAACAGTACTCAAAATTCATTTGTCGACCCTGAATTGTCTTCTCTATAAACATGCACTACCTATGGCTGATCCTGATCCAAAGTAATTGTGGTAACAATTTTTTTCAGTATTTTTTCTTAATTATCTGTAAACTCCTAATCAAACGCAAGGAATAAATATCTGCGTAAAATCGCGAGAAGCACTAATCGCGAATTTTAGAATATTGCTTTTATTTTTCGGACATGTGTTCACAACATAAAACAAAGAGACAAATTTGGCACTTGCGATTTTATGTTCTCACAATTTGATGGAAAATGGTTGAATCGCGGAATTAAGTACTCGCGTAAAATAAGGAATCTATAGTATCAAAAACTAAAAGTATAATGCCTATCTCTATGGGGCATATCTGTCAACTAAACTGCAAATCAAACGCAGCTTCTCGGGCCTTTCCGGCAGGCTCGGAAACACACATTGAATGTATTAACATCACCGGATGGTAGAATTTTATACAAAATGGAGTCGCTTCCCATTAAAATAAGTATCAGCTAGACAGTCTTGTAAGTTGCTTCTGTGTTATATTTTAGGGTATATCGTTTACTTTAATGAAGTATAGCTCACATCTCAACAGATCATGAAATGTGTTGTATTTATATCAAGTTCTATAAAAAGGGGGCTTGTCCTGGACGCCTAGGTAATACATTTGAGGTGTTTTTCCGAGCTTGCCGGAAAGGCCCGAGAAGTTGCGATTGAACTGCAAATATCTTCTTATCTTAAAAACTGCAGGAAGGGTCATTTAGACAAATGATGCTCCATGTGCTCAATGGCTGGCATTTTTCTCATAAATTCACAAAAATTTTTTTTTGTAATTTACACATATTGCATATACATGGATCAAAATATGATGACCGCTGACCGCGTTAGACAGGTGACCGCTCCTTAGAGGGCAATTATATAGGGTTTTTCATCGGGAGGAAATAAAATGACCGCATACGAAAGGTGACTGCTTAATAGGGGTGACTGCTACGGCAGTTTTGACTGTATGTCGATTGATCTTATCTTTAAAACTGTATGAGAAGTTATCCGGCCAACTGGGTTAATACTCTATATGCAAAATTTATTAAGAAATGACTTAAGTTTTTTTTCTCATATTTTATCAAAAATTAAAATCAAAGTAATATGCACATTTCTTAAAAGTATACATGTACAACTAATCTGAAAAATAAAAGAGCTCCTATCTTAAAACTGTAGGAGGAGTTATCTGAAAAAATGAGGTACCCTATATGTAATATTATGCCAAAAAACTGCTAAGTTCAATAGCTGGTATTTTCCACATACCAGTAAGTTATCAAAAATCAAAATCCAAATAATATGCGCATTTCTGATATATATGTACATGTACAAATAATTTGCAAAACAGAAAACTTCCTATCTTGAAAACTGTAGGAGCTAGCTAGCAGTTGGCCGGTCAAAAGAGGTAGCCCCCTGCCTGCCTGTCTGCCATTATCACCATTTCAATATTAACTTGATTTGTCTTACCAAAAACCAGGTTGAAAAAAAAATTGATGTAAATTAGGACTTTCAAGGACCTGAAACAAAGTTATTTATCACAAGGACCTTACCTGTGGCACTGCACCACAACTTGAAGCTACAATCTGAAGAACCACTGAGAATCAGCTGTCCTTTTGTGGATGGAAATCCGGCTTTCTTACCTACAAAATTTGTAACCAGAAAATCATATACTGGTAATCAATGATCACATGGTGTCCTTGTGAAGCTTTCGGCTTTTTTACACCCAGCTGCCAAAAGTATGTCAATTTTTTTCTTTTCACTATATATTTTATCGAAAACCAACATTTTTCAAAGAATTGTTAAAAAGAAACCCTTTGACCACATTGAAAATACTTGGATTGATAGATTAAGAATTTCTTTTTTTTATTTGCATCATATATACCGGGTAGATATTTTTCCGACCTTCTGTTCCTGAGATTTAATATTAATAATCCAAAGTAAGATTTTTTTGGCTGGCATATTGCAAAGAATATATAGTTGGGCTTTTAAAAAATATTTTAGCTACAGTATTATGTTTAAAATATCAAATTATACAAATGAGTTTTCAAAGTATGTCAAAAAGTGGAAATTGAATCTACCAGGTACTGTAATCGTTATGAACTTCAAAACCTGACAAAAAATAAGACCAGAAAACCTTTTGAAAACAAGTCTTATTTTCAATGAAATATATATGGAAAAATAAAAAACTGACATACTTTTGGCATGAGTGTAAATAATAATCCTCCTGGCACAAAACAATGCATACCAAACAAGAGGCCCAGGGGCCACATCGCTCACCTGAGCCTTAACTCTGATCAAATTAGCAGTATGGTATCAAAATATCTTGACAACTAAGTACAGCAGATCTTGCTAAAAAAAAATTCAAAATCTGCCAATTTTTATCCACATCTTTTTTTTTTTTTGTAAATACCAAGCCCCTTTTGTTGTTGTACCTATAAGAAGATTTTTCTCTATTCCTATATACACCCCCCCCCCCCATTTCGTGGCCCCACTTTTCTCTAAGGAATCATGGTTTCATCAAACTTAAATCTGCATAACCTGTGCTTTCAAATTAAGTACTGAGTTTTGGACCGAAAACTTTCCCAGAATATTTTTAAAGATTTTCTCTATATATTCCTATGTAAAAATCTATCCCCCCATTGTGGCCTCACCATACCCCTAGGGACCATGATTTGAATAAACTTGAATCTACACTACCTGAGGATGCTTCCATTTTAGTTTGAGCTTTTCTGCCCTGATAGTGTTTGAGAAGAAGATTTTTAAAGATTTTCTCTATATATAAATTTATCCCACATTGTGGCCCCGCCCTACCCCCATGTACCATGATTTGAACAAACTTGAATCTACATTATCTGAGGATGGTTACATGCCAATTTGAGCTTTCTTTGCCTAATAGTTTTTAAAAGAAATTTTTTTACAGATTTTCTCGATATATACCTGTATAAAAATTTATCCCCCAATTGTGGCCCCACCCTACCCCCGGGGACCATGATTTGAACAAACTTGAATCTACACTATCTGAGGATGCTTCCACTCAAATTTGAGCTTTCCTGGCATTTATGAGAATATTTTCTCTATATATTCCTATGTAAAAATCTATCCCCCCATTGTGGCCTCACCATACCCCTAGGGACCATGATTTGAATAAACTTGAATCTACACTACCTGAAGATGCTTCCATTTTAATTTGAGCATTTCTGGCCTGATAGTGTTTGAGAAGAAGATTTTTAAAGATTTCCTCTCTATATTCCTATGTAAAACTTGATCCCCCTATTGTGGCCCCACCCTACCCACAGGGACCATGATTTGAACAAATTTGAATCTACACTACCTGAGAATGCTTCCATTTTAATTTGAGCATTTCTGGCCGAATAGTTTTTGAGAAGAAGATTTTTAAAGATTTCCTCTCTATATTCCTATGTAAAACTTCATCCCCCTATTGTGGCCCCATCCTACCCACGGGGACCATGATTTGAATAAACTTGAATCTACACTACCTGAAGATGCTTCCATTTTAATTTGAGCATTTCTGGCCTGATAGTTTTTGAGAAGAAGATTTTTAAAGATTTCCTCTCTATATTCCTATGTAAAACTTCATCCCCCTCTTGTGGCCCCACCCTACCCCCGGGGACCATGATTTGAACAAACTTGAATCTACACTACTTGAGGATGCTTCCATTTTAATTTGAGCTTTCTGGCCTGATAGTTTTTGAGAAGAAGATTTTTAAAGATTTCCTCTATATATTCCTATGTAAAACTTGAACCCCCTATTGTGGCCCCACTCTACCCCTGGGGACCATGATTTGAACAAACTTGAATCTACACTACCTGAGGATGCCTCCACACAAGTTTAAGCATTTCTGGCCGAATAGTTTTTGAGAAGAAGATTTTTGAAAAATAATAACAAATTTTCAATAATTCTCAATTATCTCCCCTTTAAAGAGGGCGTGGCCCTTCATTTGAACAAACTTGAATCCCCTTCACCTAATGATGCTTTGTGCCAAATTTGGTTGAAATCTGCCCAGTGGTTCTGGAGAAGAAGAAGAAAATGTGAAAAGTTTACAAGGACAACGCCGCCGATGCCACCGCCAACGACAACGTCGACGACAGAAAACGGACTAATTTTGATCAGAAAAGCTCACTTGAGCTTTCAGCTCAGGTGAGCTAAAAAATGATATTAACTACCGGTATTTGTATTTATCATCATGGGTGTTTTCATATTTTCATCAATATATTTCCTTATTAAATCTTAATATTATATTATCAGCATAGACACTATCTTTCTTATAACTCAAAAAAGTATAGAGACTCACAGACCATAGTTATGAGTGGAACAGCTTTCAATATGATCTGAATAAATTTCACTATAACAAATATAGAAGATGATAATTTGTAAATGTACTTTTCTAACCCTTGCTAGGGTTAAATGAACATGCAGTTCCGAAAAGCAAGAATGTTCTTTCCATCCTTTAAAGGGACTTAGACACGATTTGAGATCAAAAATTTTATTTTTATTTTTTATGTATTAAATTGTTTACTGGTGCATTATAAATGATTGACCAAAATATTGAATGTAAAAGTCAAGTTACAAGCAAGATACAGAGGTAAGAATTGGTTGTTATGTAAACAAAGCTCGAGTCTTATAGTTGTTTACAAAATATGTAATGTAGAGATTTACCATTTTTTTAGACAAAATGACATGTAAAAAACAATTTAAACTTGACTCACAGATGTTATTGGAGGAGCTGGTTGGAATGAGGACCACTGCATTGACACCCCCTGTGTGTCCCCCTAAACTTCTGACCTCCCTCATCTCCTTCATGTCCCATACCTTCACCGTGGTATCTCGACTGTCAAAGAAAATCACAGCTTGTATTCATTCAAGATTGTGGAGAGAGAGAACACAAATGAGGACCTTCTGAATTGTTCTATTTGTACAACTTATCAACACAATTGTCTCTGTAAAGACGGTATCTTATGTAAATCTACATGTATTTGTTAAAGCTGCTTGGTCCGATTTTTTGGTTATTACAGTATCAAATAATTTTCCATACAAATCAATTATCTGAGAAAGTTATTTACACCAGCAGAATCGGTCTTTTTTTAAAGTTAGAAATATTCAAAGTAAAAAAAGATAATTTCTTTTTGGGCAAACCAAAAAAACAAATCAAAATGCATCATGGGCATGTTTAGAGAAGGCAACCACTTGGTTTTGTCCCCTGAATGATTGGGTTTATTCAACCCGCATGTTATGCATCGATTGTAAACAAAGCAAACTTCAGATATATTAGCAAACAAAATGCACAAAGGTTTATTTTTAATTTGCCTAAACACTATGATATTCATTTATAGTGATATCAAATTCATAATACATTGTACAATCATACCGGTCTCGGCATCAGGGGTGAATTTGCACATGAGGCGAAATAACGCATTACCCTTTTATGTCGTTTGTTTTGTTAACAAATTTTGTACATAATTTTTTTTTCATTGAAATTTTGTTAATTGACCAGGAAAGTAACTGCAGTGTTTATTATTATAAACATACTTAGCATAACCATCGTTTAAAAGCGTACACAAAATTTGACATTAAATCAGACCAAGCAGCTTTAAAAGCAAATTTTAAAAAGCTAGTTGAATGAGACCATTTGTGGGGAATTCAATCATCGTTTAATTTGTGGAATTTTTTAATCACACAAACAGTTGAAAGTCCATGCTAATTTAAGACAATAGCATGAAAGACAACTAAACAACTCATACTTCTGAGTACTACAATCAACATGTACCTGGCAGTGACTAGCATGGTTCCTTGTATGTCTGATGATGTAATTAGGTCATTGTGACCTTCTAATTCTGTCACATAAAATGCACTGTTTCTCCAGTTGCTCAAATCAAAAACTGATGCTGTGTTTTCTGAGATAAAGATAAAAAAATATTAGAAAACATAGCATTAATTCCAGCCTTGTGAAGGTCAACCAAAGTTGTTAACCATCAGATCTTCCTTAAACTTTGAAGTATGATATTTTTGGCAATAAATTAACATTCATTAAAGAAAAAATTCTAATTGCAAGCAGCTTGCAAGCGCAAAGTGACAGCAAGCAGTGCGAGCTCTAACAATAATGCCTGGGCGAAGAGAAAATTAAAACTACTGGACAGGTACCTTTGACATACTGAAAATTCTGTCGTCAGATTCATACCCACAATTAATTCCATGTAAATTGCAAATGGCTACCAATGTAATGTTCTTGTGAGAACAGCTAAATACTATGTATTTTTAGAAATTCATGCATTTAAAAGATGAAGAAAACATTCTGCTACGGTAATTCTAAATACTGGTTTGCAATTCAATTTATGCTACTGCGCTCACCCTAACAGTCACACAGTAAAACATATTACCAGTATTTAAGCAAAGAAAAAATCCTATTTTGGTACTGGTATTTCAGCTTTAAAATTTGATCATTTTCATCTATCTTTACACGAAGTTCTTCTTAAAGACATTAAAAAAGTCTAAAAATGGCCATGACCATCCGGGCCCTTTTGAAAAACACATCTACAATCATTTTACCATTGTGTCAAACAAGAATCAACTTAGTACCATATTTTTTCTTTATACATGTATATTCCATCTCTGTAAAATGTTCTACTTCAAAATTTTGTTCAGAATTCTGATCCCCTCCCACAATCAGTGAACTGCAAAACATATAAAACTTACTGATATATGATTTATTTCCAAGTGACTATGTCATATGCGGTAGACATTATTGTTTCTGAATGTAAGTTGGATTTACGTGTTTGAATGTTGGATTTACATGATTGATGTTGAATTTACAAGTTCCTGACAAAATATTAAATTTGAGTTCATGTGTTGATTTAGAAGGGGGTCTTGGGATCTGGACCTCCTAGGTGAATTCAAACCTATGAAGAGGGCTTGATGGCTGTGGCCATTTTGAGACTCTATTGATCACCTTTAGAAGGAAAGCTTTATATAAAAATACAGGAAAATACCCCTATTTAAAGGGTTAAATTTATGGATTTTTTTCTTTACTAACTAATGCTTTATAGCTAAATAAACCATACCTTAATTAAAATCTCAGGTAGATCTGGTTAGTTTGTTCACTATCCAGCCTCCCTAATTCATACAGTAAAGTTGATGAAAATAAGCATCAGACCCCCCCCCCCCCCCCCCCCCCCCCCGGGCAAACAAAATTATCCAAATAGAGCCCTCCCCCCCACCCACCTACCCACCCCAAAGAAAATGTCTAGATCTATGCATGAAGTTAATGTTAAATTTTAGCTGACTCACTCACTAGACTATTGGCCAGATTTACCAAATTTAAAATTAGATTGACTTGAGTAAATGTTGGACTTACCCAACGGAATTTAATTCACCTAAATATGACTTACCAGTATCTAACTGACTGTGTGACTTTTTGGACTGCTTTGATTTTGTCTTTTCCTTTTGTTGATTTTGACTATCAGACACATTGTCTCCTCTAAGGGGTGTCCTTTGAGATACATGGTATGGACTGTTAAAATTGATATCAGAATTTAACTTCAATTTCATATTTCAACTACCAGTATATATACCTGTACTTTGGTATGTGCATGTCAGTATCACAGGAATGCACCAATTACTGACCTGATAATAATTATTGCATATCTTTCAAAAAGTTTAATTCTACATTTACTGAAAAAGGTTTTCCATAAGATTAATTTGCTTTATGCATGAACATTTCTAAAAGCAAAGTCCAGGGGTACTAACTTCCCAAAAAGGGAGTAAAACTTTACTATTTAAAAAGAGAAAATAGTTGGGAACTATTCTTCCCCATAAACAGGGTATTTAAAATTGTGATAATTAACCCAAATCTTATGTACTTACACTTAACTATTGAATAGAAACATTAGAGAGGCTGAGATTTTTTACGTATATGTGTACTTTTTGTTAAATAATAAAAACTTACAAGCACACATATATGTAAGATAAATTATGTGATTGAAATTTATATTAGGTGTAGTGCGTAACCTGTAAATTTTACATATTAGAAAATAGCCTCCTACTGATGAAAAAATAAGTGTATTTTGAAAGAAATGTAATTAAGATTGTGTAGTTTTCACATATGCAATTTTGGCCTTATAAATAACCAGTATAGTAACATAAACTACCGGTAAACACTGAAAGAAATACATGTCTAAGGTTTCAAATGCCAATTTCAACGCAAGTTCTCATCTCCTTATACAATGCTTTATACCTCTGGTGCTTTCATAATCACACTTACACTAATAAATGTCAGAGTATCGATGAAAAATCAACATAAATTGGTAGACGATAAATTAGAAAACGCAAACAATCTACCAAAAGTTTTATAATAACATATACAATAGTTCATACATTGTAACATATTCAAAATATATAGCAGAAACCTACGATTATTTTTTTTTATATCAGCGTTACTTTCTTCTCAATCAGTCATAAATGTTTCTAAAAATAGTTAAAACACCAGGTACAATTTCTATACTAAATTCGTAAAATAAATGCTCTTTTCATTCACAATTTTTTTTATTTACCAAAGAAAAATCTACAGGTTCATAATTGTGTGTTTACAAAAAAAATGTTTTAAGGATTCACATAAAAAAATCCAAACCTCTCTATTAATTGAATAAATGACTCTCACTTGTTTCTTTCTATCTCAGTTTCTCTTTCGGGTGTTAGTTTTGTTTGGTTTTGTACTAGACATGCATCATCTGTACTGAATTCCTTCTCAACAGGTATATTATCCTCAGTGCGATCAGGTGTCGAGATTTCTTCACTGATTTCCACCTCCAGCCCTTCCACATCCACATAGGAGTCATCCTCCACATCCTCAGGGGTCACCAACGTCACATTGGTACACATGTCAGGGTCTGGAGGCTCTGTTGTGTAAGAGATGATGATTGTTATGATGAGAGATATGGGCAAAAAATTATTGATGATGATGATGGTGATGATGATGATGATGATGATGATGATGCAAAAGCAAGATAACTTCAATCCATGATTGGTGAAGGAGGGATCTATCATGATCATTGATGAAATGATACATGCACGCACGCACACACAACATATTATCAAAGCCAAAGAATATAAAATGAGAAAGGCCTCTATATTTTCTACCGGGATATATATCTTTATGAATCAACTACATGAACTAAATATTTTTTTAAAAATCCCCATTTAAAATATATATCTTTTTGAATCAACTACATGAACTAAATATTTTTTTAAAAATCCCCATTTAAAACATATTACAATTATACCTTCTACCTGCCTGAATACATACGATAGTAGACCACCGACCTTTTGAATCATCGCTGTTATTTGTCACATTTGATTGTGTTGAGGCTTCAAAACTCTCCTCAACATCCTCTGTTGTTGCCAACAAGCGTAAAAGATTATCTCTAATTGACCTTTTCTTTGATATCTGAAGAAAACATACCACACATGCCTAGATTAATAGTACATCCATTTTATTTGAATATGATTTGCAATGCATTTATAAGAGAGTCTCCCGGTAGAAGTATTGTTTCTGTATATCTCTCTGAAATGGTGAGCTAAAGCAAAAGAAAGCAGTTAGTATATAACCACCATTTTATGATAATGGCATACTGTTGTAAATTTGCCTGGCTGCTACATGCATGTTCATGTATGTGTTATGGACTATTTGTATGTGTAATCTCTCTTTTCGGAATTTCTCTCAAATAATTGTAATCTTGAAGTTCAGACAAAACTGATCCAGATTATCAATTTATCTTCCAATGAAAACAAAAGTTTGTAAAAATTAAAAAGACATTTAAAAGTCAGTTGATTATTAATTTTATTATAATTATATATATAGAAAATTCAGTTGGTTAGTAATTAATCTTCTATATATAGACAGTACATGACTGTTAGCTAGTACAGCTGCTTTAAATTCATAACATATCTAACAGGACTTTTAAAAACCATGATGATGCACAATAACATTTCTAGACAATGTAATTTTCTTTTCTTCATATTATTCCCATTGAAAGACTCTATAGAAAGAGGGAGGGGGGGGGGTTACAAATACATGTGCCAGGTATAGGGAATTATATTTAGGAACTCTCATTAAACAATACAAATATGATTAAACACCTCATATTTAAATTTTGATGAATGTGCAGGTGATTATTTTTTGCTGCTTTAACATAGTCATTGCACGTGTCGGTGTGAAATTGTTTCAACATTATGTCTGTGTATAATAAATACTTTTAACAATTCTTCATCGAGTAGGTCCCCGTCTTTTCGTTCCAAATTTTCAATTTGTCTTAATTTTTTTCTTAGTTTTCGTATTTCTAAGGCAGCTGAAGTTCTTGATGCCATCCCAAATCTTGAAACGTATTGTACATATTGCAAAGCATAAATATAGAAAGACTCCGAATGAAAAATCATAAGCTACTTTCACTTTTAAACCGGAAGTGTTTCTTCTGTTTGGCAACAAAGCCACCCATTTGATCTGCTGTTGGTGTTACGTAAAGACGACTCTATATACCAAACAGGAACGCAGATATGAAAAATTCCAATGAGTCTGTTTAAAAGAAAAGGTATTTTTGAACTTATATTGAAGAGAAACAGAAAATCTGTGGTCTAGGGAATATAAGTCAAGGACAGGGGGTGTTCGTCAGCTGATTTAAGCAGTAAAGTGAAATGAATCACTGAGAATCTCCCCCTGTAGCCACAAACTTAATTAAATTGATTATATAGTATGAAAGATACATACAACATTCTGATTATTAAGTTCCATGGTTTAAAAAGTGTTCATTCATTTGTAAATATATCAAAGCATTTAACATGTTTACGATAATATCATGTGGTTATACATGTATATATGCTCCATAGAATACTGTGTAAATAATTCTGATAGGACATATAAATTCTATAGACTAATCAGTGCTACTTTTCGAATATATCTTTGTCAGGATCACTTCAATTAGTTGATATGAATGTGTTGTCAGGGTAACCATTTGCCTGTGATGATATAAGATATTTTAACCTCCTTTTCTTGATTGACAAACTTTATTTTAAAATCAAATGTCATAAGGAATCAAATGAAGTTGTACCCAAACTGACTCATACATGTACCTAAACAGACTCACACCGAAACAGACTCATAATTCATTGGTCGGGTGGTAAAGAATGATATTTTGATTGTAAAGCTGAAGTTAGTTTTTGATATAATTACAACTAATTTAGAATTATGAGATAGTTATATATGTAGACTTTGGGGGAAATTTTAACATTTTATTTTTATTAATTAAAACTTATTTTATCATTTTTGTAGGTGACATTATATTTCCTTAGGTAATATATGGTGTCAATGATATGGTTTTTAGATCATATAACCAATGACTTGTTTTTTCCTTGATTCATTCTTTATTCAGGTCCAACTCCGGTAGAAGTTGCTCAAGAAAATGATATCAAACAAAATATCACAAAGGAACTCTCTACAGCTGTCAAGAAGCTCCAACAGGAGCAACAACTGAACTCAGATGAACCAATCCTCAGGTATCCCATACACACAGTCAATATTCAATCACTGAATGTTGAACATAACCTAATTGTAAATTATACAAGGGCCAATAAAAAATAAAATAAAACATAGACTTTTGCCATAGCTATACATGTATTTTACTTAAAGTCATAATATTATTTTAAAAATTCTAAGTAATTTAGCAATAGTTTTAATCAATTTGAAATAAAAAATTAAATATGTTCCATTATTTCTAAGAAAAGTTGAAAATTTAATCCTGTAAAAAAAGAGGTCACGCATGCAGTCAAATTTTGTTTTGTCAACAATAAATCACATAAAGTAAAGAGTAAAATTTCTACACATGTATATTGGGCTTAAAACCAAATGATTTTGAAACCTCAAATTAAGTATTGTCATGATATTCTATGTACCAAATAATGACAGAATATACTGTTTCACTGAACAGAAATCAGTTACTAAAGACAGATAGTACTCATTAAAATAGACTAAAAATGGATGTGTTGATACATTGATCCATACATAATATGATACATTATTTTCATCATTGCGCATTTTCACAGTTTGTATTGGCACCTCCCAGAGTTAACTCCATACTGTTTGCACTTCTCGTTGCTCTGTGACGTCCAAATATATGGTTAAAGAATATAAGAAACATATTTTGACTTTAAGGGTTTTCCTTACTTTGAAAGAAAAGATGCATGGTAAAAAATGACACTTAGTAGAACTAACCTATGATTTTCAAACAAATGTGAGCTAATAAAATGCAAGTTGATGTTCCTTTTTAAATTGTTTCAATTGGTGAAAGACACAAGAAACAAAATGTGATGTATAGATGTGGTATGGTTTGATAACCTGCCTGTGTGTCACCTTGGTGTCATATGTTTTGGTTGTTACCTGATGCTCCATGGTGACAAAACTATTGGTTTTTAAAATCGGATAATAATACCTTTTTAAGCTCAGCTGAGCTGAAACCTCAAATAGCTTTTCTGATCACTTTGTTTGGTGTCTGTCTGTCCTTCTGTCCAGAAACTATTTCATTTTCAACTTCTACTCCAGAACCATTGGGCCAATTTCAACCAAACCTAGCACAAAGCATTAATGTATTAGGATGAAGGGGTTCAGGTTTGTTGAAATGAAAGGCCATGCCCTGTTTCAATGGGAGCTATTTAAGAATTATTAAAAGGACTACATGTATATGCAGTATTATACATTTCTCGCCCCCCAAATTAAAGTTCTATGAAGAGATAGTTGAAATCATATTGAAAATATGTGTGTTAAAGGTTATCACCACATAGACATCATAATCTAAAAATGACATCATGAATATTTTCTTTTTTTGATGAATTATCTTTTGGAGCAAAATATGGGTATTTTCTAATGGATTTTTGATTGGGAAACATCGAGTGCATGCTTGCTCAAGTACCAAATTAAAGTATTATGTGTATAACTACAGGTATATGGACCTCAGGGCTCTATACTTCCAAATGCAAAATATAAAAAAAAAAATGACAATATTTTCATTTGTTTAGCAAAATTTCCGAAATTAGCTTATTAAGGTGACATCATAGATAAACAGCTTATAAGCAACGATCACTTATATAAAGATTAAAGTGATAGGCATCCTCTGTATAATGATTTATGAAGATTTGATCTATAAAGATAATATTTAAAAATTGGTTAGAATTGGGGGAAAATATATCAAATATAGTCCTTTGTTGGTATTTTTAGTAAATCCTCTTCTCAAAAACTGTTAGGCAAGAAAAACTTAATCTTGTGTGTAAGCATCCTCAGGTAGTGTTGATATATAAAATTTGATTTAGGTTTATAATGATATCTTCTTGAGAACTGCAATACTTAGTATGTGATATGACTATGAATTCATCCTGTTACATAAGGGGCTTGATGTTTCACCTGAGAATATCTGTAGAAAAGTTTGAAAATCTTATTATACAGGATCTATTCTACTTCATTGTGCAGATATTTTGTATATGACTCCTTAAATCTGATTTTTAGCTATTGTTCCTCAGGTGAGCGATGTTGCCCATGGGCTCTTGTTTATTAAATGGAATGAAACTTCATGGATCAATAAAATAAGTGTTAGTGCATTAATAAATCTGACTTTCATGAAAAATTGACCCCCGGAAAATACCCACAAGCAATTTTCTTACTTTTCAAGTGTATCAAGACAATATAATGCAAAATGTATATAGTCTTACTCCAATTTGCAAATGTAATTAGACATAATTAACAAATTTAATATTTTTGTATTTCTTGTTTTAACAGCACTGATTCAGCAAATGCAATTTGTAACATTCTTGAAAGCATCTTCCTTCATGGCTGTAAGCCGCCAGTTTCCAAAAAGGTAATTTAGCTTGGTTGGTCAACTTCATGGAAAATCAAAACAAATTATATATTTAACACATTGAATCCTTTGATAATCCTGGTATTATTTGATTTAAACATTCTAAATTATAGATAGCAAATTACATTGGTATAAATCAGGGATATGAAAATGGAGCCCAACAAATTGTGAGTACATTAAATCAATGCTATGTAACAAATACAACTGTTAATGTACCTGTTGAAAGGTAAAAGTCATTCTTCAAGTAACTTTAATTGATCAACTTGAATATACATGTACATGTGCCGAATAGTGCTCTTACCCATGTGCATTGTACACGAATTTGACCAGTCTTTCTTGTTGAAGCTGAAAGGTCACTTTTGCAAAATCTCATGTAAATTTAGAGACTATGAATTAAGATTATGATTTTTATCTATTTGTTTGTTTGTTAGTTGTGTGATTTGTACACACAGCTTTCCACATAACAATATGGTTTTGTATATTTTTTCTTAAAGAATTTCTGGATGTTTTGTGAGCGGTTTACCCACAGTGATGTTATAGCTCAGTTGAAACGGTTAGCTCAGGTCAACTCAGAGATTGGTCTGTGCAGGGTAAGCTTTTCTTACTTGGTTTAATTAAACCAGCATCGCTTTACCATAAAGCAATTATTATTTTCAGTGAATTGAAATGTAGACATGATTTCAATAAAGACACATTGAATAGTCTATGTTGTCTTTATAGTTGTAGAAATTTTATACGAAATGCATGTACCGTTAACTTCGATATCTCGAACACCGATATCTCGAATACAGTGGATATGTTGAAGTGATTTGTAAGTCCCAACCATTTATTTTTTAAGTATTTTACCCTTGATATCTCGAATACTCAGATATCTCGAACTATTTAAACAGTCCCATCTAGTTCAAGATTACGAAGTTTGACTGTATGCAATTTTTTACCCCAAGAAATCAATGCGCAATTTTTTTTAAACAAACAGGTTCTTTTCCACATCAATATAAGATGATAAGCCTTAATATTTTTTGGAAGTTTTAATGTATTTAAAGAAATTTAAGATCAGTTTGATAATAGAAATTACATCAGTATTCTCTCCACAATTAAAAAATATAAAATGTGAGCTAGCTAGGTCACTATAAATAAATGTGAGGTATTTCAGTGATGCATTGTTCATTACCTTGCTTCTTTTTTCCAGGCCTGGATTCGTGTTGCGCTCAACGATGGGTTAATGGAGAGCTATGTCAATGCCATGATGGCAGACAAGAAATCCCTGGAGTAAGTCAAGGATGGCAATGTATATACACTGAGAACTTACACCCTGTATTACTTTTGTTTTTCCACATTTAATTTGATGAAATTCATGACAATGTTATTTAAAAGTTAATTTTATACATGATATGTTTTGCCTGCAATGCACCTTTGTTAGAATCCATTGTCACCACATGCATTGATAATCAAATGGAACATTATCTGAATTTTATTTATATTATAGGTACTTTTATAGCAGTACATCTTATTTTAGAGACCATGAACAGCCTGAAATATTTCTTTCCTACTTAAAAGGTATATACATGCAGGGAAACAAATCTTATCTTTAAATAATTTATTAAAAAATCCCCCTATAGAAGCCCCTTTCTTTGATAAGGAAGTCATGCTAATTTTAATATAAATTTACTCATGTATATATTAAAAAAGATGATTATATTTATGGGAAAGTGCCATCAGGAAATTAACAGTGCTGTAAGTGATAATATAGTCTTTTTAAGTTTTTTATTAATATTACTTTCATCTTAACATGTTTATCTATTATCTTCCGGGTCTGCAACCTCCTCGGGCCTTATGTGCCAGCGGGCATGAAGAGGTTAGGTGAGGTATGCATCCTCCCAATGTACTTTTCATCATTAGAGATTTAGTTTAATCATTCTCCTCGTTTTCTCCTATCTTCCAAGGTTTAATGTTGTACGAGTTCCGGCTTTCCTACAACTCCAGTGTGCTAAACAACTGGCCAAACTCCTCCCTCGTGATGGCGGGGCTAATTGACGCAGAGAACACGCCCCTTCCTGTTATTCATCCTCAAAGAGGTACATGCACTTAAGGCACTGCCTTCTGAACAAATTATTCACTCCTTTAATGATAGAACCATTTTAACAAGACCTTGGACTTTTGGTAGGATGTAACTATCTTTTTCTTGCATCAAAACAAGTTAAAAATGACTCTTGTTTCAAGTGAAATATAGATTGTGTAGTTTTAGCTCGAAAACCAGACAAATCTTGTTGATTTCAAAGAGCATTGGCTGAGTGGCCAGCAGTGAAATAAACAGGAATACATCCCTCTGCTGTTTGACAGAACTACCCAAAGTCCAGCTCTTGTTAAAATGGTTAACATAATACATGTATCTATGTTATTACAATGTACATGCAATTTCTTAATGTGGGTATATAGTTTTACATAAGCCCATATATTCTAACTACATATTGTACTATGACATTTATATGTATATATTGATAGGAAATTTGTTTATACTTTATGGTATTTAGCAAGCCTAAAGAAAAATGAGACAGAACGGAGAGATGTCGGGGTCGAGTCCATACATCACATCAACCGACAGAAGAGCAAGTCCAAAAAGAGGACTAGTCTAGAGGAGGGAGGGGAGTCATCTCTCCCCCAGGGAAAGTCTGTCTCAGAATACAGCTCTGAACTGACCCAGGAGGATGTGGACAAAATTCGAGGAATGAAACCAAGAAACAAAAGTAGGTCCGAGTGTTCCAGTTCCAGTCGAGTATCCTGCCCTGACCCAGTGAAATACAATAAGAACCCTGCCTTGTATGTAGCAGACAGGGGAAAAGACGACGAGCCCATGTTTGATTTAGGTGATGATGCAGATGTCTCAGGTCAGGATATTGGTAACAACGATTTACAAAGCAAAGAACATATTGATGAAGAGATTGATCCAATGTTCTCTAGTGATAATCCCCACCTGGGTTCAGATCTTAGTTCTCCAGACAAACCCTCCTTAAATGACCCTAGCTCTTATGGAGAGTTTAGTTACTCCAGTGTTTCAGGAGAGCTTTTGGACAGTAAGGACTTAGAAGAAGACACTTTCCTTGATTCTGAGGGATCGGGACTTCCTGTAAGTCCGATGGGAGTAAATGGATATGAGGACATGCGTGAATGTATCGAAGAAACAAATAAAGCTGACAGTCCATTTGAGGAGACCCAGCCAGTCATGATCTCAGAGAACAAACCCAGTGATTTCCCAGTCAGTCCGCAGCAGCAAGACTTTGTGAATGAGCGAATCTTACAGGACATTCTCAACACAGAACTGGGTAGTCCAAGTGACAAGAGAGATAAGAAAATTACGAGTGATTCTTCATGTGATAACAGTTACACTGGGTCTCCACAGGATGAGAATAAAGTGAGGAGAAAGTCGAGGAGTAGGAGAGAGAACCTGAAGCCAGAGTTCGGTGCAGGGACCAGGAATATTGTTCAGCCTCAGCTCTCCCCAGCGGTCGCCGATGCTATTGAGACAACCATGATGGATCAGACCACACAAAAAAGGTTCTCTATCAGTGACACAGAGGTCAGTGAGCAGGCTTCCTCATCACCAAGACGACCAAGATCTGGTGCCCTGTCAGTTTGCTTGGAACCAGAAAATGATGGTAAGAAAGAGGAAATGGTTTCTGTGATTCTCCTCTTTTGAGTCTTCCACTTCCAATATTATGACTTGAAATTCTTATCACAAGTATTGATAACTTATATTTATAGAGATTTATTATTCAAGCCAGTCATTCAAAATGGTATTTTTTGGTTTTTCAAGCAATCCAAACATGGAAGTAATAATTATTAATGTTCAACAAATGGATTGAGTACTGTGGAGTCATTTTTATTCGTGGGGGTCAATGTTGGTGGGTAGTCAAAATTTTTTGGATTCGTGGGGACGTAATTTGGTTGGTAGCAAGTTCTATTTTGTAACTGAATATTAAACATATGTTTGCATATACATTCGTGGGGATGTAAATTCATGGGCAAGGGTTACCCACGAAAGCCTCGAACACGAACAATGATGAATCCACAGTAATCTATCTTGCAGAGGGCATTGGAATTGCTTCACCGCCCAGTATAGGAAACAGCTTGGGTGCTAAAAGTGGATGGTCCTCAGACTTTGATCAACCAACCCAGTCCCATGCAGTGTCTGGCACAATGCCTCTCAGAAATAAATGTAAGATGATTTGGTCAGCTCATGCATAATGAACTGATAGTGAGCTATGATAACATGAGTATATATTAAAGGAAGTGAACATGAAAAAATTATCAAGGGCTCAAATTTGTCTGTTTGATGTGTATAATGATATCTGAAAACCGTTTAGACAGAGCTTTCCTCAGTAAAAAGATATACCACTTACAATAACTAATTCTTGCAATCCATGAGCGCTGCCATATTGTTAAAATCATTACCTCCCTGCTGGGTTATCTCTAAGCATCTAAGAGAGGGCAGCACTGATGCTGCCGTCAGTGAGACACATTGCATTTTTACACACGTGTAGTAACAGGGATAAAATGCCATCATCAAAATGTGAATGGAAACTTGAAAGGAATGCAAAGAGTTGTCATTTTAAACAGTGTTTATGGAGGAAGATTTTGGATCTCAGAATGATGCATTCCCACCAGCAGTTAATGTGACATGTAACTAGAATGGAATGTCCGTGGATCAGTGTTATTGTGACCTATTTTTTCTTGCACTCGGGAATTTCTTGTTTATGAGTTTGAACATTATGTGTGCTACATAAATGAGCACACAAGGTGCGCATTGCACAGCATCCTGACTTTTAAAAAGTGTCTTAGTCCTGTTATTCTTCTGACAGCATAAACAGAACCTGCGTACATATCATCAAGATCTTATGTATAAAAAAAAAACAAATCAGAAAAATCTCAGGGCATTTAAATAAAAAGTAACGGTAAGAAACCCCACATGGAAAATGGAATTACAATTTTATATCAATTTAAATTGAAATCTAAAAACAGCATTTTATTTATGTAAACACTGACTGCCACATGCATCTCCGTACAAACATCTGGAATTTGATGGTCTTATATTTCACAAATTAATTTATCTATATTCATTTTTTGTACAAATAATAAATAGTTATCTGAGGTTCATTTATAGAAATGTACTAAATCCTTGTCTTCTCATGACAGTACACAAAATTTTTCTTCACACCAAGGCATAATTTTTCTCCTCAACTTTTATCAACTCTGTACATAAACACTGGCCTAGTTCCAACATTGACCCAGTCACCAGCAGCAATGTGGCTTATCTACGTCAGAGAAGAGATGCATGCTGGGGAATAATGGATTACCTCCATAAACCTTTCACTGAGAGTGTTAAATTGATAAAATCTCTTGATAGAAATAAACAAATAGGTAACGGACCTCATTTTTAAGTTTCAAAAGGCTTTTATAATTTATTAAGCAACAATTATTTTTTTCATGTTCACTTCCTTTAAGGACTCCAAAATGCAGTCTAAAGTTCGAATTGTCATGCCAAAGTCCGATGGTCTGAGCCAAATCTGGTTGGTGTGACATACCAAAGTCTGATGCTTCTAATTTTTATCATAAAAGCACAAATATTGTTTTTGTTGTGCATATGTCTATGTGTGTCAGGATAAAATAGAAGGCCAATGAAATAGCATACAAAACTGAATTAAAATGAGAATAAAGAGGAAAAAACTCAGCTTTGGGTGGTAACTAATTTATTAAACAACCCCTACATCAAGTTTTCTTCATGCATCTTGGATTTGATTGTCATCTACTAGTTTAAAGCACAATTTAAGAGGGCAATTACTATTTAGATACCATACTCTCTGTTTTTGTTTCCCCAGCCTTCCACCAATTACACCTTCATGTTACAATTATGATGAGTGTTCCACCTTTAATTTATATAATTTTGACACCTCGTTTAAAACAGACAAATACAGCTATGGACTGGAACTATTAGTCTCCCTCTTTGTCCTCACTTTGTCAAAAATCTCATTCGTCTGGACAGCCTGTCATTTCTTTGATATTGAACTGGTAGTACAATGTTACCTATGACATCACAAATGTAGCTCATCCACCACCATTGGACTTTGGTGTCCATATTGGCAACATACCACCACACTGTGCAGACCATCAGACTTTGGCATGACCATCAGACTTTGGGGTCTGACTTAATATGTACAGAATTTGAGTGATCTATGCATAGCTATTGAAAGTGTCTTTTTAGCCTGTTGAAAAAAATGTTTTATTTATACTTGTGTGCAACTTAACTTAGAATATACATGTACATTAAGCCAAGAAGAATTACCGGGTAACCTTAAAAAACATTTAATTTTACTAAATGTTGGCATTCATAACTCAAAGACATCTAAAAGAAATAAATGTAGATATGATAAATACATGTGTATCAAATCTTTGTATCTTAATATTAATGAATGATTAAAATTACTAGATACTTTAAGAAAAAAATTCAAAGAATAGTCTGATGTTGTATCCCAATAGAAGAGAATGTATCATTGTATTAAAAGAGTGACTCATTGTGTAAGTCCCTGTTTCCAGCTGAGAGTTTTAACTCCCTGCTGAAGAGTTACACCCCCTCCAGCCAAGTTGCTTCCCCTACCATGGCCGACGTACTTCAGGAGCTCCCAGAGCAGACTGACTACTCCCCTTCATCCCCAGAGGTGGATCGAAGAATTTCTGACCCTCAGGTGAATACAACTATCAAACAGCTACGGTAGTTTGATATAAGTTACTGTTCAAAAGAAAAAATAAGCAGCCATGTAGCATCCTGGTTTTAAATGTCATCAAATGTAATGAAAGATTGTGGAAAATCTTAGTGGTTTATGATGTCATAAAGACACCATACATGTAGATATTACAGTAGGTTTTTTTCCCTACATTTAATTTTCGACAAGCACTTTGTTGCAATTAAACATGGTAGAACAGCTTTTGTTATACTTTCATGTTAAATACTGAAATCTGATTGGTTAAGACGCAGTTAATAATATTTACTATTACCCTCAGCGTTAGCAACGCACTTGGCAACGGGTAACATTAAAAAATGTTACATGCGCGAAAATTATGCGCGTACGGTTCGCTGTAGAATTCACGTTATTCCTTTATAAAAGCAGTAAAATTTTCTTAAAATTTTTAAAAAAGACATTCAGTATAACAAAATAAATAGTGCCTGTTTGGGAGGATAACAGTTGAAATTGACACCCCTCGAAAACCATTGTCAACCTCCGCTTTGCGTCGGTTGACAATGGTTTTCTCGGGGTGTCAATTTCAACTGTTACCCTCCTAAACAGGCACTATTTATATAATCTTGCCCTTACTGTGTATACTCCCTCTGCCATTTGGAATATTTTTTCATTCTGTCCGAAAATCTATAAAATCTATTCAGAAAAGCATGTTCACATGTATATAATTATCTAAGGATTTATTTTTTAATATTGTTGTAATAAATGACTGGCATATTAACACTTATAATGAGCAGACAAGTAATAAATAAATGGCATTTGTCTGCCCACATAACAGTTTTAAAATTTATAGTATACTGTGGAATCAATTATAATTCAGTCAATACATGTAGGTGTAAGCTCTTTGTTAGGGATATAAGAATAATTATTTAAATTTAAATGTTGCAATATTTTGGTTGTTCAATGGTTTTAGAGTATATACTTTTACTTTAGTTTCCAAATTTTAGGTGTATAGACCAGACTCCAGATAGTTTGTGTGTTACGATATATTCATGTTGTTCTGGAAAACATAAATTTTAACAATATATTGATATTTCTGTCTATATATTTAGGCTTATTTAGCTTATACATTTGTATTTCGTAGAAGTCAAGAAAAATGTAATCCAATTTTTGCCTAAAATAAGCTTATTTTATGCCGTAAGAAAATATCTCAAAATTTTGAGATGTGATTCCTGCTTTTTTTTTTACTTTTACGTGAGACATTAGATATATGTACATTTGTATACAAAGTTTTGGAAAGATGGCATTACTGACATTTTTGTTATTTGCGTTATAATTTGATTACTCCAGAAATATTTAACAATGTTAACATCTGCTGTTGTGTTCATTATGTACTAGCTGGCAATTGAAGTCAAAAGTAAAGCAAGGTTTTTTAAACTTAATGATACTTTACTTTACTTTAATTTATTGCTATGTTATATGTTCAACTTCATGCTATATTGAAATCATAATTAAATAATTGTTCAAAAGATTTCTTCAAAAAATTAATTTTCATGCCAAATCCAAACAATAATTTCAGGAAAATTATCATTTCTGTTTGGGGCCCCATATTTCAAAAAAATGGCATGTGACATGGGTTACAAATTAAATAAATTTAAATGAACATTTTAGGTCCCCATCGTTATATCCAAGTGGTTTTCAGTTGATTGACATTATTAGTATTTCAGGTTCCAAATTCCTTAAGATTATTTTAAAAGCAATATGACCATTGGATTTAATTAAAATTTTGTGTTTAATTTTATGTCTTTAATTTGAATATTCATTTTTTGGCAATTCCATATTTGATTATTCTGTGCAGAGAGAGAGGGTCTATAGATGTGATCTAATGTGATACAGTTCTATGAATAAATAACTTATAAACATATTTAGGAAGAAGACTTTGAAATAATCGGTGACCTTGACTCGGAGGGCTCAGAGAGAGTGAGTGATGTGGGGTTGGCTGCATGCATGACCAGCTTGCATGTGATGCTTACTATTTATATCTCTAACTTATTTTTGTAGTGATTTGACTAACTTCTCTTTGTAGTGATCGATTTGACTAAATCCTCTTTCAATGTAGTGATTTGACAAACACTTCCTTGTAGTGACTTAGTCTATATGTTCATAACCAGATAATCTTGTTATGAACATATACCAAAGTACAAACTGAGAAATATTCTTAAATTATTTCTCAGTTAATATCCTGTGTTTACTAATAACTGAGGCCTTGTTCAGAAGAGCAGGTGCTTCCTGAAACTCCATATCCTTATAAGGCCACATAAGATTGATATTTAGATTCTCATCCTGATTTGTAAGAGATATGGGGCGGGTGGGAAAATTTTGTTATTTAATTTTTTTTAAATACATAAATGTATCTGTTTCACCTATCATGATTTTGAAATAATTACTGCTGTATTTTTTAGCTCACCTGAGCTGAAAGCTCAAGTGAGCTTTTTTTTATCAAAATTTGTCCGTTGTCCGTTGTTGTTGTCATTGGCATTGACATTGTCGTTGTTGTTGTCATTGTTGTAAAATATTTACTTTTTCATCTTCTTCTCCAGAACCACTGAGCGGATTTCAATCAAACTTGGCACAAAGCATCACTTGGTGAAGGGGATTCAAGTTTCTTCAAATGAAGGACTACACCCTCTTAAAAGGGGAGATGATTTAAAATTATTAAAAATTTGTCGGTATTTTTCAAATCTTTTTTCTCAAAATATATTAGGCCAGAAAAGCTTAAACTTGTGTGGAGGCATCCTTAGGTTGTGTAGATTCAAGTTTGTTCGAATCATGGACCCCAGGGGTAGGGTGGGGCCACAATGGGGGGATCAAGTTTTACATTGGGACTTATAAAGAATTAAAACTTTAAAAATCTATTTTTTTAAAAACCATTTGGCCAGAAAAGCTTACACTTCTGTGGAAACATCGTCAAGTAGTGCAGAGTAAAATTTATTTAAATCATGGTCTCCGGGGGTAGGGTAGGGCCACAATGGGAGGATGAATTTTTACATAGAAATACATGTATATAGAAAAAATCTTCTAAAAAACTATTAGGCCAGAAAAGCTCAAATTTAAGTGGAAGCATCCTCAGATAGTGTAGATTCAAGTTTCTTTAATTCATGGTCCCCGGGGGTAGGGTGGGGCTACAATGGGGGATGAATTTTTACATAGGAATATATGGAAAAAATCTTTTAAAAATCTTCTTGTCAAAAACCATTTGGCCAGAAAAGCTAAAATTTGAGTGGAAGCATCCTCAGATAGTGTAGATTCAAGTTTCTTTAAATCATGGTCCCTTGGGTAGGGTGGGGCCACAATAGGGGATCAATTTTTACATTGGAATATATAGAGAAAATCTTTAAAATCTTCTCAAAAACTATTTGTCCAGAAAAAGCTAAAATTTGAGTGGAAGCATCCTCAGATAGTGTTGATTCAAGTTTCTTTAAATCATGGTCCCTTGGGTAGGGTGGGGCCATGTTGGGGGGGGGGGAGTCAAAATTTTAACATAGGAATAGAGAGAAAAATCTTTAAAAATCTTCTGAAAAGTATTCAGTTCAAAAAGCAGAAACTTGTGTGAAAGTACAGGTTGTGCAGATTAAAGTTTGATCAAACCATGATTCCCTAGAGAAAAAGGGGGTGGGGATTATAAAGGAATAGAGAAAAATCTTCTTACAAATACAACAAAAGGCGCTTGGTTTTTCCCATAAAAATATGTGGATAAAAATTGGCAGATTTTTAATTTCTTTGAGCAAAATCCACCGTACTTAGTTGTCAAGATATTTTGATTTTTATACTGTAATGCTGATTTGATCTGAGTTAAGGTTATTGTTGCTCAGGTGAGCGATGTGGCCCCTGGGCCTCTTGTTTTTTGGTTTTTTTAAGTTGTTAATGCTAATATGAGTACACAAATTTTTTGGAATCTTTTTAAAAATTAATTTTATGTGGCCTAATACAAGTGTCTGAAAATTCTCAACTGCCAAATCTGCTAAACAGGTCCCATGACTTTTTACTCTGGTTTGGACTTCTCACACTTCTGTATCTCTTTTTCTTACTGTAAACCAACTTTTATTCAATGCAAGAAATTTTCACAAGTTTTGTCGAGCCATGTCGTCATGAGTATTATTCGCCGCACACACCAGTCCTCAAATGTCTCTGGTATATTAGTTTCCAGGTATTAAAGATTCCTTATTTTACATGAGTACTTAATTCCAAGATTCAATCGTTTTTCATCAAATCGTGAGAACATAAAATCACAAATGCTGAAATTTTAACATAATTTCATATAGTTTACATAATGTCCAATAAAAAAAAGCAAGATTTTTAAAATTCATGAGACGGCTTCTCGCAATTTTAAGCGGATATTAAATTCCTCACATTTTACTAGGAATTTACAGCAATCTACATCTTGATCGCAAAAACTATAGTGGCTGCAAACCAGTTTAAATCTGGTAAATTGCGAGATAATGTCATCACAAATAAAATTTGATTTACAGTATCTATTTCACGTTTCTTTTTCAGTGTTGTTATTTTTTTGATTAACTGTGTAGTTTGTAGTAGAGATATACTCGTATGTTCTTACCTTTTTCTCAATATCAGCTCAAATATTTCTTGAAAGTTGATTGAATGCATTATATAATGTAACTGGTACATTTGGTGCTAATTATCCTTTCTTTGTGATATTTATTCAGTTTAATTGTTATGTTAACTTTATTACAATTAATATGCATGTAAGTGTTCTTATTAATAGCTTTGCTTTGGTAAAACTGAATTCATACAAAATTCTTACTAAAACTGTATTTATTTACAGTATGCATGTAAAGGATCTTTTATCTATGAAATATTTAATGAATTGATCTATAAATGAAAATGTACTAAATATCTTTGATAAACATCTGAATTTAATTCTATTAGCTGGGAAGTACCAATCAATGCTGACACTTTCTTTGAAAATTACCTAGTAAGAAAAAATACAAACCTGAGATTATTATACGCTCTTAGTGCTGCACATAGTATGTAAAAATGAAAACATACTGCCATATTACAACGTACATTCAAGATATTAATTAGAAACCCCGTAGGATGGAAGAGGAATTTAAAGGATTATTGATGATGCACATAAGTAAATAGAAAGAACTATATATGATATTAGTAAAATTTGGCCCCCATAATTTGCTATTTTTAAAATGATCGATTCAGGTACATAAATTTGTTGTGTTACTGGCTGGCAGTATATGACGCCAGAAGTGATGCTGTTTTTATAAATCAATCAAAATCAGTCAAAATTTGACATTTTTCTTATCTTTTTTCGAATGGGAAATATAGATTGACTCTTTGAACAAGAACAAACTTTTTGTCACTTACAAGTATTGGAGAGATACATCTTTGGTGAAAATATTTTGCTTGTTCAAGCAGTTGCTCAATGTTTCCTTAAAGGAAAACTGCTTCAAAACAAGCCGTTTTATGCTAAAAATGAGAAAATGGCGGGAAAAGGTTAGCTTTATGATGTCATATTTTAAAATTGTGGGCACTAAAATCAAAATGAAAATTATGAAAAAACTTCAAATGTATATGTTTGTATAATTAAAACAAAGAATTGTAGTAAGATGACAATTTTCAATTAAGGGGGCCATTTTAGGCTCAAACCATATATAGTCCTTTAATTCCTGCGTAAATTTTAAAATTGACAATTACCCTGGTATATTCTTTTGTAGACATTAACACACATAAAGATTTTGATCGATGGTTTATATTTTTTTTTATGAACAGATGTGACGTTCCTCAGTTTTAGATAATTTTACCGTACTTGATAGATTATTTCTTCTTTATTTGCATTAAAACCTGTTAATGTCCAAAAAATCAGGTTGCATTACCAGTCTAATTTCGGAGTTAGAATATTTTGAATTATTCTTTTCTTTTTAAAAAGTCAAACTGTATATTTTCATTGCAATTGAAACTATTTTTCCAAATAGAAAAAAGATCATGTAACATGAAAAATAATTTTGAAATTAGTGAAAATCTTCACATTGCGGAGATGGGCGGCAATATACCGGTAGGTCGCTTCTGACCTTAAACAAACTAAATTTACTTTAATTAATATCTTCTACTGATATGAGTTATTTACTGTTGGATTTTACAACAATTTTGTGAGCAAAATTTGAGTTGGTCATGCAACTATTATTTGGTCTCACCGTTACCAAAATTTCAAGTCCCTCAACTCAGTCCTCAACTCAGATTCTCAAAAAAATATACTTATATTCGAGTTTAAACTCAGACTTAAGGCTGGGCATTGACTTAAAAAAACTTGGAGACGGCGATGCCTCTCTGCATGTGTTGAGCATTCTCTTACCATTCTTTTGCTTGAACATTTATGATAGGATCCCAATAACCAGACTTTGTTACTTGGAGTGATAACCACAGAGAAAGGCCTGGATGCTCAAAATTATCAATGTGGCAGCTGTAAAAGACCCATTGGATTCAGTAAGTGTTTTTATAAAATTCCCATTGGATTAAAGCACTAAGTGTCCTTGTAAAATAACCATTGGATTTAGTGTCTTTGTAAACGACCCATTGGATTCAGTAAATATGTCTTTGTAAAATAACCATTGGATTTAGTGTCTTTATGAATGACCCATTGGATTCAGTAAATGACTCTGTAAAAAAAACCATTGGATTCAGTATTTAATACCTTGTAAAATCAGTAAGTAAGGCCCACTGGATTCAAAAAATGTCTTTAAATTAGTATGCTACTTTGTAAACGATTAAGAAAGACCCCCCAAAATGGATTTTGTATTTTTGTAAAGGATATGATGGATTTAGTAGAGAAAGCCAATGGATTTAGTAAGAACCAAAGGAATATATAAGACCCAATGGATTCAGTGTTTCAGATTCAGTAAGAACCATTGATTGTAGTAAGAGCCTGACTGTAAAGAGACCCAATCCATTCAGTAATACCCATTAGATTTAGTAAAGATGTCTCTGTAGAGAGACCAAATGGATTCAGTGTCGATGTAAAAGACTAATTATCGGATTCAGAGGGTACATTGTATTCTAAAATAAATGGATATGATAGTAAATGACTAATAAGATTCAGTAAGTGTTTTTGTAAAATACTCATTGATTTCAGTAAGTGTCACTATTAAAGACCCTTTGAATTCAGTGTCATTTTGAAAGTAAGCATTGCACGGTTCAGCAGGTGTCTCTAATAAGGTACTTCACTACACCTAGACTTGTACTTTTTAAGACACTACGTCACAAGATGGTGATTTAAATGTTTTGTTAAACTGTTTATATTGTTCGATTGGGTTGTATATTGTAGTAGCTCAGTGGTTAAAGTATTGGGCTTCTGAACCACAGATCATTAGTTCGAATCCGCCTGTAGCTTTTGTTCATGTTTACTGATTGCAGAATTAAATTTTCTAAAATGTAATTTTTCATCCAAAGTTGCAATTTTTTTACTAATTTGTCATAAATACTTCTTATCGATTATGATATCCATCATAATCAAGTAATTTTCTGCTGATTTGAGAAGATATTTCAAGGTGTAGTGAGCCACCTTAAGTCAAAATATTATTTACTATAATCTTTTGCATTTATTTTTCGTAGTCTATGGAAAGCCAAGAGTATGTACATTTGATGGGAAGTACTACTGCTTTGAGTGTCATGAAAACGATGAGTACTACATTCCTGCCCTGATCATCCACAACTGGGACTTCAGGAAACACATCGGTCCGACTTTTTGTGCATTATTAGTTATTGAGTGATAAACTGCAAGGCAAATGGAATTTATCTCAAAAACTGTTCATCGTATTTGTATTGATGTAAAGATAAAAACTTCTGATAACATTTTCATTGCCCTGATTTTCAGACACACAATATTTAAAAGAATTATCAAAATGGTACTGCTAACAGATTGACAGACTCTTCTTATAGGGATGAAGACAGCTAGCACATGTAACACAGTTGTGAGATATGTCTGTACAGTGTGTTTATTTACTCTCTACCTTCTACAGTTTCCAAGAAATCCCTGACTTTTCTACAAGATGTTGAAGATCATTCTGTCATTGACATTTCTTCAGTGAATCCCAAACTGTACGAACACATCACAGAAATGGGCCAGCTACAGGTTAAACAAATATCCCTATTATTTTGTTGATGTTAATATTGATAGAATTGATACTGTCCCTAAAATGTTCTGCTTTCCCACTTGAATGGTGACTGAACGGTGAGCGCACGGTGAGTGCACTCTGAGCAAACATTGCATGAACACATGTTAAACGAAAATTGGGGAGGGCTTAATTATGAACGGTGAGCGAATGCAGAGCACAAACAGAGTGCAAATATGAGCGCAAATTAAACGGTGAATGCACAATGGATGCTATGTGAATGCAGGATGAATGATTTATTTGGAGTGCCTCTGGAGTTATTCTTAGTACATCGTTTTTTTTTCAGTAATGAAGAAAACAATAACAAATTAACTACATATATGTATTGCTATCAGCCTAAATAAATATTATCTGACTGAACTCTAAGTGAATGCTGAACGAGCAGTAAGGGCTTTGTGAACGGTGAGCACGATTGGAGCAGAGCAGAGAGCACAAGTGAATGCATGGTGAATGCACTGTGAGCGCTCTGTGTACACACTAAATAATGGGAAAGTAGAAAGTTTTAGAGACTAATACCTATCATTAATGATTGAATTACTTAATGAGATTCTTTTTGTCCAGTTCATTATGTACTTAATATAAATGATTAATAGATAAAACCTGCTGGATCCTATTATTCTTCAATTTTTACTTGTTTTCTTCCACAGCAATTGAGAAAGCAGCTCTGCCATTTAAAGACATACTTGTTCACATGTAAACAGTCCATTGCTGATGAATTTCGGAAAAGCATGTGGCCAAAAGAATATTTATACGAGGGTGTTCATAATTATACACTGGCTGTAAGTCAAACTTACATAAACAAACACATATTTTATTTTCAAATTTGATTAAGAAATATCACTTCGGGATTATGGTGGCACAGTGCTAACAATATTGCCATGATCATCTTTGCTAGCCAATTAGGTAATGATCCATGGTGTTTTTCTTTTCATGATTAGAGAACCACCTTGAATCGCTACCCCATTGGCTAGCGAAGATGTGCAATGAAATATTATACATTGAATTCATGAATGCTAGTAGTTTATACACATATTCTTCATTTGATGGCATGTGATTGTCAATGACTTAAACTGGCTTTCAAGGAATTGGGTGTAATAATTGATCTTTCCCCCTTCCTTAAATTTAACAGTCATGTTGATACACTAATCCTTATAAAAATATATACATCAATACAGTTTTACTCTATTATGGTATTTGATCAATTGTCCATTATTCATATCATATTTTATGCAGGACTTGCTGCAAGTGCCATCAGGACAGCTAGCTCAGAGCCTGAAGAAGTCCATCAAGTTTGCAACAAAGCATGTGTTTGAGTGCCCCTTGTGTAGTGGGAAGGGCTTTATTTGTGAACTCTGTCACAACCCTAAGGTCATCTATCCATTCCAGACTGATGATACCATCAGGGTAGGAGTTATTCCCCTTTAAAACACACTCCTCCACCTTCAGTTCATTTATATCATAAAACACGGTTAAATCAAAGAGTCAAGGACAAGCATAATATTATTTGTTATAAACATAATTCATTATGAATGGACTTTTAGATTTAGGAAACTTTCCTTTAGGCTAGGTTGAATACTTTATAAAAGTGTTGGTTGTTACTGTATTTTACTGTACAAAGACATTGCTATTGAAATATATGTATGTCTTTCTTTCAGTGTTCCAAGTGTAAATCTGTATTCCATAAGTCTTGTAAACTGGATTCCAAATCCTGCCCTAAATGTGAACGACGAAACAAACGGAAATCAAAATCGGGGGATACCCTTGAGACCCCCGACATTCATGACTACGCCTTCTCGCCCCAATTTGTCTCTTGAAGAGACTCTTTTTTACCTTATATAATTATACTTTAAGCTTATAGATATCAGCTGTTTTTATTTTTGATTTATTTTAGTTTAATTTTTAACCGGGATTTTGGCGGCAATGTTTATTTTATTTTCTTGCTTTACAGAAAAGTATTTTATAATCTTAGACCTAGAATGCACCAAGGTTTTGTTTACACAAATCAACTTTTAAAAAATGTGAATCACGCTTTGCTGAATTTGAAGATCAATGTACCATAAGTGCATGTGCTGCAATATTTCTTTTAATTAGTACGTATTCATTTGGTGAATTAGTTTTATATTTCTGTTGTGTATTGTTTCAGTGTTTAATGTTTATAAGTTAATTTCACATGATAAAATATCACATTTGTGATATTTCTACATACCAGTGTTTCCAATATGTATATACATGTATATGAATAATAAACTATTTTGTTATTGTTTAACGTTATTTTAAAAATCTGCATGTACTTGTAGATTGCATGTAAATTGTATACACTTTATGTGATAATAAAATTGTAATTTTTAAAATTAAAGTGAGGTTATAATTAATAGGAATTTCATTAGGACAGAGAAATTAAAGATACAGTGGAAATTACTCATCAAAATCATTGTTTTGAGATACCGAATTACTACTTTCCGTGACACATACATGGGGAAAATTTTGTGAGTTTATGAAAGAGAGAGTTAGTGTGATTGACAGATAAATTAAAATGTGGTGGACAAAATAAAAATGTTGATTACTGCACAGAGAGGGACATACAGATACTCCCTCCCCCTTCCTCCTGAGATCTCAATTTAAATGTTCAACCCTGATTTTGCAAAACCTGTGTGCTGCTTTGGTGAGAGGGCATGTCTTCCCACATAATTTTTCCTTTCTGAAGAAATAATGTGTCATTATATAACAACCAAAAGAAGAAAGTTCAAATGTTCCATTCCAAATGAAAAATTGGTAAACATTTTTTATGTAAATACTGTTAATCTTCACAAAGGACTAAGTGCGGTTTTATGCAATTTTTGCCCCCCAAAATCAAAGTTTTAGAAAGAGCTTTAAAATAAGGTGAAAGATAGTTAAAATCATATTGGAAATAAAGGTGTAAAAGGTTATCACCACAGTGACGTCATAATGTAGAAATGACGTCATGAATATTGCATTATTTTGATAAATTGATGTTTTGTAGCAAAATATGGGTGTTTTCCTATGGTTATTCGACTGGAAAACATCGAGCGCAGGCTTGCTCAAGTACCATTTTTTAGTATAATATGTATAACTATCTGAAGAAAAACATATGTTAAAATCGCACTTGAGCAGATCTGCGCTCTATACTTCCGAATGCAAAATATAGAGCAAAAATGATAATATCTTCATTTGTTTGCAAATTTGCGGGAATTAGGTCATTTAGGTGACGTCATAGATACACAGGGAGTGAGCAATGATGACTAAAATCATTATTAAAGTTATAGGCATCCTCTTTACAATGATTTGTGAAGATTTCATTTTTATACGATGCTATTTAAAAAAATTGGTTGAAATCGGGGGCAGATATTTGACCATACAGCATATAGTCCTTTGGTTTTGTGGTAACATGAACTTTGATCTAAGATTTAAACAATATCATTCCAACAATATGGCAATTGCATGTATCATTCTTATTTTTAAAAACTGATATTGAGGTCACGAATTGTGCATTAAAAAAACGTTTTTCTAATATTTTATTATAACTTTTTTTGTTGTCTTTATATATTTATATCTTTAATTAATGGAATAACACACATTTTAAATCACTTACATCTCACTGCATAATCTTATGTCAGGTTAATCCAAGATTTTTTTCCGACTAAAAGATTAAATTTAAAGGCCGGTTCTGGGGTATAAATAGCAGCCAATCGGGGAAATGGAGGAAATTTCAATTTTCTTGCCACTCTTCACTTCAGGGGATATTTTTTCAAATTTATACAAATATCACCAATTACCACTTTAAGATAGTTCTTGTGTATAGTGTTCTGCATTTGAAAATACATATAATTTACTTCAAATGTATGTAATAAGGGAGAATTAATCAATGGAATGGATGGGATACCTCCATGTTGTGACAAACCATTTAACTAAATTAACAATTAATACCAGTGTAATTTTATAAATAGTTTCTTTCCTGAACTTGTCACCTAACAGCATAGCACAGTGGGACAGATATCTATTAGTATGTAAGTCATGAGTTCAAATCCCGCTGGGAATTTTAAGAATTTTACCTTTCCAAAATTGCAGTTTTTTACCTTCCAAAAATTTTTAAAATGTATTTTTTTGGTTAAATATTATGAAATTTAAAAATTCTAAACTGGTGAAAGTATTTTAATTATAATGAACTTTCATGATCCATGCACATTAATATCGACAGATGTCCCATACCAACTAACGAGGAATCCAAATGAAATAGAGTGGGAAGATCAAATGTGACAAAAGTTCATAACCTCTGAACTTTCTGTTTTCCATCTTGACCAATCATTTGTCAGGAGTCTATCAATTGTTTTGTGAATGGCAAACAAGATGTGGAAAATTTCTTAAATATTTTTTTAAGGTATACACAGCTAATTGTGCCACATACGTTTCACATATGTTTGAACTTAACACACGTACAACATATGTTAAACATACGTTACACACATGTGAAGTCAAACCGTACGTTACACATATGTTGAGAAACGTATGGTTAACATACGTGTGATAACATACGTTCAACATCACATATGTTTAACATACGTTAGATTTTACATATGTTAAACGTATGTGGCACATTTTGCTGTGTACCTCACTTCATCAGAACATGTACTTTTTTATAAGACACCAAGTCACAAGATGGCAGTTCAATGTTTTGTTAAATTGTTTGTTTCAGTGGTTTGGTTATATTATCACAGCTCAGTGGTTAAAGCATCAGACTTGTGAACTGCAGATTATGAGTTCATATCTATCCGAGGCTTTTTATATTTACTGAATGAAATTTTATAAAATCATATTTGTTATGTCTTAGATTGCATATTTTTGGCCTATATGACTTGATCAATACTTCCTATGCATCATGCTATCTAACAAATTTAAGTAACTTTCTGCTGATTTGAGAAACTATTTCAAGGTGTAGTAAGCTACATTAAATTAATCATACTGCAA
The DNA here is from genome assembly GCF_025612915.1 of Magallana angulata. Taxonomy (NCBI): domain Eukaryota; kingdom Metazoa; phylum Mollusca; class Bivalvia; order Ostreida; family Ostreidae; genus Magallana; species Magallana angulata. The sequence goes on along the minus strand of NC_069116.1, from coordinate 13,714,868 downwards.
TTTTTGATACAGATCTTTTTTCAAGTTCTTTCATATTGGCATATAGAAATGTCATTACTGCTACAAAATCCCTTAGATATGAGGTCATAATTGAGCACAGATTGAGTAATAATTCTAAGGGGGCACTGGATTCCTACTTATGGTCCAATATTTATTCTTGGATACTTTACTATACCATGAGATTACATCCCTTCAAATAAGCAAAACACCCACTATCCATGAAAATTGGCCCCACAATTTTCAATGATTCCAAAGAATGCTATACTTGTATATTGGTCAATATTTAAATGATCTATGAGATACATGTATTATTGTCTCGTGCAACCACATGCAGCCAAATGAAGAGGATCGTTTATATTGGTTTTTGAATGTGACGATGCACAAACTCCCTCTTGTGAAATAAATTTGCTATCCCTCAAATTAACAATGAAAAATCTATCAAAATAAAAATTGAATATCATTATAATAATAAAAAGCTTTAATTTGATAAGTTTTACATACATGGTAACAACATCATAAAACTACAAAAACAGGGCCATACATAAAAGTGAAGTACCTTCTGATTTAAAACTTGGCCCAGTGCCACTTGCTAACATTCTTCTGACAAGATTTCTTTCTTACATGAAATAAAATGGCTGGCATTTTTACAATCATATTATGATAACATATGGAAGTAAAATAAGTCTTTTCAAAAAAAGTTCATTCACTGTAATTTCAATCCACCAAAGAAACAGAATCCTTAGTGTTCACATATTCCAAGCTTTTACATTAAAGGTAATTTTCATCATGATTGTTTGACTTCATAAAATGGATTCTATCTGCCACTGCATGAGACTGATGTAAGAGCGAAAGTGATAATGTCCAGATGCCAAGCTTCAACTGTTTGAGATTAACTTCCAATTTTCTCCACTTCTTCCATATCTTCAGCGTCTAGCTTCTCTACTTTACGACCTGTAACAAAAGACTCATGTTAAAAGACCAGTTTTGACCTTGTAATGACTGATAAGGAAGTAGTTAGGACTTGCGCAAGCTTAGAAAATTAGTGTTATCAAAATTAAGTGAAGGAGGCTGGAAAGGTCAACAAATCAGACCCGCCTTGAACTTTTAAATATGATGTTTTGGGCCATGAACTATTATCTAGTAAAGAACAAATCCAAATATTTAAGCTTTAAGATTTGAACATTTTTCTACATCTTTATGCAGAGCTCTTCATCTTAAATATTACGTTTACTCAGGGGTGAAAAAAATTCCACTAATAGGAACGAAATACTACACAGTTTTATCAATGAATTTTTCCTTTTACATATTTACATATTTATAATTCTCTTTCACTGTTTTATCCTAAATAGTAAAAACAAAATTCAAATACCAAAATATTTCTCGATGGCTTTCAATGTAGCAAAAGACTGGCGACTATCCACCATGTTAATTGCTAAGCCCTTCTTGCCAAAACGCCCGGTTCTTCCTATTCTATGAAGGTACGTCTCAAAGTCTGGTTTGTGGTCTTGGGTCAGGGGAAGGTCAAAGTTCACAACAACTGTGACCTGTTCCACATCAATACCTGTAAGGGAATGAAATACCATTACTGTATCTTGTAACATGCAAGTAAATAAGAGAGTCGTTGTCTAAAGAATGATTAGTCTAAAGAGACATAACTCAATGGAGAAAAATGGAACCAAATATTAAACTCTACACAATATGCCATAAATACAAGTTTTATAAAATTCTGTTGATGGGTTTCAGAGGAGTTGTGCTTACAGGAACAGGATTTACATAGTCCACAAGGGGCAGAACTTGGACAAATAATGCCTTTTTCAATGATAGTTATATGCAAATCACGATCTCATTTGAACCGATATCAAATTACTACACAGTATTCACCGATCAAAATGATTCATAAACAAGTCAGTGTGTAAGCATTATAACATGTATGTAAGCCCCCACCTCTGGCTGTCACATTGGTGGTGATGAGAACTTTCTCCTTGGCATCTTTAAATCTGTTAATGATGGCAGCCCTCTGTTCTATGGACAGATCTCCACTCAGGAGCCCAACTGCGTGACCTTCCTTTGTCATCTTCTCTGCCAGCCAAGCAGCTGTTCGTCTAGTCTATCAATCACATGCAGAGTAACTCACATTAGACTTGTTTGGTCAGTTAATAGCGTAGGGATAAACAATTCATAAATTCTTATATGCAAAATTGAAGGTAGATCTATGAAATTTATAAAAAACACTACAAATCATCACTTTTTGCAATTTATCGTAAAAGTACATACATACATTTATGTCTAAATTCATCTGAAAAGACAACATGCATACTAGCATTGAACAGAGAATAAACTATTGATGAATGCACAAAAAGAGAACTTACTGCACAAAATATCATGGACTGTCCTATTGATATGGATCCATAGATGTTGGAGAGGGCCTGGAACTTTCCCTCTGCATCCGCACACTCGATGAAGTACTGTTTGATGTTGTCCAGGGATTGTTCCTCTCGCCGTAGACGTATGACGATCGGGTTGTTGGGTATCACAGCTTGTGCAAATCTCATGACTTCCTCCTCGTACGTGGCAGAAAACAACAACATCTGACAGTCCTTTCGTAGACCCCTGCAGGATTAAAGTTATTTTATACTAGACTTGAAGGCAAATCATTCTCATTCAGAAACTCTCAAATAATGAAATCCTACTTTCTTAAATAAATACCCCAGTACTTTTTTCCATGAATAATACAATGTATGTACCTGTATACAGAGAAACTAAGGTTCTTGGCACATTTGTTGAATTAATAAAAAAACCATTCATCATCAAATCTTTCATCATCCTTCATGTATAGAGACAAGTATCTAATGTCAACCATAGAGAATACTTTATAGATAAATTCTCTATAATCAAATAAAATGGTTCTATTTAAACCTCTGAATCCTGATGGACTGATCCTGATGGCCCTGTGTAGCAATCATCACATCAGCTTCATCCAACACAAATACATTGATCTTTTTGAGGTCAAAGAACCGTAACTTTAGGGCCCAGTCACAAACTGTCCCAGGGGTTCCTATGATTAAATGGCCATTTAGTTTTGTTCCTCTGTCCACTGCAATACAAAAATATTGTGTTCATGTACAGAAGAGCACACCACTGGTTTGATGAACTGTTAGATTTGACTGGTTGAAACTTACGTCGCTCTCCTCTGACTGCATAGATGATCTGCAGGTCTTTCATGAACTTTCCCATATCTTCTACATTTTTTCCTATTTGCAAAGCTAGCTCGTATGTAGGAGCAATACAGAGGCACTGAAAGAGTAACAAACAATAAAACAGTAATTGAAACTATATGGCAGTAACTGCTTTAGCCAACTTCTTAACTCTGAATTCTTCTTGAATTTTAACAACCTGCATTTTTTTTTTCCAACCAACCCATTTGAAAAGCTCAGAATTAATTTGTGCATTATACAAGTGTTTAGAATAATATAGTATACTGTAAATGTAATGCAAATGAAAGTGCATGTACCGGTATAAGAATCTTATTCAGCAAATTATGTATAACTTTTTAAAGACCTGCTTTTAATTGTGTTTACCTGCGGGTAGGGCTGGTTGGTGTCGACTCGACTCAACATGGTCAACACAAAGGCTGCTGTCTTCCCTGTCCCACTCTGGCTCTGAGCAATCATGTTTACAGGGCTGTAAAATCAACCAAGGAAAACATCAAGGGCTGTAAAACTGTGTGGCAAAACGTTATAATCTCTACAGGACTGATGAAATGAAATTATACTTGAACAATGAATGCTTATATGGATATCTTCGGTCCTATAACACATCAGGCCATGCAGACAAATTGAACACCGCGCGTTCGCCAAAATAAGCATACAGTGCTTATATTTATATTCATATTTATGTTTATTTGTATAAATATTTGTGTATCGTTGCTTTAAAGCCATTATATATGCTCTTGGTCAAGGATACAAAACATATATGGAAAAACCATATTAATACGTTATTTCGTTATCTTCAACAACTTAAAATAAAGTGCAAAAAACTTTGTAAGGAATATATAATTAAACAATTATTTTTCATAAATAACTATATTCAAAATGCTTGATGACGTTTATATTTGTATTCATGCACCGTGACAAGGCCAAGTGTGTTTACAGAAAATGGAATGTTGCATATTTCCATGCAGTGCTAATAAAGGGGAAATATACACATAAATTTTTTTATGTATTAAATTAATAACAAAGAGAAGAGTCTTTAGATGAGAGAGGGGCACCATATCAACAGACTGATTATGATAAGAGAACTAGAACTAGAAGTTTGCAAAAATCTGTTTTTCATTGTTTAGAATGTTGTTATTGCAGACTTACGGGTCAGCCAGCAGGACTGGTAGGGCAGTCTCCTGGATCTTTGATGGTGTGTTGTATCCCATGCTGTAGATTCCATCCAATAACTCCTTCTTTCTGTCAAATGAAAATAAAAGGACAACTCCCTAGAAACCCTGATTTTTTAGGTATCCAATATTTATTTTACTTTGGACTATCAAACTGCTATGACTGCTTTAAATTTCAGCTATGCTAATAAAGTTATCAACTTAATTCAGTAGTCATTCTTTATGCCTTTAGATAATCATATAAAAAGTGACAATAAAAAGATTATAAAACTTACAGATTTAGTGCTTCAAATGATTTAACAGAGTAGAGTGGAGAATTGGGATCTTTCTGCAGAACTTCTAAATCTGCCTTTGTTGACACAAGCTTTGAGTGGATCAGCTTCCTGAGGAGGGCTGAATCTTCTTTGGTGGCAGCTATAAATATTTCAAGTCACAACACAAATATATATACAATATGGCCTGACTAATTCAGCAAAGATGTTTAAAAAATGTAGATTTAAAAATACATTACTTTTAATGTGTCATTATATCTTAAAAAAACAAGAGATGTTTGCAAAACATTTATGCCCCCCTCCCTTGGAAACATCTGTGAAGAAAATGAACAGAAACTACAAATAATTGGAATTTTTCTACGTCCAAGGCACATAACTCTGTCAAAAAATGCTTGACCGTATCCAAAATTATACTTGATCTAGATATTATTATGATAAACCTGTATTCCAAATTTCATTTCAATATGTGCATCCTACGCGAAGAAAATGAACGGAAACTGCAAGTAATTGGAATTTTATTAAGTCCACTGCGCATAGCTCTGTCAAAAATTGCTCGATTGCACCCAAAATCCAACTTGACCTAGATATTATTATAATTAACCAGTATACCAAATTTCATTTTAATATGTGCATCGTACGCGAAGAAAATGAACGAAAACTGCAAATAATTGAAATTTATCTACGTCCAAGGGGCACAACTCTGTCGAACAATGCTCGATCGTACCCAAAATCAAACATGACCTAGATTTTATTATGATAAACCTGTATACAAAATTTCATTTCAATATGTGCATCCTACGCGAAGAAAATGAACTGAAACTCTTGGTGGACCGACAGACCGACAGACAGCAGCAAAGCAATATGCCCTCCCTTCTTTGAAGGGAGGCATAAAAAGTACCAATGCCCTCCCTTCTTTGAAGGAAGGCATAAAAAGTACCAGTACTATAGATAATTATAAAAGATAAATTCAGGTATCAAACCCTTTGGAAGATAATTCATACTTTTCATAGAAGTCAACTACAGTCAAACTTCGTTATGTTGAACTAGATGGGACCGTTTAAAAACTTCGAGATATCAAGGTTAAAACGCTTAAAAAATTAGTGATAGGGACTTACAAATCACTTTGACATATCCATTGTATTCGAGATATCAGTGTTCAAGATTTCGAAGTTCAACTGTATAAAGTAAATTTAAAAAAAACATCCTTAATATCAGGTGTCCATATACCGTACATATGTAAATACAAATATTTTGACAAAAGCATAATATTACCATTTTCATCTTCATCTCCGGATGCCCCTGCTCCCACCTGAGCTGGGGGAGGGGCAGCAGCCATTGCCCCAGCCCCTTGGTGGGCTGGGGGGTGACTTGTCTGGGTGGGGGCATTTTGTGAGGGTGCACTGGGAGATTTGGAAGGGGATCTGTTTTTGTCAATTGCTATTCTATTTATCTAAAAAAAAAAAAAAGGTAAATCCAATTACCAGTATGTTTCTGTATGGAATTATATTTACGTATAAACATATCTTCTCTCCAAACTGCATCAATATCTGAAACCCTGACCCTCTTTTATATATATCATGCACTAAAGCAATTTGTCATTCATCACATTTTTCTGCCATAAAGTCTTTAACTTTGTAATGACAAAATTGATTCAAACTCATCTTCATAAATGTCAACATTTCCTTATCTTTTTGCTCTTTTTAATATGAAGGCAGATATTTCAAAATATTACTCTTTTATGTTTTCAAACTTTTGATTTGATATTAATCTACCTGGTATTGTTAATTTGAAATTAATCTACTGTTGACATTTAATTCTCTCTCTCTACATTTATTTATTTGAATATATTTATTTGAACTTAAAGATAATTTACATATGATTTCACCCATGAAAAATAATTCTTTAAGTTATAATAAGATTATGATCAATAATTCATGTTCACTACAAAATGACAACACTAAAGTCACAATACAAAATTTTGTGTTAGTAGCTGATAAGCTTATCATGAACAGCATACACATTATAAAGAACTTAAATGTGCAATAAGATGGATTTAAGGTAGATTTCTGGTAAAAGAAATAACGATATTGTTAAGAAGACCAAATATATCAATTCTACATTACAAAAATTATGATGTGTTTTTCTAGAAGGAAGTTACTTTTTTTGAGTATGCTTGTTGTTTATTTGCTGTTTAAGCTTTATGTTAGAATAATTGAATCAGACATGCATATCAATGATATCATTTACAGATTAAAAGCATGAACAGTGCAACTTAGAGTTGACAGACACATTGAGACCTGTAAAGAAAAACTGAAATTGTGATCATTAAATGCCAAGAGTAAAACTACCAATCTAACTAACAACTTGTATGAAAAGAAGGAAGTGAGTGAAAAAATCTATCCCAATTCCCAAAGTATATATCATCTTGATGTCATCAATTTACTTATGTTTTCTATATACTAGTGCCTGTCTTGTTTGGATTTTATTTGGATTGGATAGTTCAACTGCTAAATCAACTCATGGCAACAATTTAAAATCTGAACAAAAATTGATCATTGATGTCATGGAGATTATAGGATGGGTAATATATGTCATCAATAAGCAATAAGTTATCATTTGACATTCTATGTACTGAAGGGTTTTTTTTTCATGCAGACCTAAACAAAGGAAGAAATTCATAATGTTGATAATTAAAGTACAAGACCAGTGATCATACTGACCATCAATGCAGCCAACAATTTTGAGTACAAATATCTGAATACAAAGTGGGGCAACAGGCTTTCGATTTTGTAGCTTGTTCTCTAGCCATTGCCAGTGATTATATAATCAGACATTGTAGTTTACAGACACAGAATGCAGCAGAGGTCTTCTCTAGGAAGCCTCCAAAGATGAGTGAAGTCAGGCAGACCTGAAGCAGTGCAGCGCACACACACACACCACTACAATACAGATCACACAGCCAAATTTCTACACAAGTACCTCTTCCGTTAAGTTACTTTTCTCAACTTCTTCTGCCCAGTTTATGGATTGTTCTCCAGTTCCTGTGGTCTTTTTAAAACATAATGCATACAAGATTCTACATTTTTAAAAATATGCATTAAAAGAGTTATAATGTCAACTTAAAAATAATTATTAGATACCTGCAAGCAATAATTAAGTATTGAAAACTCCATGCTATAATGAAACACAAAACATTCTTCAATTGCAAAAAAAAAACCATTTTCTAAAATACATGCAGTTCATACCAAGAGAGCCATAATAACTTACAAATCATATGTTCACTTAGCATTTAACAACTCAATACAGCTCAAATGACTTGAATATAAATTTACTCTTAATACTTTTTTTTCCCCTAAATTCCAATGCTACTTATGTCTCGGTGTGTTCAAATTGTTTAATATGTTCAAACTGTTTAATACTTGTTCACAATACAAGCCATCTAACTCATTTAAAAAACAATGTATCATATAAGAATAAATATCCTTTAAAATATTTGACTTGCTATAATGCAATTATCAGAGTAACTGACTAGGTTGTCAGGTACGGTACTTATTTCACCATTCATTTTTAACTGGACTTTTGTGAGAATTGCTTACTTTTAAAACACTGTTTACATTTTCATAAAATTGGTTTTTACCATGTGCCTTCAACTGTATGTGACATATTTTTAAGATGACTGATGTGTATTATCATTTTGGATTCCATGCCTTACAGAAAGCAGATCTCAATGTCAAAGTAAGCATTTGACTTTAAAAGTGACAGCAGTTCTCATGAAAAGTCCATCATTCAGTATACACAGGACTCAATTTGAGTAGAGTACCAGTACTACCGGTATATGCATAAATGTTTATCTCATTAATTTACAGCACATGTACCTGCCTTGATCAACTTGTACAAGTACACTGTGACTAAGTGAATGTTTACCTGACTTGTCAGTGTTTGTTCCTGAGTGTCAACAGCAGCTCCCCAATCTAGGTCTGCCATGATACCGACCTTTTTGATTCTGTAGAGAAATAATAGTGAAATCTTGCATGACATCAAAAGATCTATGCTAGATTGTTGTGATGTAAGAAACACACAATTGAATATTAATTCATTTATTCTTATAAACATGTTTTTCTCAATGAAGATATCACTAGTCTATAAGATGAAGTATTTTTTCCCTCATGACATTATGATGAATTTCAGACAATATGGTTGATATTACCCAAGCATATTTACAGGTAAATATATCATAATAAAGGATTTGTGCATAATGATACAAACAGGGTTAAAGAATCTCCCATGATTTGTGATAGTGTATGATTTCTATCTAACTGACAGTGTTTTGACAGTGTTTTGCACTTAATTCCATTAACAAAGCCTTGGGATCATTTACCAACACAAACAATAGAAGATCTTATATATCTAGAAAACATATTTTTTTCCGCATTCCTTTTATCATAGAACTTTCAATTGTCTTGATTAGGTGTTTTTTCTGCAGTTTTTAAAGTTTTTAATTTCATACTCAGATATTTACATCACACATACCAAATTAATGTTATATCAATTTCAGATGCATAAGTAAATTGATCAATTATGGTAACAAGTTTATAATCTACTGTTAAAAGACTGTTGCAACTAACATTTCAAGTTATCAAACTTAATCATCAATGAAACATATATAATAGGACAGGTATTTCTCTTCAAGGGGTCGTAAAATTTAAGAGATCACAGCTTAATAGCTCAATAGCAAATTTTCTTACATATAAACTAAACTTAAATAAATAAAATGAAACTGTAATAACACTTTCAAGAAATCAAGAAGTTTGAGAGATCAAAGTTGGTTCATCTAGAATAACCTTGATGTTTTTGTGCTATTCTCTATTTTGAATAATTTTCATACTGTTCTCTTTTAAGAAAATTAACCATCTTTAAGTGTTTGAAGAAGCATATATTGAAAATGCTTCTTACTACATGCATCTACTTGTTACCATCATCATCATGTATCCATAGTAAGGTCTCGAGTACTTGTATTTAAAAAATAAGACGCAAAAAATTTACACTAATACTGCTGTGACTCATTTCATGTTCACATGTTCATATTTGTAAAAAAAAATTACTGACTGTGACACAAATTATTTTAATATTCAATAAACAGCAGAATGCTTGTTTCCATTAAAACTACACCTTAATTTGTATATGTATGTTAGACTACTTTAAACGAAAAAAAACAAACACACGTGTTTTCACATCATGTGTTTAGCCTTCATTATACAGAAGAATAAAATATAAGCTAACGCACAGTTTAAATATAACATATCAATAAACCATCAAGATACCAGTGACTTACATACCGGTCTAATTTCTTCAAACGAACAGAGAAAAATTTATTTTTAGTTTTTACTCGAAAATCTTCAACTTTCTGTTTCGTTTATTTGAAAACATTAACTCGTTCAAAATTTAAATTTTGAAACGACAATAAAATTTACTTTTTAAGAATGGATTTTGTTAAAGCAAATTTGAACAAAGTATGCTTGCTTATATTTTTTTCATTTTAACGTAATAAATTTTGAACAGGTGTGATAAAGTATTTTTATGAGAATATATATAAGTACGACTTATCTAAGCATTTCTTTAATACTTCCTTTTTTAGACAAGAAAGTGAAAAACTCGATGCAAAAATATGATTTAATTTCTTATATGATTTGAATATTATTTTTCATTTATCTATAAACTAAAAAAAGGTTGTTTTTTTAATTTAGTATCTATATAACGTTTTAAACTAGGGATATTCCACAATAAGCAGCAAGCTTCTTGTTAACATTGATTAGTTAATGTTTCAGAGGACTACGATGCGGTCATACTAAAACACGCCTGCCGACGCCTGCCGGGGAAAACACGCCTGCCGAGAGAAAACCGCACGCCTGCCGTTTACCTGATGGATTATTTTAATATTTTCTTTGATATTTTATTTAACTTAACTAAATTAAGTATCATAATAACAAAAAGTTGACTTTATATTGATTATTTAGCACAAAATTAGCAAAAATGTTCAATGTTGGTAAAGATAGATAACTCTTACGTAGAATCCATACGCCTGCCGAGGAAATCTAGACGCCTGCCGTTAATTTGATGGATTATTTTACTTTTTTCTTTGATATTTTATTTCTTTTAACTAAATAGATGATAATAGAAATCAAAAGTTGATTTTATATTAATTAATTAACACAAAATAAGTAAAAATCGGGTAAGCTGATAGCTCTTACGAAGAAATCATACGCCTGCCAAGAAAATGTATACGCCTGCCGTTTAGTTGATGGATTATTTTAATTATTTCTTTGATATTTTAGTTTACTTGGCTGAATAAACGATAACAGAAATAAAAAGTTGACTTTAAATTCGTTAATTAACACAAAATTAGTAAAAATCGGTAAAATAGATAACTCTTACGCAGAATGCATACGCCCGCCGAGAAGAGAACACGCCTGCCGCTTACCTGGTGGATGATTTTAAATTTTTTATTTATATTTCATGTTTTCTAACTTGATAAATGATCAGATTAATTAAAAATTTACCACATTTTTTAATCAACACAACATGAGAAAAAACCACACGCCTGTCGTTTACCTGAAGATGAAGTAATATTTTTCTTACGTTAGTATTTTATTTTACTGTACTAAATAGCAAGCATAGATAAAAAGGAAAAAAATTGCGAAGGGCTTAAAAATAAAGGGAAAACTCTTATGTAGAAATCTTACGACTGTCGATTTAATATGCACGCTTGTCATTTTATTTATGTCATTTTTATTTGTATAAACTAATTTATAAATTACTTAAAGATTGCTAAATATAGACTTAACATTTCGCCTTATAATTATGTTCATAACTTTACTTATTGCTGCTATTGATTAATCATATTATATGAAGTCGGGTGATACGGAATGATATAATATGTATGTCATCCCTTTTAAGTTTGACAAAGTTCTGTTTTCTATCAGAATTTAATATTTTGATTAAGCCTGTCGCTGAAGCTTTTTATGATAGAAATACAGGGTAAGCCCAAGGAATATACATGTGTACGCTTTAACGCTCGTCGAATACCTATATTATTGCATGATATTATTTTTTTCATTAATTTTCTTCTTCAGTCAACTGTGTACATGATCATAGAATAAGAATGAAATAAAACTTTGTGTGTTGTAAAGAGGGATACTTATAATCAATATCATAACTTTTCGCCTAACGCAAAAATTGATAATCTTGTATTTTCAAACAATATTTCATATTTCATTTAACTTTACCAAGTAAACGAATAAAGACATAACAATTAGGTTTCAATGATATTAAAACGTAACACGAAACGTGTGCATCCAGTATATTTTTTTCAGGGGGGGGGGGGGGGTAGTATTTAGGTTTGTCCGGGGTTGGGGTGTCAGGGCAAATTTTTTGGTGATTTTACTTGTATGTAAAAAAAAAAACAATATTTTCCAAGGGAGATGGGGACTCCATCACCCCCACTTCAGTAAAAAATTCGAGTTTTACCGGGGGGGGGGGGGGGGGGGGTTAACTCTACCCACCTCCCCCCGAGTAGATCAACTCGTGAAAAGAATGAGTGAAAATCATTTACAAAGCCAAAGAAAAATTCTTAGATCATCCCCCCAAAAATTAATGAATGGTGACTGATATGAATATTTGATGGACGTTAATGAGTTATACTAACATTGTTATTGTTAGCAAGAACATTGATATTGAAATATCCTAATCTACGACAGCTTACTGATCACAAGGGTCGATCTATAATATTGTTCCACGATCTTATGGCCAAAAGACCAATCCTGTTTTAAAGTTTTTCTAAATACTGGATAAAAAATCGTGTTTTAAAAAAAAATGTAAACCAACAGAAATCGTGATACCAGTGGTTTCCTATACATAAGCGTCGGAACCGGGGTGGGGTGGGGTGGGGGGGGGGGGCTAGGGGAGCTGAGCCCCCCCCCCCCCACTTTTTTTGCTAAGTTAGACCTAACCAATGGGCACATAACATCATAGAGGGTTCAGCCCCCCCCCCACTTTTTTTTTTCGCAAGAAAGATAATTTTTGCGAAATTTCCAATGAAAAGATGGAAATATTGAAATATGGAGATGTTGGAGTCACAGGTATAATAGCGCCCCCCCCCCCCCCCCCCCCCCCCCACGGATTAGGAATTTCAAGATTTTGGAACTATAGCCCCCCCCCCCCCCCAACGGATAAGGATTTTTCCTTCCTTGTCAAGATTTCAGAGGATTAGTTTAGCCCTTTGCTTCCGACGCCACTGCTATATATATATATATATGGAAACCTTTATGAGAAAGGAGAGGGCTTAAGAAACGTGGCGTGTACGTACGTGTATATATGTAGTTGTTTGCGTGTTAAAGCAAGAAGTTAAGCTGTTTTCTAGCATCTTTTTCTATCTTTCTCTTTCTTTGTCTCCTCTCCTTCTTTCACTTCCTCTCTCTCTCTCTCTCTCCGTCTTTTCCATCCACTGCCCTCTCTTTCTTTCTCTCTTCAATAATGGAAACAATTCAAATATCAAGAGAAAGAAATACTTATAAATGTAGTTGCACCTGCGTTCAACTGTTCTTCTACATGTATTTTTCAATAACAAAAAAGCAATAAAAATATGGAGAAAACTGCAGCGAGTCGGTAAGCGTAAGACATTCACAATCCAAATGTTCGACATCTGAACGTGGTGGTTTTTTCGGTTTTAATTTATTTCATGAGTAAAAATTTTCTGAGTCAAAAATAAACGCAATATTCTATGCAGATCGGTTGTCTTTGAACTTAATGAACGTAAAATATCTTCCCGACAATTTTTATATTAATCAACCATACTGTATGGAACGCCATGGCTGCCTTATGTTAGATGATTTTATTATATGCTGTGGGTCTATTATTATATGCTGTGGTTCTATTATTATATGCTGTGGTTCTATAATTATATGCTGTGGGTCTATTATTATATGCTGTGGATCTATTATTATATGTTGTGGGTTCAATTATATGCTGTGGGTTCATAATTATATGCTGTGGGTCTATTATTATATGCTGTGGGTTCATAATTATATGCTGTGGTTTCATTATTATATGCTGTGGTTTCATAATCATATGCTGTGGGTTCATTATTATATGCTGTGGTTTCATAATTATATGCTGTGGTTTCATTATTATATGCTGTGGTTTCATAATTATATGCTGTGGGTTCATTATTATATGCTGTGGTTTCATTATTATATGCTGTGGTTTCATTATTATATGCTGTGGGTTCATAATTATATGCTGTGGGTTCATTATTATATGCTGTGGTTTCATTATTATATGCTGTGGGTTCATAATTATATGCTGTGGGTTCATAATTATATGCTGTGGGTTCATAATTATATGCTATGGGTTCATAATTATATATGCTGTCGTTTATTCGAAACTAGCTATTCGAATTCGGATTTCTCGTTTTGGAGTTTACATTTACAAGCACTTTCAGCTGAGGACAATGGTCGTGTGACCTTTACTGAGACCCATATGCTAAAAATTGCTTTTCAGAACTTTGTTGTCGCCGGGCGCATAGTGTTTCACAAACACATCTTGTTTCAATTTATCAATATTATACTTTCAGACAAAGCAGAAAATGTGTTTGTGTTTTAAATCTTTTATACAATAAAAAATGATTAAAATACTGAGTATGCAAAGTTGATTTCTTGTTTTATTTACTATTATCAACTATAATAATTTAAGCTTTACTATTAGTCGTTGATGTTTTAAAAGATTCTTTAAAGGGAGTGTGCTATTAAAAATCAAGTACAAGCTTGAGAATCTATACTGTCATTTGAGAGTACGTTACTGAAAGTCCAAGTAGCTCAAAAAATTCTATGTCTCGGCATCTCTCTTAGCGCAGCCGTACGTGTTTGCTCACGAATTCTATCAGGACACATTTTTATAGTGCGTTACCTTTTCTATACATGTACGCAATGTTGAAAACACTATCTTTTATTTGGCTGAGGAACTGAAGTAGAGATGTGCATTCAGCCTCGCCCAATGCCCGGAAATCCAACACAGATTCAATTTTGCGGTATTTTATGCCACTGTCATCGAAGATTTGGGGGTACATAGTTTTTCACAAACATATCTTGTATTTATTTTGGTTAACTTGGCTTTTTTCCCTTTGAAAAACTACTCATAATTCATTCAATGACATGAATTTAAGATCAGAATTTTCTCACTCTCTTAATAAATTTATGATGGCGGATCCATAAAAGAAATACAGTAACGGTGCATTTGGGGGGCAAACAAATTATCAAATTAAAATCAGATGCGTTTGTGAAACACTATGCGCCCGGCGGCAATAAATTTCGAAAAAGCAATTTTTTAGCATATAGGTCACAGTTAAGGTCACAAACTCATTATCCTATGTGTCATTTAAAAGCACCTAATTAGTGAAGTATGCATACTAAATACGAAGTCTCTTTCTCCTATGGTTCAAAAGTTATGGCGGAGGTTAAAGTTGACAACAGACAGACAAACAGGACAAAAACAATATACGATTCGGACGCATAAAAATGTGTCCTGATAGAATTCGTGAGCAAACACGTACGGCTGCGCTAAGAGAGATGCCGAGACATAGAATTTTTTGAGCTACTTGGACTTTCAGTAACGTACTCTCAAATGACAGTATAGATTCTCAAGCTTGTACTTGATTTTTAATAGCACACTCCCTTTAAAGAATCTTTTAAAACATCAACGACTAATAGTAAAGCTTAAATTATTATAGTTGATAATAGTAAATAAAACAAGAAATCAATTTTGCATACTCAGTATTTTAATCATTTTTTATTGTATAAAAGATTTAAAACACAAACACATTTTCTGCTTTGTCTGAAAGTATAATATTGATAAATTGAAACAAGATGTGTTTGTGAAACACTATGCGCCCGGCGACAACAAAGTTCTGAAAAGCAATTTTTAGCATATGGGTCTCAGTCAAGGTCACACGACCATTGTCCTTATTGTCAGCTGAAAGTGCTTGTAAATGTAAACTCCAAAACGAGAAATCCGAATTCGAATAGCTAGTTTCGAATAAACGACAGCATATATAATTATGAACCCACAGCATATAATTATGAACCCACAGCATATAATAATGAACCCACAGCATATAATTATGAACCCACAGCATATAATAATGAAACCACAGCATATAATAATGAACCCACAGCATATAATTATGAACCCACAGCATATAATAATGAAACCACAGCATATAATAATGAAACCACAGCATATAATAATGAACCCACAGCATATAATTATGAAACCACAGCATATAATAATGAAACCACAGCATATAATTATGAACCCACAGCATATAATAATAGACCCACAGCATATAATAATAGACCTACAGCATATAATTATGAACCCGTAGCATATAATTGAACCCACAGCATATAATAATAGACCCACAGCATATAATTATAGAACCACAGCATATAATAATAGAACCACAGCATATAATTATAGAACCACAGCATATAATTATAAAACCACAGCATATAATAATAGACCCACAGCATATAATTATAGAACCACAGCATATAATAATAGACCCACAGCATATAATAATAGACCCACAGCATATAATTATAGACCTACAGCATATAATTATAGAACCACAGCATATAATAATAGACCCACAGCATATAATAAAATCATCTAACATAAGGCAGCCATGGCGTTCCATAATACTGACTATAATTAATCGTACGTCATGGAGGTTGATATGTTTATTGATAAAAAAAAAAGAAAGAATAATGCATGCATTCCTAATTATTGATTCTTCAATGTATATAATCATACCATACGGCTTACAATATCACTCACTTCACTATCCCTCAAACGGTTACACTCACAGTTTTGTAAATAAAAAAACGGGACCACAATCTGAACATGCACATACAGATTAATGTATTTTTATCTCATTATATTACAAATCATGTAATAATAACAAAATAATTTATTCATTATGTTCTTTGCTATAATATTTTGGGCGAATCGGGGTTGGGGCTACATGTCCAAAGATAACTAGTGATCGTTGCTCTACTGATACACGTGTATACACACACGTGTTAGTTTCTTGTGTATTCTGTGTGAATTGAACGGTTTTTTGTCTCTTAAGAAACAATAGACCTTACCTACCTGTATATTGGAAGACGACAGTGAAGCACGCACCTTGTACACAAGCCCCTCCCCCCCCCTCTCTCTCTCTCTCTCTCTCTCTCTCTCTCTCTCTCTCTCTCTCTCTCTCTCTCTCTCTCTCTCATGTGTTTTAGGTGACTGAGAAAAATAGTTATGAACGAGTCGATCTACCTAAGTATGTCTTAAGATACTATGTATAGCCTTTGAACTTACACCTAATTATTAACCCAAAAGTATTATTAAAACCTCGCAGTCCACTTTAATTATTCCAATTGATAGAGCAAGGTCGCCATATCATGGTTTCTGACTCTTATATTTGTATTTTTTATGTATCGATATGAAATTGAAGAATTATACCATTTTATCCTTATATAAGTATATATCATGTACAAGCACTTAAATAAAAAAAATATTTCTGATTAATAAGCCATCAGTTTTTAATTGGTCAGACTTACGCCTCTTCATAAAACATGTATAGTCCATTCATAACCGTAAACATTGAAACATTAGTGTTACTATATATCTTCGTGAAGCTTATAAAATATAAAGAAAACAAAACTTATTTTGTAGGGGAAAATATCATTCATTATCATTTACGAGACAGTCCAGGCGTATAACCAAGAATATTGACACGATTTGAATCACTTTACAACGCTAATCATTAAACCAGGGTTCTTTTTTTTCTCCATTTAAAACTGAGACCATAAATCGTAAAATTTTAACCCGGTCACATTTTCATCAGCTTGGAAAAATTGAATGAACTTAATACTGAATGATAACCTCAAAATAAAGCATATACTGAACATGTAGCTGCAATAATTATACCGGCACTGGCGTCGGAAGCAAATTTAAAGTGGGGGGGCTAGACTAATCCTCAGAAATATTGAGAAAAAAGTAATCCACAAAATCATGGAAATCCTAATCCGTGGGGGGGGGGGGGGGGGGGGGGGGGGGGAGAGACATACCTATACTTCCAAAAGAAAAAAAACACTTACCCAATTTTTTTTCCCTAAATCATGAAATTCCTAATCCGTGGGGGGGGGGGGGTATGCTTCTCAATCCAACTTCTCAATCTTTCAAGGTAAATTTTGGAACAATAATCTTTCCTGCGAAAAAAAGCGGGGGGCTGAACCCTCTATCATGGTATGTTTCTAATGGTTAGGTATAACTTTGCAAAAAAGTGGGGGGGGGGGGGGGGGGCTCCCCCGGTTCCGACGCCTATGACCGGTATATTGATTGTGTTGAATATTAAATCAACCTACAGAGTTCTGCTTTGATTTGGTAATTGCATGCTCTATAAGTCTGCTTTATTTCTTCTACGAACAGAATAAGTCATCACTGGAAGGTTAAGCGTGTATTGGATTTCAAAAGTCTATAGTGGGGTATGATTGAAATATGTTAGATTTTCTTGTTAGAAAAAGCCGTTTTTTTTTTTAAATATTCAAACTGATACCCCCTACCCCTCTTTCCCTTGAATGGAATAATTATCCGCTACACTGATATCATGCAATGTAAAATTTTGCTACAGGCTTATGAATGTTTGTGTAATATTTGATTTTAAAAACGCAGCGAAACAGAATCAGAATCTAGAGATTTAGATATAGTTTGGTGAACTAGGCAGTGAAAGTCTTGAGATGAAAAAGTTTTTCAAGATGTAAACAGTTACAAACATTGTACAGAACTAATTGTGTACGAAAATGTAAATGCACTTTGCTTAAAAAGTCTAACCTTTCCCCATATACATTTACTAGAATTAATAATTTAGGAGCATAAATATTTATAAAATCTGGAATGCATACACAATTTAAGTACGCTAGCCTGTTTGTTTAAGAAATACATTATAAAGCCTTCATACACGGATAAAGGTTATGCCAGTCCACTTCTCTAGAGAAATGAAATTATCGAATTGCATCTTTTGAATTGATTGAGTTGGTGTAAATATTAATTTCCATTACATGTCTTGAATTTTGTATTTACATGTTCACCCAACACAGTATTTACAGTTTGACTCCATACGTATTTCTGAACTTAGTATAACAGTGCATTAATTATATATATATATATATATATATTCACATCAGTATACTTTCCTTCTTATTTCAGACACCACTTTTAGGCTTGATCGTATGAATATATAACATAAAATATTTTGATTATACGTAAAATACATGCATATTTTAAGGGTTCTTCGAAAACTTTAATCTTAGAATTCGAGCAGAGACATACAAAAGTCATGTACATGTATATACATGCAATTAACAGTACACGTATGTCCCTGATTCGAGTTTGTAATATATCTTTAATTAACTGCAACAAAAAATAAGGTTATGAAAACACTAATAAACTATAACTATGTAAAAAGCTGAAGTTTTTCAAGAAATAAAAATAAAAGACATGGATAAATGATTAAATCAGCAGGCTTATTACAACTCAGTGTCTCGGCAGGCGTAAGCAGGGTAAGAACTCTTTCTCTTCTTTACAGACTTTGAACATTTTTAATAATATTTTCATTAAACAGCGAATACAAAGTAACCTTTTATTTCTTTGATCATGTATTTAGTTAGGAAACATAAAAATATCCAAGAAAAAAAATTATATATCAGATAAACGGCAGGCGTATATATTTTCTCGGCAGGCGTATGCATTCTGCGTAAGAGTTATCTATTTTACCGATTTTTACTAATTTTGTGTTAATTAACGAATCTAAAGTCAACTTTTTATTTCTGTTATCGTTTATTCAGCCAAGTAAACTAAAATATCAAAGAAATAATTAAAATAATCCATCAACTAAACGGCAGGCGTATACATTTTCTTGGCAGGCGTATGATTTCTTCGTAAGAGCTATCAGCTTACCCGATTTTTACTTATTTTGTGTTAATTAATTAATATAAAATCAACTTTTGATTTCTATTATCATCTATTTAGTTAAAAGAAATAAAATATCAAAGAAAAAAGTAAAATAATCCATCAAATTAACGGCAGGCGTCTAGATTTCCTCGGCAGGCGTATGGATTCTACGTAAGAGTTATCTATCTTTACCAACATTGAACATTTTTGCTAATTTTGTGCTAAATAATCAATATAAAGTCAACTTTTTGTTATTATGATACTTAATTTAGTTAAGTTAAATAAAATATCAAAGAAAATATTAAAATAATCCATCAGGTAAACGGCAGGCGTGCGGTTTTCTCTCGGCAGGCGTGTTTTCCCCGGCAGGCGTCGGCAGGCGTGTTTTAGTATGACCCCTACGATGAAGACGATACGATGCAAATTCATTTGTCTATTCATCTTATCGTTTGTTTGCATCGAAATTTTTGGAGAAGAAAATTTATATGATGTTCTTGGTGTACGGAAAACAGCTACTCAAAAGGAGATTAAACAGGCTTACAAAAATCAAGCAATGGAATGGTAATTTGATATATTCATGATCATCAGTTTAATATGTTTTACGGTGCGACCGTTGGGGCGAGCGCAGCATGTGAGCAAACAATGAATTATGATAAATCAATGAAGATAAAATTAACAACGTAAATAAATTTGATTGCAAAATAAAATAAAACACATCTATTTTTTTTCAGTAAATTTACATTATTCATAGTTTATAATATAAGATTTGTTATTTATTTATTTATAAATAGAACAATAGTTCAAACTCAGATACAATGTTGTTTAATAATAAAGATTTTAATGTAAATGTACATTGCACTCTATCTCCTCTTTTAAAGTGATTGTAGCGTACGTCAGTTCATCCCCTTTTTTGCAGTAGACATATTTTCTTAAACTTACATTAAAAAATTGACTTATCATAGCCCTCCCCCCCCCATGTTAAAAACAATTTTTTTTTTCAATTTACACATAGAAAATCGACTTATCATGGAGTTGCCCCCTCCACTTATAGAAAAAAATAATGTTATTTTTTTTTTAATTTACGCTTAAAAATATTTGCTTATCATATTAAATGAACATGGTGCCCCCCCTCCCCGCATGTAATAAATGGAAGTGAAAATAAAGAAACCATTGAACTGCTAAAGAGCTGAAGGATTAGAATTTTCGTGATTTTTTTTTCTTTTTTTTTTTTTTGCTTGCAAAGATTTTTGGATGAGGCTGCCATATACCCATCCACCCACCCACCCCCTTTTAAAAAAAGGCGATGCTACGCGTACGTTCCAGGAATTTACTGTAATTTTAGTGAATAAAATAAATGTGAGCATTCATCCAAATGAGTGCAATATACAACTGTTTCCTGTATCTGAAGAAATGTCCTTATTCTTTCAGCTGTTCTTTAGCTTAGCCTTTGCAAGATTTTGAGAGGATTTTGGTCATTTCAGCAGATTTACAATAACTTCAATATTAGAGTAATTTCCCCTTATCAGTGCTTATTGTGACGTCAAAGCTGACGTTGGTTAAGTGTCGCCTGACTCTTTAAAACTCCCCTAAAAATAAAAGTGCTCAAAGTATACTGTTTTATTTACTTAAAAAAGCATGATGTTCTTAAAATTACACATTACACACATGCTTCTCAAAAGTTGTACACTTTGATTCTCGCGAGAACGTGAAGTTGGAAACCATTGGTACTATGAATTGTGGGTCAAAATTTACTGACGCCGAAAAAATCTATCGGATCAATGTGTAAACCTTTGTGACGTCACTCGATTATTTTTTATTGAGAGTGTACTGACGTGAACTTTAGAGGTAGCATTGACTGTATGTCGTATACATTGTTATTGTTTTTATATTGTCTTGCTGATTCTCGTGAGAGTGTGAGGTGATAAAAATTGCCATCATAACACGGAACTACTGGGACGATTAAAACAATGCATTACTGGTCCGATTTACTGACGCCAAAAAAATCCATTGAATGAATGTGCAACTAGTCCGAATTTTCTATTCACACATGCCTTGCCGGTAGAGCTCGCTTCGCTCCGGGGCTGCGCGCCGGCGAGCTGTGCTCGCTGTCATAACGTGTTATATGTTTATATATATATGATATGTAAACGGTGTGAACGTTGGACCGAGCGCAGATTTAACACAGTGCAGTTTGATTTTTGTAGGACAAAATTTATTTGAAACGCACACAGTAGGATCCGCCAAGTTGCCTATTCAAATCATTCGCCAAACTAAGGGCACTCTCCATTAACGTTGCCTCGCCGGCGACGTCATCGAGAAACGGTGACGTAAATGGAACGTTTGGCAACATCAAAATGCTCTAGCGAGGACAATTACAGCTTAAAACTGATACTTATCTTGAAATTTGATCCAGAAATTTTGGCTATTTGCAGTTTTAATGTCTGTCGGGCAAAGCGAGATCATTGTGACATCATACTTAACTTTCTTGCTCTCAACAGTTTTCGTAAATGTTCGGATAAATTCGGGGAAGGAAATGACGTCATAATTATGTCAACAAAAGTTCAGATAGGTACAGTTTTTTACGTAAGCAAATGTGCATATGTGTTGTTTACTTTCGTGTTTTTAAAGGATTTTGTATTGTTAAATAAAATAGATGTATGCGATTTAGAGGTAAGAATTTCCCTTGGAAACGCTGTCTGTTCCACCTTGTTGCTATACACCGCAAAGGATTATTGGGATATGTAGAACGTTTTCACGCGGGTCCACAAAATTTTCTTTGAACAATGTGCAGATTTCAACTCAAATTTCCTCCGTTCGTACACGTTGTCTATGGAGCTCGCTACGCGAGCGGCGCTCGCTATTATCATGATGAGCTTGCCAAAGATAATGCTACCAGGCCCATATATATTAAAAGTCGCTTTACCGGCATCGAATCGATTGGTTGTTTTATGATACAAATTTTTTTAACAGGCACCCAGACAAAAACAAGGATCCAACGGCAGCCGATAAATTTACAAAGATAAATGAGGCTTATGAGGTAAATCCATTGAGTTAAGTTTGCAATATTATGTTAATACTGTTTTCTTTTGGCTTATTTATGTTAAGGTTGTAAACTGGAGTTGGTATGATTTTATAGATCTGATTTTTAATGGATGTTTTGTTTCAGCAAATTGTTTTATTCTCTTGTAAATTTAAGAGATATAGCAATCTTCATCTATCACAACTTGTGACAAGTCAAAATAATGTTCATCCCTGGTATGTAGATAATAGAAGCATGTTTTACTGTATATAAAAGAGATGGTTTATTTGTATTGTTCAGACTTTGGGAGACCCAGAGCGTCGGAGTCAGTATGACAAGTTTGGGTACACTTCGGCTAAGGATCACAGACAGCAAAGCAGAGGCAGTCCTTTTGGTGATCCTTTCCATGGAGATCCATTTGAAGGATTCTTTCATAATTTTCACAATTTCAAATTTAACTTTGGGGGATCTGGTTTTACTGATTCATTTATTGAGAAGAATGAAATTAACATGAGGTACACTCTATACTTGTGACATTGTTTTTTAACAAATGTATTAAAAGATTTCTATTGCTTTGAATTTAAAGTAATTTCAGTAATAGATACATGTATTTCATTGAATACAGAAGAATGTATTTATTATAGAGTTTATGAAACAAAGATACTACCTGAGAGCCACCAGAAGCCCTATATTCTTTATGCTTATGCAGAGTTTTGCTATGAATGTGTGAATCTAGAACCAGTTCTTGAAAGACTATTTAAAGAATTGGAATCTGTTGGCAAGTAGTACATGTACATGTACTTTTTTTTAGGATTATTGTTTTTAAAACTATTGGCAAAGAAAGCATGCATATCAAAAGTGTATGTATTACTGTTAAAATTAAAGGTAACATGCATGAATAATGACTCTGTATTATTAAGTAATGAGGATTAAAATATCCACTGACTTTTTTTCCATCAGTTTATCAATTTTTTTTATTAATGCAGATCTATTTTAGCATAATTGTCATGTTCAATTTGTAGCTTTTTACCTGCCTTTTACTTTATGATCATTTTTGGATGTACTGTATAAATGAGATTTCTGTGACAGGTATTGGCATGGGGACATTCCATGCAGGTAGAGTGCAGCGCTTAGCTGTGGAGCTGAAAATAAGTCGAGTTCCCAGGATCGTGGCTGTGATAAATGGACGAACTTCGGACTTCAGGGGTCATGTGACTCTCCACAACCTAAGACAATTTGTCAGAAATCTCTTTCCAAAGACATTAATTCAACCCGTAAGAATACTTTTTGGGATTTCCTATTCAAAAGAACCGATGTATAAACAGCAAAGGAAATGATTATCATATTATTTATAAAGTTAGAAATAAAAGTAATTGGCATGCATATAAAGTGATTTTTACACATCAGTTTTCAAGAAAATTTACACTATAATAGGATTGGTTTACATAAAAGATTCAAAAGAGTAGTATTACAGTAAAACTGGGTTATAGCGAAGTCCTAGGGACCAATGGCTTTACTTCTTAATATCCGTAATTCGTTATATCCGTATAACGAATTTGTAATAATAACTATAGCGAATTCACTATATACATGTTTTCTTTCACTAGACTATGATTTTTGTTAATTGAGGCTTAAAATGAAAATACATTACTTTGATACCTTTTATAATCGGATTGTGAATTGAAAAATATTTATGAAAATAAATTCATTCAAGCTATTTTGCTAGATGGTAGTGCAAACTTTTTTAACTGTAAAGAAATTTGTTATAAGGTGTTAAATTTTGTTATAATTCACCTCTAAGGGTTTCAAAATGAGTTCGCTATATCTATAAATTCGTTATATTCGAATTCATTATCTCCGTAAAATTTTCCTTAGATTTGTTAAGAATTTTACCAGGGACTAAAAAAAACTTCGCTATATCCGTGTTCGTACTAAACAAGTTTTACTGTATTTAGATTGGTTCATTTTTATGCGCCATCTTACTTTAAGATACATTTAACCTAATAGCACATTAGGACATTGATTACAAGATTGTGTGATTGTATTGCAGTTAAATGATGAAAAGCTTGATAAGTTTTTGGATGGATGGGAGGATAATCACATGCGAGGCGTCTTCTTCTCTCCAAAAGAAGAAATTTCTGCCATGTATCTGGCTCCAGCTTTCTACTACAAAAGTTTTGTCACATTTGGACATGTCAACACAAATGCAGATGATGTGTATAAAACTTTAAAAAGATTCAACCTACACAGTGGACATAAAAGTTTACTGATGTTTAATGAAGATGCCCAGTCTCCTGTAGCATCTCTTAGTGTAGGTATTTTTTTTATGACTATAGTTAATATCTATTGCTCAGACAGTAATTTTTAAAATCAAAGTTGTTCTTGTTTGCTTTACAACAATGCTAAATAAGAATGTAACAAGCATTGTCACAGTGGATTATATGCCTTTGAATTAAAATCGCTCTATCAAAATAAAGGATACGCAGTGGTGAGCATGCATCAGATATGAATTATAGATATTACAGGTGTGATAATTTCTTCTCTTTCATTCAGATGCAGCAAATATCTAGATCCACTATTGATGAAGTGATTGAAGCAAACAAATTTCTACTTCTGCCTCGAATTTCATCACAGAGTTATTTTGAGGAGTTATGTCCAGCAGAAGTGAAAGCCAAGCGAAAAAAGTAAAGATTTGTTTGAATTGTTTTCAATTCTTGGTATTTATTCATTTATTCAAATCATGCTATTTACAAAAAAAAAAAAAAATAAGGAAAAAAATGCATGATAAGAGTTTAGAGAAAGATGATTTATGATTGAGAAGACATCAAATCAATTATATAATAATAAGTAATGTAAAGAATAAGTTTTGTGGTTTTTACATGGATATGCTTCCTTATGTTTTGACAGGCTGTGTATTGTTTTGATCTCTAAGAAAGCTGAGGAGAGTGAGAGAAAGAAGTTCAGGCGCTATTTACGTAAATCTATGTTTCTTAACAATGAAAGAGTGAGGTTCACATATATTTATGAAGAAACACAGTCAAATGTCATCCAAACACTGAATAAAAATGAGGACACAGAAAATAAAAAAACAATGAAGGTAGAGTATAACACAATTTCATTGACATATTTCAGCTTACAGATTGTCTCGCCTTACAGAAAACATCTCTTTTAAATCCATTTTTTTTTAGATAAAAAAATAAAAACTCTCTGGTATCTAGCTTTTAATTTACATTTAGTGAATAGAATTGAGAAGAGCGAGATGTGCTCATGAGACAGAGAGGGAGAGAGATGTATTCATAACTAATACAGTAATGCTGAATGGTTCTGAATTTCTGAACTCCTATAGAATGTGGTGATCATTTGGAGAGTGGAGAGGAATCACCTCAGCTACGAATGGCTGAAAAATGCCCTGACCAAGGAGGAGGATATCCAGAACCTGAGGGAGGAGCTTGAGGGGCGTGTCCAACAGCTGCTCAACTCTGACCAATCACTGGCCTTCAAAACCATACTGCCTGATTTCCACAATGAGCATTCTCTGGTGTGTGTTTTATTTGTTGTCTCTTGAACTCTTTACTGGAGGGTAAACATATGGTTCGTTTGATTCAAGTGCCAATATTATTGATCATACTGCAGCTGGTTAAGATATTCAGTAGAACACACTCACCAAAGCTGCTTGCCAATATAGATAAACGTTTGGGTTTTTAGAGCTTGTTAAAGAAAGGCAAATCCTTATTTCTTCAGCCTCTGTTTCCCCGGTGTGGCGAATCTACCATACATTTTCAACATGACTGACCACACATTCATAAAGATGGCTGCATTTATACACTAATGCACAGTGGTTGCTGATAAACAGAAGCATGGATTTATGTAAATGCATTGAATAAATTAACTAAATACTGATTTTTTTTTCTGCAGCACCTTTTTATTAGAATCCTCCATAGGTTTTACAACTGGGGAGAAAGAGTCTTGATCTTTGTTACAAGGTTTGTAACTTTTTTCACATTTGTTTAAGTGTTGGTCAACACTGCCTATAGTTTTACTAATTGACTAGGAATTACTAGTATTTTATGTTTTATGTTGCAGATATGTTGCTGTTTGTACTCACCACAAAGATTATATATATGTTTCCTGTTGTTTTACTTTTTGTGTGTGGTGGGGGATTAGCGGGTGGGTAGGTCCAATACTGTAGATCTACCGGTATATACACTATATATATATTTTTTTCTTAAGCATGGACCCCATTACAGTACTGACTGTGTTCATGGCATTTGCAATGATGTTTGGAATTGGATACTTTATGTCTGCAATGGCTGCTATTGAGGAGGAGCAGCTCAGAGAGAAACAACCTAGGCAGTACAAACCAAGGCCCCCGTCTAGGTAAGTAATCTATGTATGTATTTAATAACCCAGGGAGTACAAACCAAGGCCCCCGTCTAGGTAAGTTGTCCCAGTACTTATTAAATAACCCAGGGAGTACAAACCAAGGCCCCCATCCAGGTAAATTATCCCAGTACTTATTGAACAACCCTGGCAGTACAAGCCAAGGCCCTCATTTCGGTGACTTATCCCAGTGTTTAATACATGTTGTCACTGGCAGGTTTTGTCAAAAGACAAAGACAATAAAAAATGATATTCCATCATGAACAAAGATATTGTTCACAGACTACTACTTTGTTACATTGTTTGTTCTCATAAGGACTCTCACGGCATTGTTTGCAGAAATTATACAGTCTCTATTATGTTGATTCATTAGGACTCCGGATCAGAAGAGAGTTAATCTGTATGAACTGACACCAGACTCGTACGACACACTGGTCCTGAATTCAGACGCTGGACTTACCATGGTTGTCCTGATTAATGATGAATCAGGAAGTAAACTTCTCAGCAAGTTCAAAGACATCGTTCTACCATTGACAAGGTTTGCAGTTTTCTGTTATTAAGAGAATATACATGTAGATTAATGTTGCTCTGGTTAATACATGTAAATTCAAGTCCATTACCAACATCTTTTTCTCCTCCAAATGCTTTATATTTTGTACGAAAAACATTTATATCCCAGTTAAGAGAGATTTTTCTCATTTAAAATGTTCTGCTACTGTCCCAATCAGATTGGCATCATTGCTACCAGTTTTGTTCCACCTTATGAAGGAATACCTTTAAGTGCTAATTAGTGTAAGTGATATTAATTCGCATAGATTTACTATGTCTTTGATTATCAATTGTAGGTACAGTGGTCTATCATTTTCCTTTTTACGACTGGAGAGCTACATTGGTTGGTATCAGCACTTACTGGAAGACAGTGTAGGACACAAAGTAAGGATGGAAAACATTAACATCAACAACTGTATAGGTACAGTTCTGGCCCTCAATGGCATCCGCAAGTACTACTATATATACCAGCCAAAGAAGGCCAGAAAGTGGATCAGACAGAATAACAAAAACGTGCCTAGTGCCATCGGAATGTTTGACTCTGATGAGAACTCGGACAGCGACCAGGACTCGCGCGTGATTCTCGTGGAGGAACTTCTAGATGGACTCCTGGATTGGTTCGACAAAGTGTTTGATGGATCTCAACGGAAAATCCGAATCACTGCCTGGCCTGATCTTAGAGCAGTATAATAGCAGCATTGATATAACTTAGTATTTGGATCTTATCCCTATTTATGCCATTTTTGTGTTCATGTTTGTGTGTGTATGTAATTTTTATTTGCATGCCAAAAAGGATTTTTGTTGTTTTTTTTATTGTCATTCCATTGTGTTGTGTAAAAGGTTTGAAAAACCCTTTCTTTGTTCATGTTATAATCAAAAGTTTGATAGTCAAAGAGAGGAAAGTCATTATAAAGTTATATGGTGCATTTTATTAAGCTTTTGGTAAAAAAATAAATTAAAATGATGTTCACATAAATGATGCAAAATTAAGCAATGAAAAAATTCTGCAATCTATTATACATGTACCAAAAAAGGAAGTTTAATTTTGTTTACCGGTAAAACTTTTTTGTTTTGTTTTAATAAAACAGTTTTATGAAAATGCAGATCGACTTTTAATATCACTGACATTTATTATGAACATGTTCTGTTTGTATACAATTTATACTGATATGTACATTTTCAATTTCTGAAGTTATGGTGGTATATTTTTATTGGTACATAAAAAAGAAAGAAGATTATATCACTGGTTGGAAGAAATGGTTTGAAATTGTGATGTGATAAAAGCCTTTGAAACGTGCTGTACATTCCTTATTAAATGCAAAGTAAAATTTTGAGAAGCAAACCTCATAGAGTTCTAATAGTTGTGAACTATATGAATATATATATATCCAAAGTTTGGCGCTATCTTTATTTGAATATTATCTTGGTTTTATACAAAAACAATTGAATTGTTGAATTAAAGACATGTAAATTAGGAAACTTCAGTATCTAGTCAACGTGCTCTTCATAGTGTGTGGACAATTTGATTATATATGCGTTTTTTTCTTTACCTTATTTTATTCTTGACACCTGTCTTTTTTATAAAGAAACTACCATATATGTACATACCGTATATAGATGCCTGTACGAGATATTTGATTTTTATGTTGTTTTATACCTGTTGATCTACCTGAATTACCGGTACACACCTTTTTCCAAACTTACAGTGTAAATATACAAGGTGTACATGATACTTAAATTACTTCTTTGCAAGACAATTTTAATGATTTTTTTTTCATAACATCTTTGATATCAATGGCAATATATTCACAGTATACTATTGGTATTGTAAAACTTGTTGAATACCAATTCAGTTGGATTTAATTAACAGATGGAAATGGAAATTTAAAAAAAAGACATGAAAATCATAACTTTCTTTTTGGAAGGACTGTTATCAAGGAATTCAATTTTTATATATCTTCAAAACTAAAACTGGTACTGAATTCACAAAAATTGATGGCAATGAATACCAATGAAGTTATAATATTCTTATATGCATAATTTTTGAAACCTGTTTTAATGCCAAATTCTGTATACCGGTATATATTTTTTCTTCAAATAATCTATAATATTCCATACTTTAATTTAAGACACATGATGTTGTTCACAAATACTCACAGCATACTCCAGATTTTGTAACATTTTACCAATACTTTCATCAACTTTTCTTTACACTATTTATTAATGCAATTATTCAGGAATTTCTACAAGTTCATGTTATGATGTACCTGGTGTTTTGTCTTTGTCCCCCGCTGCAACGCGGAGCAGGGACATAGAAATGCTGGGCTTGTGTCCGTGTTTCCGTCCGTCACACTTTTTTGTAAGCGCTCTCATGCCTTCAAATTTTGACGAATTTTCATTAAATTAATACCAAATGTTTATACCACTATTACCTTGGTCAAGTTCGAAAATCAGCATTGGTCGATACTTTTTGTTGGAGTTATGGGACTTTGTGACCTTGTAGGCGCTTTCATGCCAACTAATTTGGACGGATTTTCATTAAATTTATACCAAATGTTTGTACCACTAATACTTTAGTCAAGTTCTTTTAGATTGTAGTATTTTGGATATATTTGCGACAGGAAAAATAGAAGAAATAAATGGGTGGTGGGGGTAAAAAAATGTTCCTCGCAACCTCCCCACACATTTAATTCTGGAACAGCCCTGAATGTTTGAAAATATTCCAATATACAGTATACTAGTATACTGCTTGACCGGCGGGGGACCCAGGAATTCTATTCTTGTACTTTTTTGTAAGCGCTCTCATGCCTACAAATTTTGACGGATTTTCATTAAATTTATACCAAATGTTTATACCACTAATACTTTGGTCAAGTTCTTTTTGATTGTAGTATTTTGGATATATTTGCGACAGGAAAAATAGAAGAAGAAAAATGGGTGGTGGGGGTAAAAAAAATGTTCCTCCCAACCTCCCCACACATTTAATTCTGGAACAGCCCTGACTGTTTGAAAATATTGCAATTTCATATACAGTATACTAGTATACTGCTTGACCGGCGGGGGAACCAGGAATTCTATTCTTGTTTGTCATGAATATGGAGAATTAGTTACATTGTCTTTAATATTCAATTTTTGGCATTTTAATTTGAGAAATATACTAATTTAATACCAGTAGTGTATTTAACGAGAGGAAAGCTCAAGTAGCCCTCTCCCTTTTATTAAAGTTATACATCTTTGATGATTGCCAAGGATAAGCATATTAGTACGACTCTTAACGTGTCTTACAACTTAATGGCAATAATGAAGAGCACATTACTGGTTGCATAAGCTTGTCTCAATTTCTTTGGATTATATATGAGTACGGTACACCATTTAATATTTTGTTAACAAGTTCTAGTTATTGAAGTCAAGAAATAACATAGAAGATAAATAATGAAAACAATTTTAATGTTTATGAGTGCAGTTCATTAAGCACATATTTAAACAAACCAGTAAAGACACAAAAACATGGTAAAGGAAAATGAAACATATGTTTCTAAATACTGAGTGGAAATACAAAACAATGGTAAACTTCACAAATGCGAAAAATCTACAGTTTAAAATCATTTATAAATGGTAAAAAAAATATAGATTCTATATATAAAATGTACTGTATTTGAATAATTCGGGTTTTTTAAACCTTTTCTCTATATATAATATATGAGATTAATCAGCAGAATTAATAATGTTGGTATATATATAAATACATTCATAATATGAATGATTTGGTCCCTCTTTCTTGTATTTAGAAGTACAAATCGACCCTTCTATCAATTTTGATTTAAACATGTACATTTCTGCTCAGACGAGACATAATACTTAATTGTTTATAAAAATACTGATTCAGTGACATGGCATACATCATTTTATTGAGCAAAATTTAAACTAAACTGGTTTTCGGAATTGTCATGGCTGGTTTCATAATAGAAAATACTTCCAAACCATACTCTATTGGAGTAATTAATTAAAAAACAAATCAACAAAATACCCCACGAAATTAACTCATGATGAAGTCGTAAAAGTTATAGAGTATGAAAACAATCAAAATGATTCATATTATACATACTATACACAGCAGATCTGGATTGGCACCAATACAATACTGATGTTTAATACCGTAAAACCATCTATGAAGATCTCTATTTTCAAAGCCAGCTAACTAGCACACATGCATTACAAATTTTGCCTTATAAAAGAGATACATCTATTATAAAACTAAGTAACAAAGACTAGAAAACAGTCACAGGTTAACCTGAAAGAGGCATCATTATACAAGGAAATTTCTGAAGGGGGTTCATAGAAAGGAGAGGCATTACAAAGCAGATGAAGGAATAAATGTAATGTCATATACAATGACAATATGAAAGTTTCGCAATTGCGGGCAAATAAAACAGAAAAGAAATTTTAACTGAGTATTCAATGAAACTTCTCTTTACATTTATAGAAAATTTAGGGGAGTTTTAAGAAAGTGTTGTTTCATTTCTTATGTATAAACTAGATCAGGGAGTTTTTCTGGTGATTTGAAGACACAAGCATTTCTCAGGTGTAGGTCCTTATTAACTTTGTTGTAAGGATGCAGAGTTGTCGACATATCTTTGGAGAAAGCATAACGGTTTCTGACCAGATTTTCTTTAGGGTGTCCCACAAAGGAATTCTGGTAGGTTGATAGGTAATCTCCCTTAACTTCATCTGCAATCTGATCCTTCCATTTGGATTGCAGTTTTTCATGCAGTCCAAAGTTAGTGGGATTTCCTATAGATAAATAAAAGTACATAAAATTTTATTCATTTTTTTAAGCAATAAACATTGTATGCAAAATGATAAACAAATGAAAAGTACTGTAAAACTTCTTTCAACACTGATGAATATAGTTGGGTATACATATGTACCTTGAATAGGATGATCTGATTTTTCTGGAGCCCAAGAAAGCTTGTGGCTATTCCAGTCTCGGAGTGATGGGAGGGTATTCTCCTTGTATCGGCCATTGTAATGTTCGTCATACCAAGAGATGTGGTTCTGTGTGTATTTATCTCCATGATGGTGGAAGATGTGTTCCTGTCCCAGCCCATCATTTCTCATCAGTGCCTTTCGTCGGACTATTACATCAGGCCTATAAGAGCCATAGTTTCTGAAGTCCACTCTGTGTGTGCTGTTATGTTTTGTATCCCCTTTATTGAACTGAAAATGACAGAAATTTAATAAAATAAATTAAGTGGCAATTGTGTAGAGCATTCGGTCAACAAAATAATGTAAAAAAGATACACATTTTCAAAAACTATTGAACACGTTTATTTCTCTAGCAGCACCTAGGCCTCGTCAAATGACTATAATAGGTCTACTTATCAAAAACTTTTAAGTATGTCATTGTGCGAACCAGTACGAATTAACTTACCTATACAATCTTCATTTGTATTTTAATTATTTGTGGTGATTTTGACTCTGTGTTTTATCTATCATATCTGTAAAAACCACCTCTGTTGTTCAAACCAACATGTTACATGCGGGTGACTGTCTTAATATGCCAAATAATGAGTGTGCGTGCACATGCACTGCGGCTGAGTTTACGGGAAAACTTACTGTATATCTTTCCTCGCCCCAATTTCCTATCAATACACCAGGCGCAAACCGTTGCTCTATCCTCCATCCTGGCATGTGCCATTTCATTGGGTCTCCTTGTGCCATTTTAGGGCAATTAAAACTTGGAACGTTTATTTACAATGGCGATATCAGCCTCGTTGCTAACGTTGCTATAGGTTAGTTGAATATACTACAAAACCTATGTAGACTAACACGGGGAAATCCGGAAAAGTTTTCGATGTAAGCATTGATTGGCTAAAAGTTTAGACATTGATTGATAATGACTTGTCGTAAATGTAAGATTTTAAGGGGTTTTAAATCATAGATTTATCTGATTTTATCTGAAAATTTCTCACCACCGGTTAGAATACCTTCCTTATATCCATAAGAATGCGCTCTCTCTCTCTCTCTCTCTCTCTCTCTCTCTCTCTCTCTCTCTCTCTCTCTCTCTCTCTCTCTCTCAAAACTATACCTCAGGGAGGGGAAAGGTCCTTAAAATATGAAAATATTATATGTGCACATAAGATACTGTCTAGTAGAACCCTATCAGAATATATTTTACTAAGTGTTCGTTACAAAAAAACAGGGGCATATAACATTAATTGTTTTATACATAAAATTTGTGTTGAAACTTTTTCTATATTGTAACCAATGCATTTTTAGTTGAATATAGTTATTTATAAGTAATTGCACTGCAGATGAGCGGTTGAATGACGATCGATAATTCAGCGCCAGACGACCATGGATATTACAACTCACATTAAGCGCCACCCCATGTGAATGCAGAAGTATGCGACATAATCTGATAATTGTTAGTATATATCAGAGTGAATTGTCATATCATTAAAACCATATAAACTACTACTGCAATAATTAAAACAGGAGAGTATTGAACAAAGAGTACATTAAATTGTTAAGAAAACCATGTCAAGTTTGCTTGAGGATATACTAGTGTGCAAAGCATACAAAATACTTACACCTGAAAAAGAGAACACAAAAGATCAGTGCCATACCCATAAAAGAAGAGGGGGACAAGGCGGGTAAACTGCCTATATTATGGGATAGAGAAAGATATTGAAATATGAAAATGTCAGCATATCCGAATTTTTTTTCTTCAAAATTTTGTTTCCAACAATATCTATTTTATTTAACATATCGGCGATTGGTATAACCTACAAGTTGATGATATGTTACATGTAAATGAAACCATTTGATATGTTTTTATAAAATACTTAATTGAAGTATAATGCATATCTTTTTTCATATAGTGCCATCTATTTTAGAACTTCAGTGTCTTAATTTTATGTCATAGTTTGTATTCCATATTTTTGTCATAATCTAATTAATGTCCAACGAAAAAAAAAACAAATTTTAATCAGCAAAAACTTATGGACAATGATGACCCATCATACAATCCAAAAATGATGTCCAATGTCGTATTTACATTTAAATAATCCAGTTCGTTGGTGAAAAAAGCTCATGCAGCGGTTAGCGCACTAGAGTTTAGATAACTTTATAGGAATTAACTTTTTCGGTTGAGGAATCGACACCACCAAAACTTAAGCAATCGGCAATTTGTGTGTGTGTGTGTGTGTGGGGGGGTTGTTGTGTTTGTTAAAATATATTCAAACTGACCATAGTTAGAAATTGTGCCATCGCAGAATTTTATTATATTACATGTACTTAAAATTAGATTTAAATTCGAGAGAACTAGTACTGCATAATATTACTATTATACCGATGGGTATATGTGCGCACTGCGCACCATCTCATTCATCTTCTTACGCATGAAAATTGACAAATAAGATCTGCAAAGTTCGTCGTCTACAATTTTCATCTGTTTATAAAAAATGCTAATTTCAGGGGGGAATTCTGCATTTTTCAGAGACTGCAAAAGATTCAGAGTTCGATGTTGAATACAATCGTTATTTATCGTCAACTTCGGGTAAATACACACATATTCCTCTCCTTTGCATACACATGGTTTCAGTAAAAGTCCTATTCCTAATTCACATCGAAGACGAAAGATTTTGCAATAAATATATATATGTTATTGTAGAAACGTTTTGCACAGAGAAAAATGGAAAGGAAATATTGTAATGGTGTAAAAAAAAAAATCGTAGTTTGTACATATGTACACGCTTATATAATTAATTCTGAATAAATGAAGTCTCTACATCGTGCAAGAATCTGTCGTTCTTGATTTAATTTAGGAGTAGAGCTGATAACAGATATCAGATACAAGCACATATGCTTCTAAGGCTGGTCATTTTTCTTTCTCGGAAAAGTGCACCGTTATGCTGAAAAATTAGTGCACTTGTCACTTAGTTATAGGCCATTAGGTTACAATGTTAGCACAGGCGTCGTTACGTTTGTTACGTATTCGCATTTAACATAGACACAAATGATCATAGAGATGAACCCTGCTGCACACCATGAAACGTCATAAAAGAAAAATGAGTTTGGGAGCATTAATAACCGAATTATCACAATATCCCGAAGGAATTCATAACTACATTTTCACCAAGTGGACATTTTCTAAATACACAACAGACATATATAAGATCGCCGTGTCAAAGAACAAACAACGGCAATTATTTATCGTCACCTTCGGACAAATTCACAAATACATCTCTCAGTTATTTTTCCTAGTTTATTTTGGCCTTTGACCTTTACAACCGAGTATATATAAGCCAGGACCTTCACGGCCAACACAGATAAGCGGACAGGAATATCCAGCGAAAGCAGCGCTCACCATGCTGCTTCGGGGGTTGCTTCTGTTTACTCTGATAGGGATCTACGCTGTGCCCGGAAATGAAGGGTTCATAGGGGACTTTTTCGGTGAATACCGAGGTAAGCTATTTCGAGCTTACAGTGATTTAAAAATATACATATTTATAATCAATATTTTCACAGACTTTCTTAACAGATTTTTCGTGCTCAAACAACAAAAACTGCATTTCATAATCTATGAGAAACATGTACAGTCCTTAAAGCCTAAACTGGCAAAGTCTAAAGGAAAATATAAACATTTATGTATACAAATGTATCAAAATCGCTATGTTTCTAAAAACTTGGTGTTTTTAGTACACTACTAACTAAAGAGTGCAAATAACAGCAAAGCAAATGGTTTTTCCCCTTCTATATAAGTCTTAGTATTAAATTAAATTAAGATTATTATTTATTAAGCTGAAGGTGATTTATGTAAAAACATATTTAGATAAATGTGCAAATGAACAGTTTGTCGGATTGAAAAAAACAGTATATATCACTTATATGTGCATTCAGATGTGCATGTGCACTCAGTTCTTTTGAAAGGAAGAGGGTATTAATTTGAAACTTATAAACTTATGGACAACACGTTTTAGAATATAGCATGCATGGTGTTTTGATTTACATTGTCTATAACTGTCGCCAAACCTTTTTGCCAGTGGTATAAATTATGAAGCTTCACACACGCTTGTGCGGGGCAATTGAGCGCCTCGCACGTCAAAAGCGCACCTTGATTAATGAATGGTCAGTGATGCTGATGCGAACCACTGAGCATGGGACCACAAACACTCACAAACAGCCTATCAGGGAAAATGCTGTCAAAAATTTCATACCTTGACCCAGTGGAATGACCGCCAAAAAAACCCACCAAATAAACAGTAGAACACCTACTTAGACGCGAAAATCGGTACCATGTACAATTCTTGCGGTAGTAGCTCAAAATACGTTTTCAGACCTTTTTACATTTTACACACGTTTGATTTTCTGGAATTATTAATTCAGCAATTACTTGTTAATTTTAAAATACAATGCATTCCAACTTTTGTAAATTACATGGAAAGGGAAAGATGTTTGTTGTTTTGAATGGGATGTGTATACAAAAAAGTATTTATTACAAGTATTTCGGAGATATCACAAATGCGCGTAATGACAGTGCTAATGCCCTTTACAAAAAAGGTGTACATGACGATTAGGGATACCTTATACGTGTATTTGACGCCAACACTCTTGAGTTCATATTTGTGTTAATGAAGCAAGCAATGAGTCCTTCAGGGAGTAGTTTTTATTCCGTGTTTTTTTTATGTCGGCACCAAAGGAGGATTTGCTAAGTAAGAGGGTAATTAAACAAAGTGTTTGTGACAGCTTTTATGGTGGCGCTCTTTTTGTTGAGGGGGCTGTTTTTCTAAATTTAGCTACTGTCATACAGAAATGATTCGCTAGAGCGAATTAACAGCATTTACTGTCCCTTGTATTTTGTTACAACTCCGATATCATAAAAACACGTTAAAACAAGACGTAGAAAAAGTAAAATAATTGTAACAATGCATTAGATATGTACAATGTATCATTATCACCGAAGTATATAGGAGTACGCAAATATTATAATCGTTTATTTCTAATTTTTAGATATCATGTCAAATTGTCGTCGAGATGGCGGCTATTGCATCAACCCCTACACAATGGCTGCTGGCGAACAGGAATCCGAAGGTGGAGCCGCACCTGCTGGCGGGGCTGGTGGTGCCGGTGGTGCAGGTGGTAGAGGGCGTGGTGGTGGAAGGGGCCGCGGTGGACCACCAGCTCGCCAGCGCCCCCGTGTGGATTTCTGGGGAGTAATCTACGAGAACTGCGTGTCCTGGGATTACGACTTTGGCTGTAACAGACAGAGTGGGATCTGCTGTTACAACGTTTAGGCACAATAATGGTGAGGTGTTCATTATTAAAATGGTATATACCAAGGAATCCCTTTGACCGTTAACTTTATTTCTGAATGCGAGTATATTATTTAACGCAGGTAGCCATCATTATTACAGGTACAGATTCAACCCCCTCAGAAGTGATTGTATGTAAACTAGGTCCTATCGTCTCGAACCATTGAAGAAGCGCACCATCTTCATCTACCCAATATTGCCGGAAAACCTTTTCATCTTATATGCTGTTATAATAAACTTATTAGCCAGAACAAATTACGATCGTTTGTTATAATTTTTTATATTCTTTTATATTCTTCTTTTTTTTTTTAGAAATGCGCCATGCAGATACATATTGTATCTACAAAAGACGAAAAGGGCGTCATAAACAAATTCTCGTAATATAATTATCGTTATTACGATCTTGTTATTTCGAGTTAATTATCTCGTTATTACAAGGAAAAACTAATAATTACGAGATAATTATCTCGTTATGACGAGAAAAAATCTCGTTTTTAAACGGGGAAAGATCTTGTTATTTCGAGTAATTATCTCGTTATTATCTCGTTATAACGAGTAAAGATCTCGTAATAACGAAAAGATCCCGTTAATACGATAAAAGATATCGTTATTACGAAAAAAGATCTTGTAATAACGAGAAAAGATCACATTATTACGAGAAAAAATCTCGTTATTTCGAGTTAATTATCTTATTATTACTAGGAAAGAACTCGTTATTACGAGAAAGAACTCGTAATAACGAGATAATTATCTCGTTGATACGAGAAAAGATCTCGTTTTTAAACGAGGAAAGATTTCGTTATTACGAGTAAAGATCTCGCTCGTTAATTAACGCATCATTTTATATAAAACTTTTCTCGTAATAACGTGGTCTTTTCTCTAAATACGAGATAATTAACTCGTAATAACGAGATCTTTTTTCGTAATAACGAGATATTTTCTAGTTATAACGATAAAATTACGTAATAACGAGATCTTTCCTCATTATTATGAGACCTTTTCTCGTAATAACGAGAAAATTAACTGGTAATCTTTTCTCGAAATTACGAGATAATTTTTTTTTTTATGTGGTCCTATTTGTCTTTCGTATTTTTAGCTTGTTTAACTCGTTTGTTCCGCTTTCCGTTCCATTTTCCGTTCCGCGTTTTAGCAACGCCTTTTGAATACAACCCCGGAATTTATAATTTAACGACATTTGAATTTACATTGAGTTATCAGTACAGCCATATTCCTACTCCTACTAACTTTAACTTTCCTACGATTTTCCATATAAGTGTCCCAGGCATTCATACTCGTGTATGGCAGTTTCTAAAAGTAGAAACAACATATGTTATTTATTACCATTCTCGAAAAAACCTGGTATTAATAAACGAGATTTGAATCTAGTAATTAATACGGCCATATTCCTACAGAACTTTAAAGGGACGTGGTCACGATTTTGGTCAAAAAAATTTCCCCCGATTTTAATATTTACAATGCTTCAGTAAGGCATTTTCAATAGGCAACCGAAATTTGAGTGTTATTCGTTGAGTTATAAGCAAGTTACAAGGCTTGAAATTCTTTGCTATGTAAACAAACCGTTTGTTTACATTTTAAATGTTAGAGTGAAAATTCCAGTTTAAAACCTAAAATGAATGTTTTAAACGTTAGAAACTCTTTCATTATGCTTAAAATAAAGAAAAAGATAGACAAAATAGGCTTAAAAAGATTTTTTACTGGTGTAGTAAACAAAAACAGGACACGAGCCTTGTTTACATAACAAAGAATTGTCAGCCCTGTATCTTGCTTATAACTCCACGAATGACTCTCAAATTTTATTTGAACATTAGAAATGCATTTCTAAACCATTGTAAATAATACAAAACAGAAATATAGAATTTGACCAAAATCGTGACCATGCCCTTTTAAACTTTCCTTGGATATTCCATATAAGTATCCCAAGCATTCATACTCGTTTACAGCAGTTTCTAAAAGTAGAAACAACAGCTGGGTTGTTTTTTTTTGGTTACCATTCTAAAAAAAACCCTGGTATTTATAAACGACATTTGAATCTAGTAATTAATACGGCCATATTCCTACATAACTTTAAACTTTCCTTGGATTTTCCATATAAGTGTCCCAGCATTCATATAAGGAATAAGGAATCGTTCTTTGAGTATTATGAGGTGATAATTTCGGTCGGGGCGTGATCAAATCCAATAAAGCCCGAAGGGCTTTATGATAGATTTGATCACGCCCCGACCGAAATTATAACCTCATAATATTCAAAGAATAATTCCTTATTACTTATATTTATATAATTTTAAGCCATCGTACGATTAAATATTTAAATATAAATAAGCAAACCCCTCTGGTGCCTCAATTTGGCGTCATGTGTATTATGGGTTATATAATACAAAATCGATACGTAGTGTTATCACAGGGAAAGACACTGGAAAATGTAAATATACTCGTTTATAGCAGTTTCTAAAAGTAGAGACAACAGCCGTATTTTAAATTGCAATTCTCGAAAAGGTGATCTCTTAAATGAGTATTAATAAAGTACACTTAAGAAATAAACAGCAATTTAAAATGTTCATCGGGATATGAACTTGGTTGGTCACGTGATCAAGTCATGTGAAGCCCAAAGGGCTTCTCAGAAGATCTGATGACGCACCAACCAAGTTCATATCCCCGTGAACTTTTTAACATTGCTGTTTATTACCTATATTAACGTTTTAAGAGAAAATCCCTTTAAATTCCCCACTCCCTGCATAAGGATTTTGAAGACTGGCTAAAAAGAGGTTCCCTTTTTTATGTTTGCTTGTCATGATTCGTATAAGTCTGCCCTCTAAAAATGATTTGCGTGTCTGTACTTGAACAACTTTATTCACCATATTATGGTGGCATATCTCTGCCCCTTGTGTGCAACTTATTTTTCTACTAATTACGTCGACATGCAAGATAAATATGTTGACATGCAAGATAGTTAAGACATGCAACATAACTATGTTGACATGCAAAAAAACTGCAATCAAATAATAGTTATAAAAAATCTCAAATATCGCCAACATGTGACATCCAAGATGCTAGATCCGCTACCTATTGATGTCAACATGCAACTTATTTATGTTAACATGCAACTTCTTTATGTTGACATGCAACTTAGTTGTTAACATACAAGATAAATATGTTGACATGTCAAAGTGGTTGTGGGTGGGGTGGGGGTCTATTTTTATAGCTATAACTGTGAATCTGGAGTGGGCTTCACATCGGCGATAGCGTAGCTCAGTTAAAACTGTTCTTTAATTCTTCTGTATTTACTGAAATCTCAACTTCGATTTGAAATATTTCAAGATCAGTAGAACCATTGAGAACCATGGGTACTGTTTTGTATAAATTGTATCTTCTCGGGCCATTCCGGCAAGCTCGGAGGACATGTCCAAAATTTTCCGAGGTTGAAGGTAGTTAAGGAAGGATCTTTTCTGGTTTTCGACTTGTCAAAAGTAAATTAGATTAAATGGTCATTAAATTAAGACGAAAGAAAATTAGAATATCATATTTTACTTTCGTTTGTACAATCATACAACTTGGCAGAAAAATAGTAATCAAAGTTTAGAATCTATATTTTATATCTTAAACAGGTGTCTAAATAACTGCAGATAACTACATTTATTTCATCAACCCTTGATTAATTATTTCGGAGTGGGATTGTATAATATACGTAGAAAAGTAAATTGACATGAAATCCTTTCCACTTATTCATATAAGATAAAATGTCAAATGCGCGATTATTTTATGTGGAGGAAAGGAAAAAGACTGAAAAGGGTGAATCAATCGACTTAGAGGTCTTTCCAGAAACGCACCATTTTATATTATTCCTTTCTCGTATTAATGAGATAACTTACTCATTATAATGAGATCTTTTCTTTGAATAACCAGATCATTAACTCGCAATATCGAGATCTTTTTTTCGTAATTATGATATCTTTTCTCGAAATAAATCACAAGATAATATTTATGTGGCCCTATTCGTCTTTTGTAATTAACAGATCAATATATTACAATAATTATTGCACGGAACGAATTTTTGATTGAAATGTTGATTGATTTTCAAAGTTTTGTTGATAAATATTTCATTCCGCTCAAAACGCCACCATAACCTGTTCGGTGACTCTGAAGTCTCTTGATTTCGTAATTAAGACCCATTGTGACACAATTGTTATGCCTTTGTAATATTCGTTGACCAAGGGTGTTGGTCCTCTCCGCTCCATGCATTTATTGGGAGCAGAGTGGACCGATATTCAAATCTCTTTCAGGAGTCTCGTGACAACAACCTATCATAAGTACATTATCTATATTCACGAAATAAATACGGTATTGTTCTTCCTTCTTGTTTGTTAATTATAATGTGGGGAGAGGGCATGCATGGATCTAGAAGGAGTTGGGGGCGGTCCAGACCCCCCCCCCCTGGAAAACTGAAATATTCCTCGGACCCCCCCTGGAAAACTTTCAGCCTGGAAAACGAAGATGGGTGGAAAAATTCCTATGTAAGGACGGATAAGGCACTGAAAAATTAGCATATTAAAAAATCTGATATTCATAATTTTAATCATTCAAAACAATGTATATTTTACATAACATCGATTTGAAACCCTTAAATATACCGTATGTCCAACATTTAGAATATATGTTGATTTAAACTGGCATATGCGTATCAACACCTCCAAATAGTGTCATTTAACAAAATTTCAATGCCTTTTCTTTTATAGAGTGGGTTTGTCATCCATATTTTTGTCATAGTCTACATAAGGTATAATGGAAAACAACCCGATTTCAATCAACAAAAACGTGGAGAGATGACCCACCTTACATTAAAAGTGTAATTTGAAACTATTGGTATTAAACATTTTAGAAAGTAACACAAGTCCGTCAATTCGTTACCAAATTCGCATACATAACATTTAAACAATGCATTTATTGTGGCTGAAATGGCTCAGTAGTTACTTCGAGAACCAACCTTATACATGTATGACTAGATATTTTAGATTGCGTGTTTGAAACCACCAAAACTTAACGCAATAATTTTTTCTCTCTTATCGTTTGTTAAAATATTCAAAACTGCCCAAATTAAAAATAGTGCTTTAGCAAACCTGTGTTATAACTATCAATTACATGTACTAGTATATCTAATTGGGAAAAATTAAAATATGACTAAACCAAATGGACATTTGCACTATCTTATCCTTATGTTGGGGTGGAAGGGTTACTAGTACTTTTGTCAACCGACCTTTTCCTGATTATAAATCATGCTCAAAAATTGAAATTCCGATAGATTATCTAGAGTAGTGCTTATACTAGGCCATTTCCATTCACTGAGATGGTTGTTTCTTCAGTACTTTGTCACCTCCATCATCTTAAGCCACATTCCGGAGTCCGCATAGCTCCAGGTGGTGGGAGAGGATCATACTTATTGGCCGTGGTTGACGGCGTAGACCTCAGACGTAGTTAACGCAAGAACAGTGATGGAAACAAAAAAATCTATCGCTAATAGGCACGCTATACATTGTACATAATCGTACAAATCCCTGGAAGCTCATCAGCGACCTTCGTCCAGTTCCCATGAATAATCGATTCGTTATAGCAATAGATAGGTCTGTCATGCAGGGAAACCATTATCATGTAAAAAGTAAACGTATATCTTTGGGATTTTTTTTCACTTGCGAATTCTTAGCACCTTGAGCTTAAACCCTGCTACCACGTACAGGAGTTAAGCCTGTTTTGACCCGACATAATATCAAGACAATGTAATCATCATGGTCAAAACGGGCCTTGTCCTAGTCAGAAATTTCGGACTATGTTTTTATACCTTGGTCCTAGCTGTAGTTCTGTAGCACCCGGTCTGAAAAAATTCGGGTGGACGTACGCGTCCCAGGTCGTCTATTCCGATTTTTCTTTTTACAGACCTGCAACAAAGCTTGGCCCCTGTGTTTGTAATTAACTTGCTCACCTGCAATTTTGTTCATACTGCCAACATTTTATATCCTTCTCCTCCAGTTATTTTCGAATGTGATTGTATAATTATAGTTGAATGTACTGTGAAATTTTAACTTTAAATCAGTAATAATACGATAATATTTTAAACTTAATTCATGCAATGAACAAAATATCTAAAGCGTGGAATTAATAGGACTAGACCAGCCTCTTAGTTTTTGAATTTAAAACATTACAACTTACTTTTCTTTTGTTAATGCATAGATCTATATATCAAGAAATAAACAACTAGCCCCCCCCCCCTTTTTTTTTTAAACTCGGCATGACAGGATGTACACACCCGTAGGATCCTTGCCACCTACCTTGCCACAACCTTCGTAGAGCCTCGTGGCTACTTTCAATTTAGCTAAAACAACGAGATTCCCGAGTAGCCCGAAACGTGATTAATAAATCAACATGAACACAATCAAAGACGGTTGGTTCAGTGAAATCAGTGAATTATGGCCTGGACAAGCCATGTCGCTTCAAGTAGAAGATGTATTATTTCAAGAAAGATCAAAGTATCAGGACGTATTGGTTTTCAAAAGGTAAAAACACATCGTTGCTGAGCCGCGAATAGTTCCCACGTTGCCGGTGTCGGGGGAAAAATGGCCGCAAACAGCTGATTACCTATCATGCTTGTTGTTTGTGCGATAGCCCAATATCGATGTTAGATATAAGTGT
This sequence comes from Magallana angulata, assembly GCF_025612915.1. Lineage (NCBI taxonomy): Eukaryota > Metazoa > Mollusca > Bivalvia > Ostreida > Ostreidae > Magallana > Magallana angulata. The sequence goes on along the minus strand of NC_069116.1, from coordinate 13,670,201 downwards.
TAAAGTATGTAGACATATTATAGTTTAATGTGTTTATGTATTTGGTATCAAGAAAAGTGATTAAGATATATCGATAAATTGTTTTTGTTTCAAATTATTTCAAATATTTTAAAATATCAATGAAATTTTATTTCTTGTCGAAATAAACATGATTTTGATTCCAATTTTTGAAAAAAGGTTTATAAAAAATTTATATTATGATTTTTTTCTAATGTAAATAATACACATTTTATGGAAATATAATTATGCATGTGGCAATTAATATTTTAAATCTAAGTACTGAAGAACTGATGGGAGTTGATTTTATTGATTATTCTTCATTTTTAAATCAAAAATAGGCAATTTCGCATAGCAAGTAGTTTCTAAGTGCTATATTTGAAGAATTACACACAATTTTCTCTAGTATGAATTATCAGGCTTTTCTGACGAGAATTCCAAGTTATAGACGGAAAAACCCATTATGAAACATGTTGTGTAATATTTAAAGATAGAATTAATGCCATCAAATTTTACAAAAATTCTGAGCTCTAGACGGAAAACCCATTATGAATCATATTGTGTAATATTTAAAGATAGAATTAATGCCATCAAATTCTATAATGCATAATGTATCAGTAATCGAAATATTTCTGGAAAATTGTATCCAAGAAATATTGAACTCTGGCGTAGGAATTCATACGACTACAAAAAATATCTAAATTCTTTGTACCATTTAAAGTCTGACTATATTTTCAGGTATTAATAAATAAGATTCTTTGAAAAACAATCCTTCTGAATGCATTCAGAATTTATTTATTATTTTCAAGTACTTAAAAGTACTAAGTCTTGTCAGTGGTGGTGATTTGTGCTTAGGTGATTTGTGCTTAGGTCCAAATACTGTTTCACTTCCGGTTTGCCAGAGTAACTGCATAGGAGAGTTGATTAAAATCAACTCCCAAAAATTGGGCCAACTTCTGAAAGTGTAAAGAAGTGGAAATTTGAAGAGATCTCACGATATCCCCACTGGCAGATGTTTGTGGAGAAAACTATGCTGTACCCCCTCCCCTTTTTTCCTCAACAATTTTATTTTCAGAGAAAAATGGGAGGTATACAGCACAGTTGTGTCCAAAAGCATGTGAAGATACAATGTTTTTCTATGTTCAAAGAAATTTAACCTTTGCCTTTGATCTTTTACCTGATTTGAATGTTTGTCAAAGGGCTTTCAAATTATATTATATGGACAATACATAATATATTGGTTGATGTCTAAGGCCACACCAATATAATCACTTACTCATTGGACCCCGCGCACTGGTATTTAAATGAAACTATACAAATAATATTATTTTTCATTTCCTACATCAAGGAAATCCTGGGCTTTTTTCTGTTCTATTTCCGCTCTATTTTTCTCATTTTAAAAAGTTTTAATTTATAAATAAGAAAGAAGTAGAAAAAATATAATTGTGCGCACAAATTTATTTATATACTGCCTAAAAATATTGCCTACAAAAAAAAAATAATTTATACTGGAAATTAAATCTCTCACCAACTCCCACCCATTTTTTTGGATGTCCGATGAACAAACTACTGGTATATATAATGATCGATATAAATGAAAAGTACATGTCCCTATGATATTATTTTAATATAGAATTTACAAATTTGGATTATCCCTTCTGTCAGCAGATGGAATAAACTACAATTATAAATTCATTTGACACCTGCTTTGCAGGCATTCAGACAGTCTAAGTTAAATTAACGTTATTTTTTTCATTTGAGATATATAATATAGAAATTTTTAAAAAGGCCTTGGATTTTCAGTAGGACGGAACTATATATTTCTTACGTTAAAACAAGTTAAAATGACGCAGGTTTCAAGTGAAACATACACCGTCTTAGCTCAAAGGCCACACAAATCTTGTTGATTTCAAAAGCCATAGCCGAGTGGCAAGCAATAAAATAGACAGGCCTACGTCACATTGCTGTTTGACACAACTACCGAAAGTCCAAGCTCTTGTTAAAATGGTTCTTCATGTAAAATAAATCTATGTCATATTTAATACCATTGTAAAAGCAAAACTTAATATTTGCTTGCATTTCAGTAAAACTTACGGAAATGTGCTGGTTTTAGATGGGGTTATTCAGTGTACAGAAAGAGATGAATTCTCATACCAAGAGATGCTGGCCCATCTACCCTTGAACTGTCACCCAAATCCAAGAAAGGTATATGTACATGTATATAAAGTTAGTACCGGTAAATGTGGTTTGATTACTTAATGGAAGGCATTGCCTGTTACTGAAGATCTAACATTTTTGAAGGGACTAGTAGGTTTGACTGACCCTTAGAGAATTCAGGAAAAGTCCTGTGTGCTCTATGAAATGTGCTGTAGGTTAAGGTTAAGAAAACCTCACTTTTGTTGAAACCTGCTGCTAATGGTTCAGTGTTGAACATGCAGCAATCTTCTTGCCTAAAGTAGTTCCAGACAGTCATTACCTTGTTGCTTGATTTGATCAGGTGCTGATTATTGGGGGAGGAGACGGTGGGGTGCTGAGGGAGGTGGTCAAACACCCAGAGGTCCAGTCTGTGGAGATGTGTGAAATTGATGAGGTGAGTGTAAGACTCATCAACATCTACAACTGATGATGTCTAACATACCTAACCCATTGTGTTATATCTAATATACTGTGGAATCATTTTTTATTCGTAGGGGTCAATGTTCGTGGATGGCCAAAATTTTTCTGGTTCGTGGGGACGTAATTTCGTTGGTACCAAGATCGAAATAGTTTTATTAAATATTGAACAAATACTTGTATATATGTTCATTGGGATGTGAATTTATGGGCAAGGGTTACCCATGAAAGCCACGACCCCTGGTCCTCCACAAGTATTGATGATTCCACAGTACCTGATACAGACAATGTGGAACATTGACAAATAAAAAAGTTTTTGATGTAGTACATTTACACCTATAGTTGTACAGAAATGTCTGTTGGGCTCTAATGACTTGTATATTATAATCCTAACAGAAAGTTATTGAGGTGTCCAAAAAGTATCTGCCAAAGATGGCCATTGGTTTTGAGAGCTCAAAATTGTCACTGCATATTGGTGATGGATTTGAATACATGAAGAAGCATCAGGGAGAATTTGACGTCATTATTACCGACTCCTCAGATCCAATAGGTAAATTGGTTATATCTAAACATGTACCAGTATTCTGAAAACTGAGTATGAATCAACATGATTGTATTTGTTTGTGAGAAATCTTCATGGTAAAAGGGGAGCTTTTGGGAATAAAAAAAAAATTAGATTGTGAAAAAATGTTGAAAGGAATAAGAACAGATTTTTTTAATTCATTATAATACTGATAATATCCGAATGTAGATGTTGTAAATTGTGTTGAATTTGAATTTGCAACTGAGTGTCTGGAAATGGAACACTCACAATTTGAAGTTCTCTGTATGTTCTATACAAAAGGGGAGGAGGAGTGGAGGGTAGGGGGTGGAGTGCTGGTTATTCATTTAAAAACTTCACTTTATAGAAATAATACATGTATTTTATTAGTAAAATTTGTCATTGATAGTTATTGTCAATTTCTGGCATTTCACAAAAGACAATATTTTATGTGCACTTACTTTCAGTATATATAGCTAGCCATCCTTCAAGTCACACAAATGAATGACTTGTTGGTCAAAGCAGTGATTCATAACAGCTGAAGGTCACAACAACAACACCACTGTCTAAGGCTTGTGCAGCTGATGGTTATAACACTCTAAGCTATTGTATTTTCTGACAGCCCAGTTATTTTTTAAGGCATAAATACTATACCAATATTAGGTGGTTTCCCCTTCCAAAAATTAGCATTTTTTCCCCAATTTATAGAAGATAGTTTTTTGCAACTGAAATAAAGAAAATTATTTCTTTGCAAATATGTGAATTGTTGGGCATATCATCCTCTCTTCAATCTGTTTCTCATGACAAATCTTAATTTGACTTCACCCGTAATTATATGTCGTTGCTTATTTTTTATAGTTTTTAGCAAGTTTTTCATCAAAAATTGCTAAATTAGTAATGAAGTGATTTTTTTTTCAATTTGAGGAAATGATGTTGACCCCCCCCCCTCCCCCCAAAAAAAAATTCAAAAGGAGGGGATGGTGGTACAAAAAAAATATCACTGCAGCCAATTCCTCATGTACTTAAAATGTTGTTCAACCAGTGGTTTGCTGTTAACATAATTGTGTGATTTAATATTAAAGAATTTAACAAACAGTAAACCTTGTCAAATTGGTCAGCTTGAGATGTACATATTCCAACATTGCTGTGGTCAATGCCAGGCTGATGACATTCACAAACTAGGTTAGAAAGGTCATTGACACAATAAACACATTCTTATTACCTTATGTACAAGTATGTACACGTGTTTATGGGTGGAATACACTTGTCACTAAGGTTGTAACATAGTATGGAGGTATTTATTGATCATGTTTGTGGGAAAATATTTTGGCACAGATACAGAAATACTGATTCACTCATGTGTATCATATCTAACAATTATTTAGTTTCAAAAAATCATGTCCAAAAAAGAAAATGTAAATTATATGTATTTATCAAGTTCAGTAAGATAGTTTAATAAACGGATAGAAGGCAAAATGATCTTGGTATCATATACCAAATGAATATCTGTAGAGCTGTCCAATAGACATATAAAGAGAATGAAAACTGGGATGTCTAGCTTATTTGGAAAAACTGGCATTGGTGTCATAGTATCTGTATGACTTCACTTGTCCTGGAGCCACTAGAGAATAGTTTCTCTCCCCACAGCCCTCTGTCGCTCATACTTTACCCACAGGGTGCCTTTGGGTAAAGAGTATGAAGGGTTTTGAATTCACATCATATCTCTTAAATCCTTGTATGGCCATTATTTTTTTTCTTTTCTTCACTCGTCCAGGCTTATACTTAATTATACATTTTAGTTTAGTACGGCAGTGACCTTGGTCCAAGTTTCTATGTCTAAGGTCAAGGTTCTTTAAGTGAAATCCATATCCAGACCATATTTTTCACCACCTTGGTCTATTCTAACTGGGACTTAACCGAAAAAGTGCTTGTGGGTATAGGGTAATACACAAAACACTGAAATTTTCAAGATGGTACAATTTTTTTTGAGTGAATATGGTCGCTTAATTTTCAAAAATTGTTTGAATTTATAAGGTAATATTATATATGTAGTAGATTGTTTATTCATGTTTATTTATGTGTATTCATATCTAACGTTATTACTGTCAATATTTTTAAAATTTCATTATTAGGAGAAGACTATCTAAGTTATTTAGAACTTGTGTCTAATCCATTTGATTTAATCAATAAAATATGTTCAATTCAGGGTAAGCAATGATCTTGAGCCTAGTGTCAAGTTTCAATGTCAAGGTCATATTATATCTGTGTAAATTTGTAATCCCGAGTATATTTTCTTCCAATCTCCATTAGTCTTAAAGGGACATGGTCACGATTTTGGTCAAATTTTATTTTTCTGTTTTTATTATTTACAATGCTTTACGAATGCATTTCTAATGATCAAATGAAATTTGGGTGCCCGTCGATGAGTATTAAGCAAGATACAGGGCTCACAATTCTTCGCATGTAAACAAGGCTAGTGCCCTGTTTTTGTTTACATAGGTTCAATATACCAGTAAAAAATCTTTTTCAAGAGGAGCTCTGAAACTCGCTTATAACTCAACAAATGACAGTCAAATTTTGGTTGCCAATTAAAAATGCCTTACTGAAGCATTATAAACATTTAAAATCAAAAAAATAATTTTTGACCAAAATCGTGACTATTCCCCTTTAATGCATTTTGACTCATACTTTACCAAGGGCACCTGTCGGTAAATGATGTGCAATGACCTTGAACCAAGTTCCTGCATCAAAGGATAAAGCGAAATGCGAGAAAGTCGCAATCTTAATATTGTCTAGTTTATTGTAAATTAGAATTTTATGCATAACATTTAATTTGCATTGAAAAACTAATCCTCAAAGATTATTTTCCATGAGCAATAAGTATTCTTAAGTTATTTCACACTGTATGCAGTCACAAGTAACGGATACTTTTATACGGTACACCAATCTATGTATCAGTGGTTGGATGGCACATGTATCTTGCAGATATATCATGAATGTAACACTAGATTTAGAGTATTTTTTTTATCATTTCTTGGAGCATTGTCAACCATTGTAAATACAGTGTAAATATCAAAATACAGCTATCAATTTATGATCATTAAGGGCATTTTTGTTATTCTGCAGGACCTGCATCTTCTTTGTTTGAGAAGTCATATTATGAATTGATGAAGAATGCACTTCGCCCAGGGGGCATTGTCTGCTGTCAAGGTATGGCATCGTCAAATTATCAAATGATTAAGCAAATCATTAAAAATCACCAATAAAAATGTGTAAAATTTGCTTTATAGAAGGATTTTTTTTATAATAACTAATGTCATTACTGTAAAAATTTATACGAGAAATAAAATTTCATAGACACGATTGCACCATTACATGTTGAATTGATTATTTGTAGGGGAGTGTTTATGGCTTCACATTGATCTAATTAAGGGGATGCAAGACTTTTGCCGTGGTCTGTACCCAGTTGTAGACTATGCTTACACCACAATACCCACCTACCCCAGTGGTCAGATAGGGTTCATTCTCTGCGGACTTAACTCTGTAAGTGGTCAGATCCAGACATCAAATGTCCTAGGTTTACATCAGTTCAAATAGATCTGAATATCTTATTTTCTAAATATATAATATTCTCAATGTATTATTTAAAAAAATTAAATGGCGTAAGTATACAAGTAAAAGCTTCATCCATGATCTTTACCAATTTCCCAATTACTAGAACATGTAATATTGTAAAAGGACTTAGTTTAACTCACATAGTCTATATTCAGGATGCTAACTTTAAGGAGCCTGTCAGAAAATTCACCATTGAGGAGGAGATCAAATTAAAGCTCCAGTACTACAATGCTGATGTACACAGAAGTGCTTTTGTCCTGCCTCAGTTTGCAAGAAAGGTAAAACATGAAAAGAAATCCACTGCCCTAGTCTCACAGACTCTTGTTCATCAATGCAGATTTAAAATAAATTTGTACAAGTTATTTCCTAAATGATTAACACATGTAGTACAAAAATTCTAAAAGTTATTTCCTATATGATAACATATATTACAAGAAGTAATCAATTGCACCTTTATATTGTAGGTGTTGAAGGGAGAGAGTGTAGGGAATGGGCCAATTAACAGCCAGTAGTCACGAGACCATCACAAAGAAGACACACTCATATTCATTGTTTCAACATTTTACTTGTAACAATAGAATTGTGCTATATGCCTCAGGTTAACAGTCAATTGCTGGCACATACTTTTGGGTATAAATCACAACATTCAATTAAAAGTTTCATTGTAGGATTCTTTATAATTATATATACAGAGATCTATTTTTAGTCAGTTGCTTAAAGATATCACTGCCACTATTTTTGTCTTTAAATTTTTACAAAATCTTTAAAAAATGTGGAACTCCATGTACCAGAAATCAATATTTTTTGTTTCACAGACCTTTTATTTGTAAATAAACTTGGTGAAATGGGCATTTGAAAATTGATTTCTTTGTTTTGTTTCTATAGTAATCATGGATTGATCTCATTACAATGTATTACATTAAGTAAACCAAAAAGTCAACAACTTTAAAAATCAAATAATATTGTTTTAATTATGAGGAAGGTAGATGTATCAAGTTTATATCTAAATATATTGGATATTGACACATCTTGTATGCAGTGTTTGTATAACAGAAATATACACTTTCATTTATACATGTATTAACATTGCACCTTTCCTCAAAAGTCATTACTGTACTGCTTAATTTCAGAATAAAATTCAATTCTTTGACTTTGGTTTCTTTTTCTGCTTTGACTTTCCATCATTGTTTTTGAACTTCTTAAATTTTCCAGGTTTGAATGTCTTTTTAGCTGTGTCTTTTTTATTCCATTTACTGCTTCCCTTTTTCTTGTTGTCTTTCTTGACTGGTGCAGTGTCCTTATTGTCTTTAACTGGTTCCTCTTCACTCTGGTTTTCTCCCTTCACAGCGACTTCTTTCTTAACATCCTCCGCTACATTTACAGAGTCTGCCATCTCTGTAGCCACTCGGGTTTTTTCCTCAGCACCTATTATTATAAAATTGATCTTCCTTAATAATAATTTAAAATACATTGTACAAGTTTTATTACCACAGGTGTCAGAACTGGGGGGCTAAGTTATATTTTTGCAGAGTTATACGTAACCAAAGACCCTCCCCCCCCCCCCTTTTTAATTGATAAATTTTAGGTATAAAGACTACAGTAGCAGTCTTTTATGATCATTTGTCTCATGCCAGTCTGCATAAATCTATGTGACACATGTATCAGAATGACACACAAAATTTTAACAAATACCTGGGATTTTGTTTGAAAACTTCTTCAGTTTAGCCACAAAGAAGCCATCCAAGTTATGTGTGTGTGGGTAAAATCTTCTCGTCAGCTTCATGTTGGGATGAAATCGATGTCTTTCAAAGCTAGTGGAAATACAAAGAGAAATGATAGATGAGTAATGTTTATTGGTCATTATACATGTACATTTACATGTATATAAATTCGAAATCAAATTACTGTGCAAAACCAATGAAACGTACTTTACATATCCTTCTTTTCCAAAGTCTAGCCCTGTTGGTACCAACTTTACATTTCTCTTGTTGAGTGCATATTCAATCACAGATTCATTTTCATCAACCTGTAAATTCATTGATTAAAAACTTAATGCTAGCTTGGCTAACAGGTACGGTAAATACATTCAGTTTCCTGAAACTCAAAAATATATAAATATCACTGAGATGGTGTAAATAATTAAATTTTAATTTGAAAACAAGATTAGTTCAAAGTAACACAATTTAAAACAGGCACTGGTAAATATGGGTTGAAATGTGAACCCAATTACTGTAAACCAACATTTATTCGCGGCGACTTTATTTCGCGATTTACTTCCAATAAACTGGTTCCCGACAACTAATGTTCGCGACAAGCCTTATCCAGACCCGTATTTTGTTAATACAACCATACAATAAAGACTGGTTCGCAGCGAGAAATATTCGCGACAACGAGGCGCTCGCGAACCTCGCAAAAATTTCTCGCATGTGAATTAAAGTTGGTTTACAGTATTTAAAGGGAGAAAAATTGTGCAAGGATTTTGCACACACTTGTATTAAAATGACTAGCACCTTTACACACAAACTCTCTTTCAGTGAAGCATGAACTTTTCTTTGCTAGCTGAGCCAGAGGGTTTCTGATCTGCACCGAATCCAACTTGCTGAGGAGCAGTCTGGATCAGAAACCCTCAGCTAGCAAAGATGCAACTAGACAGGGCAAGTGAAAGAAGAAAAATAATGCTTCAATGATCTGCTATAACCTAAACCAATGAATAGAAACTTTCATTCAATGTTGCTGCAACCTTCTTATAAAAGAAGTTAAATACAGTACGTGCCAGACTGAACCAAGGGGAGAGAAAATATAATCAATCCTATGCCTGCTGAATCTTTAGTCGGGTGTTCTACCAACTGAATGAATCTGGCACAGGCAAACGAGCTTGTCTGTCCGTCGCATTCCTCTCCGCCATGTTTATTCCAGATATGTACTTTGCAAAGATGGGTTTATATCTTGAAATATGCTTTAGACAGTAAATTTATCCAAATCCATTTTTTAGGTGAAGTTTTTAACAACTTAGATGAAGGGGAAAGAAATATTCCAGACAAATGATTTCAGATGGACACACTTTTTCTTTATGTAGATTAGGAAAAGCAGGGCCCAATTTACCAAAATAAAATAATAAACATTTAAAAATAGAATTGTAAGGTTCAGGTACTTACAAGAATAGAACATGTGGAATACACAATATAACCACCAGTGCTTGACTTGGCATCACAGCAGTCAATGGCCGCCAATAACAGCTCTCTCTGGAGATGGGAGCACCTCTGGATGTCCTTCTCATCCTTCAAAATAAACAAAATCGATTTAAAATGTATACAAAAGAATCTCCAAAAGGTTAGAGCAGGCCAGCAAGTTCCTGTGTGATTACATTAGTACTTGTACTTACCTTGTTCATTTTGACCTCTGTATCCTTGGCAATGACCCCTGTCCCACTACAAGGGGCGTCTAACAGAACTCTATCGAACCCATGCATGACCTGTATGAAGAATTAATATTTTAACTACTGGTATATATATTCAACACCTTTCTCTAATGGTTCTGCAAGTGTTTATGGGAGAAAGGACACCTTCCTCTTATTGTTCTTAAACAAATTGTTTGCAAGACTAGTATTTATGGGCGTAAGATGTCATTTTGTTTAGGTACTTACTGAGGGAAACTTCCTTCCATCATAATTACAGATGACAGTATTGGTGATCCCCATCCTGTGTACATTCCCAACTATGGCCTTTGCCCTGTCCTTATTGGCATCATTGGCAAAAATAACTCCTGTGTTTTTCATCAGTGAAGCTGAAATGTATTACATACTTGAACGACAAGTAAATTTTTTCATTCTAATTTACTTCTTTTCAGATTTGTTTATAATATGTTCAAAACTAAATGGAGAGAAAACCGTTCACTAAAAATGCTTTTAATTCTTAGTTGTCCCATTTCAAACTGCCAAATTGATTTTTTCATCTTTGCTAGCAAAAGGATTAGGCTGTTCTTGTCCTCATGTCAGATATCAATGCAATGATGGTAGACACACATCATTTAATCAATGTGTCTTATTTGTCTGCTCCCAAGCATATACATGTATCTACATGATACATTTCTTTCAGGAATGTATTATTGACATCAATGACTGCATGTAATATCAAATACTAATTGATCAAATAAAACTGCATGTAATATCAAATACTAATTGATCAAATAAAACTGTTCTAGTGTGTGATAATTTTGAGTAATCTTTGGTTTCTCTTTCACATGAGCCCTAAATTCATCAAAAAGGAAACAGACTTCTAACCTATAAAGATTATTGTTATATTCAGTAGTATATTCTCACTATATAACTCTATATAGACGAATAGTCAATAATTGTAATATTAGCTCGTCCGAAAAATATTGACCGGTCAATATTTTTTTTATATTGACCAGCTAGGAATAATATCTAGAGAACATTCCCTCTATTTCAAATAAACGCCTCTGATTAGTTGATTCGTAAACAATGACGTAAATAACTCTTCGCGACTCCAAAACAAGGTGACGTCATAATAGACAGTCAGTCAAGGCAAGTAAACAACGGACGCGCAATGCGACGGTTTGCTATCATAACGGATATATATAAGTATTTGAGAATTACTGTGAAGTAAAATCAGGTAGAGCATCTATACATATTAATTCTTTCGGTCGGCGGAATATCACCAGTGACCGTTTGATGCTGTGGATATTTTGGAAATGAACTTTGCACAGAATTGAATTCATGAATTCTTTGTTGAGCCGAGAAAATTACGGCGATCTGTTACTTTCTTAGTTTTTGGTTTGTTTCTTCATATAACAAAACAAATGTTGACTGTGTTTTCGGGCAACATTGATTATATTTGCCCCCTTGGGACGAAAATATTGCCCTCCGCTTCGCGTCGGGCAATATTTCGTCCCTCGGGGGCTAATATAATCAATGTTGCCCTCAACCCCAGTCAATATTTGTATAATATCAGATTCAGCCTTACCATTATTTATATATATTATAAGTATCTAATTAGTTAAGTGATTACCTATATGAGTTGTTTTTCCCCCCGGAGCTGATGACATGTCCAGGATGCGTTCGTTTTCCTGGGGGGCCAGAGCCATGACGGGTAGGAAGCTAGATCCTCCTTGTATGATGTAGTGACCCGCCAAGTATTCAGGTGTGGCACCTGGAGAAAAATAACAAAGATGAAAACAAAGTCATTTCTCAATGAATAAATAGGTTCTATACATAGTAAATACATACAGTTTCTGGACATAAGTATTTGTTGCTTTCCCAGTATGCAAAGTATAAATACTGTCTGTTCAATAAAAACTAAGATACTCTTCTGATTATGATATCAATTTTTATAGACATGCTCATATATTTTTTCACGATATTAAAGACCTGCTGTGAAAATTGTAATACATGTAGTACATTTTTTCATACATATCTGTGAACCACTTACCAAGAGGCACTTGGGAGTCATAAACAACAAGTCCAACTTTAGACCATTTTCCTATGGGATCTAAGTTCACCCCTCTGTTGATCAGAGCCTGAAAGATATGAAACAAGCAACTTAAAACATTAACTTACCAGTAACTATAATGAGTCTAAATGCAAAGCTTGGGGAGTGTCTAAACAAAGTATTACCTGAGCTAAGTCTCTCCTCCTTGTTTTTAGTGTGTTTGTGCGAATAGTGACAGGTCTTTGTACTTCATTAGCTTCCAGAAATTCTGATATCTACAAGATTTCCAAAGAAAGTTTAAGCATAAAATTCTAATTTATCACTGTTTTTTTTTCTATTGAAATATTCTTTAAAACCATAGTAAATGGGAGTTACAAACAACCTTTGTAAATCTTGATAGTCACTGGTTTGTTTGTGTATTGGTCCATACTTGCTAAATATTCTCTTTACCTCATGAGGGAAAAGTTGTACCAGTTTTTCCATAAGGAACTCATTATAACTGTAGTAAGCACACAGGTCTTTAATGAGCTGATCCAAGTAGTCCTGTCTGGTTCTGTAACATTATCATTTAGACATACTGTAACTTTCAAAGTCAATGTCATCTGTTTAACATTCTGACACTATATGTCTACAGAACTTGGTTTCTACTGTATACTGTTTGAAAATACTTTATCTCACCTGTCTGGTTCTCTCCGACCTTTGAAGTCCCCCAGTACATGTTGAACTTCTTTGATTCTCTGCAGTATCAGCTGTAAATCTGGTGGTTGTTGGCGTACATAGGTTAAGGAGACCAACGTACAACAGTACACTTCTAAAACTGACTTGGCGATTTTATGACATCAAATTTACAACAAAAGCAAATTTATTATCCATAAAATGAAGCTGAGGGTAGCAAGTTTATATCTGTAAATTAGATACCTAACTTATAGTAGATCCTTATGCATTACTTTGTTAACGATAGATAGAAACCACTATATCTCCGGACATTTATTTCACAGTAAAATTTCTATATAAAAAGGATATTTTCTTTTTCAATTTCTTGTCCACTTGGTAGGGTGTATTTCTCCATTTCTGAGATGTTGGTCTGAAGTTCTGCCTCTGCAAGTTTCCTACAAATCAAATATAAAATAATAATTAAAAATAGAGATTAAATTAAAATATCTACAAGTAGAACATGAAATGAAAACATTTACATACCTGTCTTTTTCTTGTTTCTTATTCAACTTCTTTGCTGCTTTTTCTATAGGTAACATCTACAATACAGTGTTAGGTAGAAGAGACTTAACCTCAAAACCACCAAATGATTCTAATGATGATATATTGATCGATTTATCTGAACAGGAATAGAAAACAATAACTTCTCTAAAAAGATTTACATCTTCATTCTCGTCTTCATCTTCCTCATCTTCATCACTATCAAATTCATCATCATCCATGTTATCATCATCACCATCATCATCACTGTCATTTTCATCCTCTTCTTCAGATTCGCTGACATCCTCATCCTTTGAAAATATTATTCAATCAAATTGTTAAATTTATTAATGTTTATGATGAACAACCAATAAGAATGAGAAAAAAATTGTATTCTGTGGTATAATATTTTAAGTGGATAATTGTTTTATTTACTTGGCCAATAATCCTTAGGATACATGAACATGTTTAGTAGAAGGCATGGTTTGGATTATTTGCAGTTTCCACAGAATGTCATAGGTTAGAATTTTTTATCAAGCAGAGAATTAACGAATCGGACACTTGGCTAGCTAAAATGGATCAGTGCGTATGCATACTCCTTTCACTTTCCACTCACGTCTCAAGTTCTTTCATATCAATACATGTGTATTGCTTTACTAACTATTTGACTGGTGATCAACAGGTGTAAAAATAAACCATCTCCATCACTTTAATTAGCAATCAAATGTAGGTTATATACGTACAATATATTTCATGTACATGAAATGAGCAAGGAGTATATGCAACTTTTTAATCATAATTGGTTTTTTTAGTTGGTTTAACACCTGCTTGGGATGGTCACTGTGTGTATTTGAGAGAGAGAGAGTTGCATAGAATTTAATGCAAGGGGAGGATTGAGTTGGATAAAAATGATCTTTTCAATCTTTGGCATTATGCAAGCATGTATAGATAACTCTGTCTAAGATAATTAGTCAACCAGTCATATGGTTTTTACACTAGCAGTATGTATTGTTTTTGCTTAATGCAGCTGTCTGAATTGAGTGTGAGGCAATTTGAAATGTCACACCAAAAAGAATTTGACAATGATAATAAGAATGCTTTGTCAATCACCATTTTCCTTTTAGAAGGTTTGAGCCATAGTTTATTATCATCAGTGTATCCTTGGGGATTTTCATCAGATGACTCAACTTCTTCTTCATCAGATGATTCTGCTTCTTCATTTATCCCATCTTCTTCACTTTCATCTTCAAGCTCTGCTAATAGAAATTTCATAAGATGTTCCTGCATTTAAAAACCGTTTTTCTTTTTTCAATATATTCGATAAAAAAATTTCAGTTAATTTGGGGTTAAATACCTGTGTATTTTTTTTTTATTTAGGTAACCTTTTATCACAGAAAAATGTTATTTTGAATTGATCATTGAAAAAATGAATAAATACAATCGCTGCCATATATTAAACCTATTGTGCACAATGATTTAGTACCTGAAAAGTACAATATTCATGGAGTCTAAATTATTGGGACCTATAAAAAAAACCCCTGCAGTATTCTTATTGTATATCATGAACTTATGTAAGGTTTTGACTTAGATACTGTTAATAATATTACATGTATACAATTCATTTTAAATCTAACAAAATTTTTTGCAATCAGACAGCTAGGTACAAGAAAAACTACCTGCTCAATCCTTTCAGATAATTTTGAGTTATGGACATTGACTACATTGATAATCTTTCCAGCATTATTGTTTTCTCTACTTGTTTAATTATGACAAGTCTTTTTTAAGCCTTTGACACAAGAACAAAGTAAAATAATCTGTAAATTTTTCAGATCCTAACAGTAAACATGCATAAGATCTTTTCTGTTCATTATCTTACCATCACCTTCATCATCTTCATCATCCTCCTCTTCTGATGATTCTTGCTTTGAGATCTTCCTCTTCCTGTTGTTGTTGTTACCTGTGTTTTCTTTGCTTTCCTCTAACTGCTTACTTTTTTTCATAGCCTTTAGTTTTTGATAACTTTCTTCTTTCTCTTTCTTCATTGAGAGGAACTTTTGCCTCTTCTCTTCACGGTTCTTCAACCTACAATAATTTTGTGTATGAACATGAGGCCTATAAAAAAAAATTGTGTGTTTAGGGTAACACTGATGAAAAAATTAGGTTAGGAAGGTAGGGATTTTTTTTTATTTTATCATATTTTTTCTGCATGAATGTTTGTGTCATATTTAAAAACGGATTTTTTAATAGAAATACTATAAAATTCACAATCAGATAAAAACAGACATCTAAAAATGGTAGGATCGGGGCATTTTTTTAGGTTAGGTAGGGTTACCCTAAACACACAACTTTTTTTTTTAGGTCTGAGGGAGTCAATTCACACTTTTCTCCGTATCAATGTTAAAATATCTGGATAAGATCTGAAATGGCATAATTCATTCATTAAGATATGATTTTTTTTTTACCTTTTCTTTTGCCTGCTGCTAAGTTTCTTTGTTTCTGTTTTATCTGAAAGCATAATGTTCCAACTTTTATCATGTTAACTATTGGAGAGAGGAATGGAGGATTAGAAAATATGGTAGTCATAATTTTCAAATGATAATTACCAGGTATATATCAAATATGTACCAATACATGTATAATTCAACAGTTAATGCCAAAAATTATAGGGTAAAGAATCCTAAGTAGACAGGTACTATTAACAAGAGCCCCATGGGCCTCATCGCTCACCTGAGCAACACTAGCTTTAAATAAGGGTGCTCAAAGGATATTGTGTCATTTGGCCCCTCAGTAGATTAACAAGAGGCCCATGGGGTCACATCGCTCACCTGAGCAACAATGGGCGTTCAAAAGATATTGTGCCATATGGTCACTCAGTAGAATAACAAATAATAAATATTGTAAAGTATTCGAATTTTACACTTATTTTTGCATACACATAATCTTTGACATTTTACCTCATTAAATACTATTTTTTACCAGAATAAAAAAATCCTACGCAAGATATAAAACTAAACATTTGGTAGGGGTATACTGTTAAGTTGTTTACTTCCAATTCCCTATATTTCGTTCTTCTCCCCCCCCCCCCCCCCCCCCCCACTTTGTAAAGCGATCAAAATATATGAGAGCATATAGGTACATTTTTTTCATCAACTACTTACTAGTTATTGTATTTTTAAAAAAAATATAATAGTTATTGTTTTTTATTTAAAAAATCCTACATGTATAGATGTGAAGAAGAAAATTGTACCTCAATGTGCTCAATTCCTCAAATTAAAAACATTCAAAAAGAAGATGGGGGAATAAGATGGCGCAAATGCCCATTCGGTTTAGTAGTGAAATACAATTTTAAATTTATTTTTCCCCAATTAAATCTATTCAAATATATTATAATACAACTTTGCAAAAGCAAAATTTCTAACTATAGTCAGTTTTTAATATATTTAACAAAAAATAAGAAAAAAAAATATTGTCGGAAATTTTGGTAGTATCGAAACCGAACATAAAAACCCTAGATATATACGGTTAGCTTATGCCAGGTACTCTAACCACTGAGCCATTTCAGACACAACAAGGGCGGCTTTTTAAATATTATGTGTGACTAAGGTCACAAATTACCGGACTTATATTATTTTTTCAATACGTTCAGTTGTTGGGATACAAAATGATATTTTCAATGTATAGTGGGTCATCTCTCCACGTTTTTGTTGATTGAAATATCGGTTTGTTTTCCATTAGACCTTAATTAGACTATGAGTAAAATATGGAGCACAGACCCACTCTATAAAAGAAAATGCCTTGAAGTTCTAAAAAAGGACAATATTTGCAGGTTTTGATACATATATACGCCTGTTTGAGTCAACATATTCCAAGTATTGAACATACCTACAGGTTACATATCAATGATTCGTTAAATATATATATATATATGATTTTAAAAAAACCATCAGATTTGTTGATACTTTAATTTTTTAGTAGCCTGTCCGACAGCGTATGGGCATTTCACACGCCTTATCCACCCACCTTCTTTATTTGTCTTCTCCATTATAATTAAATGACTGTTATTTACTTCGCGTACAAACCAGGATAATTTCCGCTGTGATATTTTCTTTTATTTATCCCCACAACAGAAATGAGTCAGAACTATGGAAACTGTTTTAAAGATGTCGTTTTTATTTACTCGTGTCTGAAAAACTATCAAAATCGATGTAGATTTCACATTATTTTAAATGTCTCAGACTTTCTCCGAAACACGCTACCGACCTCAGAAAATCAAGTATGTTGAATTTACATCGAGATCGAGAGTCGCCATTTTTACATGTAAACAAAGTGCACCACATGAATTTACGGGACTGGTGATGGTGTTTAAAAGACTATCCGAGGCAAGTGAAGAGATGATATCAGTAGTAAATTGCATGAAGAATTTAATGGTATAATTGTTTTCACAGAATTTGCGTATAAATAAGGTAAATTAGTCGAAAACTAGCGCACGTTTTTCTGCGCAATAAATATACAATTTTTTCAATGGGTGGCCCTGTAGCTCTCCGGTCTGTCAATATTTTTTTTCCCGGAGAGCTACAGTTCTGCTGCTACATCCAACGGCCATAACTCTGTCGAAAATTGCTCCATCATACCCAATATCGAACTTGACCTAGATATTATAATGATAAACCTGTATACCTAATTTCATTCCTATAAGTTTATCCTCTGCAAAGAAAATGAGCGGAAACTGCAAATAACTAGAATTTTTCTATGTCCAAGGACCATAACTCTATCGAAAATAGCTTGATCATACACAATATCAAACTTGACCTAGATACTATCATGATAAACCTGTATACCAAATTTCATTTCAATATGTTCATCCTCTGCAAAGAAGGGAGGGCATATTGCTTTGCTGCTGTCTGTCGGTCCACCAACAGTTGGTGGACCGACTGACCGACAGACAGCAGCAAAGCAATATGCCCTCCCTTCTTCGAAGGGGGGCATAATAACATTTGAGTTTCTGTGAGTAACAAAATACTTCATGCGGAGAAATTATCCAGAGATCCGAGATGTAGATACTACATGTAGCTGCAGCCAGGTATTATCCAATATATGTATAAATTACTTCAAACTAGACAATAAGACATTCAAATAATATACATGTATATTGATAAAATCAAAATAACAACAACAACAACAGCAAAAATGCAGCTAAAATCTGTCCTAAGATTTCTTGCTTCATTATAAGTTATTCATAAATACCTTTGCTAGCCAAGGGTGTGTGATCTGCAGGAGCGGCGCGGATCAGAAACCCTTGGCTTACAAAGATAAAATATTTCAGAGTTTAAACAATATTTATTTACATACCAGAATAAAAACTTGTTTACAGGTTTTATTTTGTATTTGAATTTCCTCTCTTGCTCTCTCTCTCTCTCTGACTTGTTCGGCTTAAAAAAGCGGCCGTTAAATAAAAGTCTGTGGATATAATATAAAATAAGATCTGGATGACAGCATTTGAAAATTGTGTGAGGTTTTCCAAGAAACTTCCAAATGAAAAAAAAGATAAATTTCATAAGAAATCGGAAGGTCACGTGACGGGCAGGGTAGACGGACGTGTTTTGAACCTGCTCCGTATTTTGACATAAACCAGTGGGTTTTTTTTCTTTAATTCTTTGTGTACATATGCATTACCCTCAAATTCCATTCAAGGACTATTAAGGACTATTAAGTGTATTGGTGGATTTTGGTGGACTTTTCATATTTAAAGACTTTGTCGATGCCAATGTCGTGTTTACATACCTGAGTTACCTGTCGAGTGATTACATCTCACTGTACGGTAAGCGTTCAGATTCGCATCGATTGTATATAAATATATTGTAAATATTTTGAAAATCAAAATGGAACCAATGATCAAACCTGTATATATAAAGAATAGAGAACTTCAGACTGACAGAAATAGTAAAATAACTGACTTTGAACTGTATGAGGCGATACATGAAAAAGTGGGGGACACTATTCACTGCATACAATTAGAAAGAGATCTATGGAGGGTCTACCTGAAATGTATGGGCAGTAGGGCAGCACTGCTCCAAGAAGGGTTTGAAATTAGAAATATCACAGCACAGGTGTATGACTCAAACCCATATTCAACTGGAGCAAAAAACCCCAAAGATAATGTATTGAAAATTACTATTTCTGGTTTGCCGCTTTCTGTTGATGACAGCGCAGTTTTAGAAATGTTGCACGGTCTTGAAGTTGAAATGAAAAGTGAACTCAAATACGAGAATATTAGACACCCGGTGACTCACAAAATGACAAGCGTCTTAAATGGCAATAGGTTTCTTTATATTGCACCGCTGGCAACTGATCGCACACTTCCGAGGAATGTCTCATGTGCGGGGCTCAAGTGTAGAATTTATCACTATGGACAAATCAAAGGCCTGAAGGGCCATAATGGCTTACAGGTTTGATATGACTATATTTACATGGATCGAGTATGATTCCCTCTATTTCTTACGGGAACTTTAGTTTATTTATAGCTCTATAGAAAGTAACTAGCTACATGTAATTCATAGATCTATAGAAACTGACAGGACCCATATCAACATGTCCCATTTGTTGATTGGTCGAACCTTAGTGACCGAAACAGACAGGATTGAAATCTAGACGCCTCTTTTATCAATTGGTTGAAACCACCATTGCTTTTAGGAAAATCATAGACTGCATAAAATAATAATGATGATGTCAGACTCTATCCAACGACTGAAGTACATTAACTGTAAATTCATTCAACTATAGAGGACACAAAAACACTTAAAACCAACATGCTCTCATATATCAGTATACCTTGTATTCCTATGCACTATGAACCTGCGCGAGAGTTGGTGCACGGTGCGACGTAACAGGGCCACAGCCAGCGCAAAATCATTGCGCGTAAAAATAATATAACCAAATGATGAAATGTACTGTAGTGTATGTTATGTACTATAATTAATGAATGCTCATGAAATCTACACCAACAAGTATTATTCCATTTTATTTGTATTTCATAAATGTATATTTATTCATATTTTTCTGGGTTTTTTTCTACTTTTTTAAGAGGCTGACCTTCACAAGCTTTTATAAGAAATATAGATTCACAAGGCAGTTCTAACACCTTCTATTTTATTTTTTTCCCTTTGTACAGAGATAAACTCTTTGGAGGGGGGGGGGGGGGGGCAAGAAAAAGGCAGAACTATGCAATTACAGCAAACTTGTTTTGACACCAAATTTAATAAAAATTCAGTACTGCACTATAACTTTGCAGTCAGTCTCTCTTCACATGACATGTGTACACAGTCATTTTCAGAGGCATACTATACGATGTCTCTATGTTATAGTAATGTGACATCGCTTCCGTATATGACTTGCAATCAAGCTTAACTGTATATTCTTTTCGTATTTGAATACATTTGGTCTCAAGTTTCCAATATTTTTACGACAAATAAACAGTTTAATCATAGCACAACCAAGGTAACTCCATCGAGGGAACATTGTGCTATTTTTAGATCTTGGAAAATCCCCAACATTCGTTAATGGCGGAGGTGTCGAAGAAGGCACATTATATTAAATAAGTAGTAATTGCCCCTCTATTTATGCATTTATTACCGATTTATAATCCCAGTTTCAATAAATCTCAATCATAAGTTCAGTCCTTTAACAGGTTGGGACCACTCTCCCAAATGGGATATAATAGCCCGTTTGGGATATAATAGCCCAAATAGGATATAAATTTTAAGTGCTAAAAAATATTTTTTTTTATTTTAAAATTTTTGAAATAATTCCGCATTAATGTGAATAAAACGCACCAACTTTTGGTTGAGAAGTTTTTCTATATTTCTATAGTTTGTAAGATTGATCCCCAAGAAGTTTTGAAAAAACTGAGGGATCAATCTCAGTAATAGTACAGCTACAGAAAAAGTTGTTTACCAAAAGTTGTTGTATTTCATCTATTCTAATGCGGATTTATATCAAAAATTTCAAAATCAAAATTTTCTATTTTTTGCACTTAAAATTTATATCCCATTTGGGCTATTATATCCCAAACGGGCTATTATATCCCATTTGGGAGAGTGGTCCCAACCTGTTTAACCGTTAAACACTTTCCCCCTTGCTGAGATCGATGTCGATCGAAGTTAGCGACGCTCTCTGCGGGTGCCAACGTTTTTATGAAGATTGAACGAAATAACGACAACTTTACATTTACTTATCACTGTTAGGATCTGAAATAATTGGGAAAAGATTTTTTGCTTATAATACATGTAAGTATGCATAGCGGAAAGCATGGCGGCACTGTGTGATGTATGGCGGGGGCCTTTACCTCTATGCAAAAACACTGCAGTTAATATTCATTCGCGTTAGATTTCGAGTTTATTTAAATAAAGTCAATTCATATTGGTTACAATAACATAAGTGATAATAACATAATTATGGAAAATATAATCTTGCTTACAGATATTTATTATGAACAACAAACAGTTAACTTTGCAACATTCGAATAGAACTATTTTTTGTCGCGCATGTTCAGCTAACTGAACTCTTTGCCGTAAAGATTATCCGGCAACTAGGCCCTAGATGGCCGTAAGCCATAAAAACAGAAGCTGCCAAGATGCAGTGCTATAATTGTTGGGGCTCTGGTCACAAAGCTAGTGTCTGCAAGAAAGAAAAATGCTGCCGAGTGTGCCGGACACCTGGGCATGGTCCTGGATCAGCTGACTGCCCTCATTATGTGGAAACCAACACTGCCATTCCATTTCACGGAAAAGATGATCCTATCTCCAATTTTTACGCCTGTGAGATTACAGTATTTGGAGAAAAACATCAATCCTCTGAGCATGCCTACCAACTCTCAAAGGCACTCCGAGCTGGAAGTCTGGATGTGGCAGAAAAAATCCGGAATGCGAAATATGCGCTTGAAGCAAAATGATTCGGTAGCACCGTAAAGGACCCAAATGATTGGGATACCCAGAAGCTAGAAGTGATGGAGGAAATCGTCTCCGAGAAAGCAGAACAAGTGAAAGCCTTTCGCAAACGAATTGAAAAGTGCGAAAACAACTCAATTTTCGCTGAGGCTACACACGACGCATTCTGGGGAACTGGTCTTGATCCTGAGGCAACGGAACACACTGATCCTAACAAATGGCCTGGCTCAAACAAATTGGGGCAAATTGTGAAAAAGGTCGCACAGAAATACAAGAGGAGATTGAGAAGTGTGTCAGTTCCGAGGCGTGGTCAACACACACCCGAAGACCCACAAACACTCGATAAGTTTCTCTGCGAAATGAAGAAGAATAAGAAAACAAACAAAAAAGACGAAAAGTAGTGGCTATTTATTACTAGTATATAATCATATAGGGAACTCTTTAAAAATGTTCGATGGAAAACAAAAACATTTCTTTCTATTCATTGAATGTTAGAGGGTTGAATACATATAAAAAGCGTAAAATATTATTTGACTGGCTACGAGATGCTAATTGTGATGTGATATGTTTATAAGAAACACATTTTGTTAAAGAACAAGAAGCATTTTATAATGCAAGATGGCATGGTGAATAGTTTCATTAGGGTCTTCCGTCTTCAGCGGAAGACGCTACTATTATTCTTTTTCACTTTTTAAGGTCTTCCGTTTCCAACGGAAGACCTTATTGTTTTCGTACTGTTTCTTATTATTATTTTTTTCCACAAATTTTGTGCACGAGATTTCTCAGAAACTATTCAGCCGATTTGGACCATTTTTTCACAGATGATTGCCAGAGGTCATAATTCTAGACGTTTTTTGAAATTTTGAAATCGTCACTTCCGGTACCGAGTTACGGCGGATTTTCTATCTTTTTACGACCTATTTTGTGCAGAGCTGATCTCAGAAACTATTAAAGATATGAATACGAAATTTTCAGGATAGGTAGTCTATAGTTTGAAGTTGTGCACTATTATATTGTTTTACGCCAGTGGCGCCATTTCATGGAGCTCGCCTAGGCACAAAAATTGGGTACGAATTTTCATTCAAAATTGTCATACGTTTTGATCTGTATCTTTTTATCAGTTGACATTTTGTTAAATAATATATAACAAAAGTGGTAGATAATCAAAAGTTCTTTCCAATAAAATCAAGAAAAAGGGGCTGGCCCCTTTAATTAGGGACCAAGAGACTCGTAAAATCTATTACGAATAACTTAAAAACGATAAATATTTTGTTATGCATTATAGAATCAAAGTTGTTGAACACTACATTATCGGTTTGAAAAAAAATCATTGTCAGGCCCATGTTTGACGTAATTAGAGATTTTTATCCAATATTTTAATTAATTTTTTTTTTTTGGTGGGGCGGGGGGGGGGGGGGGGGGGGGGGTGTTAAATATGAAATTGTATCAATATTTCATGGTATCATTTAAAATAACAAAAAAAAAATCGGACGGAAGACCTACTCGTTACTCGTAACGAGGTCGTATCTAGTCTTATTATTCTTTTTATTCTTTTTTTGTCTTACAAATTTTGTGCAGGCGATTTCTCGAAGATGGCTCATTCGATTTTCTTCAAATTTTAAGGGATGATGTGTCGGCATCTGAAGTTTCTACCGCCGTTTCAATTTCTTGATAATCACTTCCGGTCGGAAGTTATCGTCTGTTTACGATTTTTAAAAGTCAATTTTGTCGGCTAGAGATTTAAAAAACGAATAAAGATATAGGGCTGAAATTTTCAGTGAAGATAGACATCACTTTTACCTGTTGCAACATGGTTATAAAAACGTCCGCCGTCACTTCCGGTTGTCACCGGAAGGAAAGATAAAAAATCGATTTTTTCAACTTTTTGCTTTTAATATATTTTTCTAATGGGTTGATAGAGACTCTTTTACTGAATCAGAGTATGTAATTTGTTTTGAAATCGATTGATGTGTACCTGAGATATTAAACTTCAAAGTCCTGAAGCGAGAGTCTGAGTAGCTCGGTCGTTAGAGTCGTGGACATGTGCCCAGGCGAACCGGGTTCAAGCTTCGGGTGCCAAAAATTTTTTTCCTAATTTTTTTTGGCGTTGATTAACAATTTAGTCTTAAAAGTGAAGGATTTTATATCATTTATTCAAAATATCGGACGGAAGACCCACTCGTTGCTCGCAACGAGAACGATCTAGTTGTTTTTCTAATTCTGTTTATAGCCGGGGAGTTTCTGACCTATTTAAGCAAAACGTAAATATTGAAATTTTAAACCACCATCAATCAATAGATGGTAGACGAATATTGATGAATGTACGCTATAACGATAAGATTTTCACAATTGTTAATATATATGCACCAAATCAAGAAAAACAAAGAATAGAATTTTTTAAGAAGCTCTTAACTTGGATAAATCAAAAATCTTTAAACACTGATGGTCTAATTATGTGTGGTGACTTTAATTGTCAATTAGATTCTCTAAATAATGACAAAAGTACGCGTATACGTGTCCTAAGAAATGCCCTAAAACATTTTAACTTAATTGATTGTTGGGATAAAGACGTAACAGATAATGTCAACGGATCTACATGGTGTAATAGCGATAATATTCCTCAGAGCAGGATCGACTATGTTTTTATGACAAAAAATATGTTATTTCCTTTAGAAAGTATTTTTCTACGCAGAGCGCCAAATGTTGAAGAAACACGTTTTAGTGATCATATTGGAATAAGATTTGATATAAATACAACTGAAAATTTGAGAGGTAATGGGTATTGGAAATTTAATACATCTCTTCTTTTGGATAAAACATTCTGTGACGAATTAAGAAAACATATAAAAGACGAAAATGAACAGAACAACCTTGATCCTATACAAGAATTTAATTATAAGTTATTAAACAGTGTACTTAACAATAATTTAAGTGTTAGTAAGTGGAACAAAGATGTATCAGCCGAATGTGAATGTTGTCAAACAGTCGAAGACTGTGAACATCTTTTATTTAGTTGTAAATTAGTAAAACATATATGGCAAGAGGTGGGAAATTTCTATAATTTTGGAATATCATGGAAGATAAAAGTATTAGGGTTTCATTATGAAAATAATATCAAAACTAGAAGGTTGAATAATATTTTGTCATTTACCTGCTTTTTAATTTATAAATACAAAATGTCTTGTAGAATAAATCAAGAAAGAATGTCAAAAGAAAATTTAAAATATTTTGTGAAAAATAACTTAATTGTGGAAAATTGTGTTCTTAAAAAAGCTGGAAGTATTACATGTTCTGATGATATGTACTTTACTTTAAGTAATTATAGTATGTAACTTTATGCATTCATCAATTTTTATTCCACATTCTGGGGGTTGCAGTCCTCCAGTTGGAAGACAAGGGGTTCAAAGGACTACGGATTGGACTGTGTGTGTGAATCCCTTGTCTCTTGTCTTTGTGGAAAAGATTGTATATATACATTATATCTTCTGTAATACTAATGTTTAAGCTATATTTGATATTGTATTTCTGTTGAAATTTGAAATAAATTATTGAAAATTAAAAAAAAAAAAAAAAAAAAAAAAAAAAAAATTTCATAAGAAATCTGTTCTTCGTTTCTGTGTAAATATCTGAGTAAAAAAAGGTGAAGACGTTTTAATAAAGGATTTCAATTGTATTTCTTTTAGCTGTGTATGTTTCTATAAAAATCGTCAACATGCGATGGAAACAGTAGCTTGGGACAGACTCTGACTATAGTCTATAGCATATCAGGGCTTGAACAAATTTAACAAGCAATAAGATTAGAGTCCAAACAAAACAATATATGAAACTAGAGCAGAGCTCGTGGCAAAGCCACGAGTAGGTCTTCCGTTGTTGCTGCGAGTTGAAAATGTATGAGAGAGAGAGAGAGAGAGAGAGTTAACTGGTTAATGGAGTAAATTATAGATGACGCAGATGAGTGAACTATCTATCAACAATAGTTATAGTATAAAGTGACAAATCACGGTCTATAGTAAATCCCAAGTTATTGCTTCCATCAAATTTTGATGATTTTTAATAAAAATACACATACCTGTGAAAGAAACACAACTGAAATTGATGAAAGGGAATATATCCAAGATATCTTCATTGAACAATTTTCACTCATAAAATTTCACAGGAACGAAAACAATTTTCTTACGGAGATTTATAATGGGAAATGTTTACATCTTTTCTCCATTCGGAAGTACTCGGGATACCTCGCGCAATTTTTTAACGTTATCATCTGGGCTTATTAATGGCTGATGCAATGCAAAATCCCCGTAGACTTTCAATATTGGGATGTGTATTGAAACCTGAAGCGGTAGAGGGGGCGTTTCAACACATATAATCTAGACATTTTTCATATAAGTTGATGAACGTAGTTTGAGCACAAAGGTATTTACTATTATTGAAATATCAAGCAAAAAGTGGTGGAAGAAAAAACTCGGGACATGGTATAGTATACCATATAAATTTATGAAACTTTGAAGTGTTTTGAAATTCTTTAACCAGGGAACAACGATGTCTATATATAGACCAGTAATAGGATAAGGTAAATAATGTCAAACATCGAAGACTGTACGAGTATTTAAGAAACTGTTTTTATTACAAGTGTTACCGTTAATAATCAAATCAAAGTTTGCCGAATCTTCCTGGAATTAAACATAGGTTGTAAATTTACTTTCTTCATGGTTACTCAGTGTGAAACATTCTTTACCTTAGACGCTTTACTTTTCCACTAAGCATCCGCATTCGTTGCCTTTCCTTTACACTACATCTAAATTCATCATGTTCATAAGTGATCATTTGTTCGCATTTCACAATATTTAATGTCCGTATTCTCGGACTCCATGCTAGGGAATTTAGTTTGATATAAGCTACGTCATTCTTATCCATGTGCATGTTGTCAACGGCGTGCGGCCAAAGAAATTTTCACAATCGTTCTTTAAAACGCTTTAAAGTTATACAATATAGGATATACATGTAATTTTTATATACAGACCTTAATTAATTTGTTTGCAAGTTTATAACTAATGATTATTCCTTTATCGGCACCCATACCTGTTAACCTTTCAAAGCTGCTATGTGGGAGAATCTCCCCCTTACCAACTTGGCCAAGGGGGAGATTTTGCGTAAACGACGTTTTTTCACGTGAAATGCAAATATATATTAAAAATACTGTTAGATACCTTATTTTACCATTGTAATTAATGCATTTGCAATCATTTTAAATTTTATTATTTCTTTGACCACCAGTGTGCAATTACAACTTGTGTTGTGTTCAGAAAACTATTTATTTGTTTGCATGGTACAATACAAGAAGTCAATAGTGCCACTTTTTATATTAAGTTTATCTTATTGTTGAGTATTGAACCATCACTGCATGCTGACATCTAGGGTAAACACAGAAAATTTATTTTGCGTATTTTGAATATGCAGTGAAACCCAGTTAAGAAAATACCAGTAAATAATATTCATTAAAATTATTTTTTGCCTTATATATAGGAAAGATTTTTAATTCACAAAACAACATGTATTTCCCCAGTATCATTTAAAAATGATCTCTGTTGTAATGACTATAGCATCCCTGTAATTCATAGTACCGGTACTATAAACTTTAAAAATTGTGAAATGCTTTTACACTTTTTCCTCGAGCTTCACTTTTTTCGGTAGCTTGTATAAACACTCAGTGTTCCATACTCACTTTGATTTTTACCGACCGTGCTCAGTGCTGGCCAGACAGAATTCGTCACGACTCACTGGACGTGGCTTGGGTGCTTTACCTGTGCACCTGTTAAGTGACACCACTGGCTGTGTATTGTTTTCTGTGGTGTTACACAGTAAAATCAAAATGTTTTAAGCTTTCACTTAATTTTTTAAAATCAAACTCTGTGTATTTGTTTTCATTGGATGGTCAAGCGTCTCTTTTTTTTGTCAATAGCCAAAGGAAAATTAATGACTTCAAGGTAATCGGAATCAGTATTTGATGAAGCATACAATTTAAATGACATAAAATTTATTAATTATCTGAAAATTATTTAAACCACTGTTAACGGAAAACAAAGAGTCTTCGAAGTAATTAACACACAGGGATTTGCCTACGATGTACACAGTCTTGCAATTACTAGTAATTATTATGGGAATCTTTACGCATGGTAATTAATTCGAACAGATTATAATAATCTATAC
The DNA here is from genome assembly GCF_025612915.1 of Magallana angulata. Classification (NCBI taxonomy): domain Eukaryota; kingdom Metazoa; phylum Mollusca; class Bivalvia; order Ostreida; family Ostreidae; genus Magallana; species Magallana angulata. The sequence goes on along the minus strand of NC_069116.1, from coordinate 13,641,645 downwards.
ACTGTACGCCGTTACACATGTACGAAGCGCCGGTAATATATACGAATATTGAGTCATAAATTTAAATCATTTTTATTTCTTGTTCTTTACAATACAATGTGAAATTACTTTCAGAAAAAAAATTCCGAAGTACTAATTACAACTTTCTTTTTTGTGTAATCATTTCAATTTTTTCTGAGGTCATGCGCGGATCTAGTGGGGGGGTCGGGGGGGTCCCGACCCCCCCCTGGAAAATGAAAATTTATTAAATTTACATAGTAAAATTATCGCGAAAATATGCCTCGGACCCCCCCCTGGCAAACACAATTATCCTTCGGACCCCCCCCTCCCTGGAAAATTTTTCTGGAACCGCGCATGGAGGTACATGTACAGAACATGCTTATTTATGCGCGAATGATACGACATAGGAAAAAAATAATCGGTTGTTCGTAGAACATTTTTATCTTACGAATGTGACTAATTTAATTTTAAATATGTTTCAACATCACCAATGTAAATAATATTAGGTGTATTTACTGTTTGTGTTTTTACATCGTAATCTCTGAAACTAATAAAAATACTAATGTTAGCAGAAAAATCCAATCCCACCGAATACTGAAAAACCGATTTCAGTTTGCAATCATACGGATTTTATTTTTGGTATTGACTATTGAGTTACAGTAACTTTTTTTCTGGATGATTTTATTATTTTATGTAAAAGCACCATTCCAACTGTTACTCAATTATATAACAATTGATGACCTGGGGCTATATATGTTCCGAGCTGTGTGCGCTGAAGCGACACAAGACTCTCGGTCGCACGTGGCGATTGAATTTACACAGACTGACCGAATAAACAAACGGGTGGGAAAGTGAAACAAAATGTACACATGAGAAGAAGCCACCAAAAATGATTTTCGATAGATCTTGATATCGTTTTGACAATTAAAAACATCCAGCGCGAGCTCCTGTCAGCGGGGCGGGAGGGGGGGGGGGGGGGGGGCAGCAATGAGTTCGCTTCTACAAAGAAACGAACGACCATGTAGAAAAACTATACTGAAGTGATTAATATGTGACCGATAGAATCTAATCTAAAGTTGTTTAAAATTCATGTGAAATTTTTTTTAAATCATTGAATGCCTCAATTCAGGACATTTTTTTTATCGTGCTAGCACCTACCGCAAACATGTTACATGGAACTTTGATTATAATTTGATTTTTAAACTACCTTGTACGCTATCTATATATCAATGCTTAATCAACTGTACAAGTTTAATGAATTTATCTTTTCATCTTAAACAAATATAATAGTTGAAAACATAATAAGATATTGTTGTGTCCGTGCAAAATATGAAACATGAACGCGTGATAAAGTACATGTAGAAGAACACGAACCGACCGCGGATTACTTGTCCACTCGCGCCGGTTCTCCTCAGCCATGTGCGAGGGATGGTTTACTATTTGTGTGTGTGTGGGGGGGGGGGGGGGGTTGATTAAAAACATTATTTGTGCAGTTTTTAAAATATTTTACATAAACAAACTAACCATTAATTTATGTCTTACGATGTTTACAATTTGGAGTAATATCGCTCATTAATATTCATTTACACTCAAATGTTCAATTGAATAAATACAAGATGGACAAACTTTTATAGCATTAAATTAAAACAGTTTCTGTTTTTACGGCTATATTAACTCAAACACGTTCATATGCATGTAAGTGTGCGTCGCGGTGTGAGAATCTTGTGTATTAAATAACCGCTTAATTACCGCTAGGTAGTGCAGCCGTGGCTGATCTCATCGGCCGTGGGCGAAGGGTAAAGGTACATGTACAACGCACAGACAGGCACAGCTCAGAACCCAGGAAGATTTGAAAAGTTTGCAGTAAAATGACCATACTCTATCAAATAGAAGTTATTTATTTTAAACTTAAAACCCACAATTGATCTGTGTCTATTATCGCTTTAGATTTAGAATGACATTGCTTTTATTAATTAACTGAACGATTTCTTAATTGACACCCAATCGTTTAATCCATAAAAAATTATGTGTAATCAAAACGAAACCAATTCTTGAGTTCGCGGCTAAATAAACTCATACATGTATATGAGAGACACAGCTCTCGTGTATTTATAGATAACCGCTGACCGCTAGGTAGTCCAGCCGCGAGCATGGTGACCGATTTTCTCGGCCGCGGGCGAGGGAGAGCTTACGTAATGGTACACACACACACACAGCTCTGATTCAAGGTAGATTTTAAATGCATGGAGTTAATAAATAAAATGTAATGCATAGAGTTTTTTAATTCCATATTTTGTGGTTTAATAGAAAAGAAAAAGAATGTTTTGTTTTCCAATTGCCGTTTTTAATGATTGTGCACTATAAGAACTTAACAACAATGACTTAAACTCCTAGCTAAAAAAAGCATGTACTCCACCAACAAAAAAATTCTTATAAATTAATGCCTCCTGTATAAACCAGCATACTTTCTGTGGCAACTTTATGCCAGTTGTACGCACAAAGACTTTCGTTAACATGTCAAATAAAAACAGGTACATGTCAACATGTAAAGCTTTTTACACTCATACTACACAAATCACTTACAAAATAATATTGTTACGACCTTTATGAGATCCCAACAAACAACTTTTCCAGCGACAGCCATATCAAAATCCTAACCGTTTTTGAGTTATTAAGCAAAAACTTTTAGGGGCTCTCGGCCCTTAATTTAAGGGGCCAGCCCTTTTTTATTGGTGTCAAATGAAAGCCCTTGTTATTCTGCACAACTTTTATTCTACATGTTTTGACAAATTATTTTTTGTTTAAAAGATACAAAGGAAAATATGACTAAATTTTCGCACTCTTCCGAATCCTGTTTTTTAACCCCCTACCTTTTCCTAAATAAGGAACGAAATCCAAAAACAAAAACCGATGTATACAACTTCAATGTCTTTGTTATTCAAATTCGTTGGATTCCCATTCCCTGCTATCATAGTCTCGGAGCCTTTGTCTGGAAACCAAAGGCCCTAAAAATTTTTAAAAGGGGAATAACTCGTTAACGGAAAGGAAATTCTAACTTTTATGAATTGATGAAGATAGTGTTTTGTAAAGTCCATTAGCCCTGAAAATTTAAGCAAAAACCGTTCAGAAATGAGCACGATATGAAGCCTCAAAGTTCGCGTCTAGGAAGAAAAAAAAAAAAAAAAAAAAAAAAAAAGAATAATCTTAACCAGCACAATAATAGAAAGGTCTTCCGTTGGAAACGGAAGACCTTAATGACAGGCCAGAGATGATGAAAGGGCATCTACTGATCTAGCCCCATTTATATTGGCTTCAAATGCTGGAGAAAACGTACCCAGGAGAAAACGTACCCAGAAGAAAACGTACCCTATTTATAGGGTACGTTTTCTCCAGGAGAAAACGTACCCGGGAACGTTTTCTCCAAGAGAAAACGTACCCTATGAAAATAATAAATAATGGTTTTCATGGATATTCTTAAATGAAACAAAATAAAATATACAATGAACATTTGTAGCATTTGTTGCTGTTGTTTTTAAATGCATAGTCACGTACTTAAATTAATAAGGCCTGAGCAGTTTAATTGGTCGACAATTAATACACCATAAACGAGACCGTTAAATAATTAGATTTTATTGCAATCTCATTTGGAGAACTAAATGACGAGTATCTCAAGAAGTCGATATCGTGTTATTTTTTACATTTTTTTTTGCATTTTTTAAAATTTATCTATAAAACAAAGTTGCTTAATAAAATCAAGTTCACATGGAAACTACTACGAAATGTAACATTGAACAGTCAATTTGCTTCTGACACCACTGACATGCTGCTCAGGTATTTTATTGATTATCACTTTAATTAAAATCAGGGGATCTCGCATGGAGAAACTCAAATCGGTAAGGCTGTCGATAAATGGATAATTAGAAGAAGTAGTCAGATAACACTTTATGACAGGTCATTATTAAATTCGTACTAAAATAAAAGTTGCTACAATTATTATAAAGATATTATTCATAAAATGAATATATTTCTATACATCTATGCATTGAAATATGCATTAAAGTAGCATTTGAAAATTATTTAATATGTCCAACCCCTTTAAAATTATAAAGTATTAAATTCATATATCGATAAAACTCTTACATTTCTGTATATTTATTATGCAAAATAGTATTTAAAACTATTAAGTAGTATAATTATGATTTTCATAGGGTACGTTTTCTCCTGGAGAAAACGTACCCTAGAGATTGGGTACGTTTTCTCCTGGGTACGTTTTCTCTTGGGTACGTTTTCTCCCGATACCTTGGCTTCGCCCTCCAAACGGTTTCACCGTAAAACATATTATTTCTAATAATTAACATCCTTGTAAAAAAGCCGCATATAAATTGCTTAATCAAGCTAATCTGAATAGCTTTAATAAGCTATATAGCTTTCTCAAGCTAATCTGTAATCAAGAGATTGTGCTAAATAATTTATAAGAGTACCTTCGGTCAATAATCCCGGAAATGTTGGTGGTTGTTGTTTTTTTGCCTTTTTACCAGGACCCGACTTAACGACTTGTGTTGGATCTCTTTTCCTGCCCATAATTGGAATAAAAAAAACTATAGAATATGTAGTTTTTCCACGTGCAATGCAGCAATCAAACAGAATCAAACAGGATATACTTTTTGATTTATAAATGCTAAAACCGAAGCGGCGGGGCGGAAACCAGAAATAAGGCGCAATTTTCGAATAATAACTTGTAAGTAGATTTAAAAAAAAACCAAAATATACAAGATAAGAGACGACTTTCGGCACATATAACTGTTTTATGTTTTGCAATATGTTTTTTCGCATTTTATAAAGAGACATAACCTAGAAAATCGTGGATTCGAAGCAGCTATCGTTATCTAACGTTATACAGTTGTATGCTCGTCTACTTCTACAGCAGGGTACCCCAATGGTACCCCTATATTCTCTTTTGAGAAGTGAACAGGCATAGCCAGTACAATTTCTTAAATAAGCTGTATATATAATCAAGTGCCAAAAGTATGTAGTTTTTTTCTTTTCACTATATACTTTATTGAAAACCATCATTTATCAAAGAATAGTTGAAAAGTACAGTAACACATTGACCAGAGACATAAATTTCTCGCATTATCACCGGTGTGAGATCGGTTTGTCCGGTGTGAGACAGCAGTGTGAGATTTTTCTGTCTTACACTGTGTATAACTACGCTGTTTTAAAACGTAAACAAACGTTGTCTGCTGTAGGGAAATGCAAAATAGTGCATTGAGATTATCCATTAAGTAATTGTGTTGCATAATTAATTACAATTTTTCATATTTTAATTGAAAAAACTGTCGTATGCTTTCATTTAACTTGCACTATTTGAAGCACGCGGAGGGATAAACCGAAAGTAATCTTTTGAACGTCATAACAGAAAGTTGTCAAACATCATTTTTTAAGCTAATATAATGCGAGAAAAATAATCATTCATTATATACTCGTGTGGGATAGTGAAATTCCACCTCGGGGCCAAGATTCACGGTCTAGGACTCGGCAAAGCCTCGTCCTAGACAGTGAATCTTGTCCCCTCGGTGGAATTTCACTATCCCACTCTCGTAATAATGAATGATTCTATTAGTCTCGATCTGCATTGAACTATTTAAAATTTGGAAATTCTAAACTGGTAAAAGTATTTCAATTATGCACTTTAATCTTCATAAAATGACAGCTGCAGACGAAAGGTGACTGCTTTATAGGGGTGTCTGCTTCAGCAGTTTAGACTGTAATGTAGATCGAAACATGCATGTATTAAACTTCATGGATAAATATGTCCTGGATTCATTGAGATATGAGAACTAAATATAATACCTGAATCGGCACAGTCTAGATCTTCGTGTTTCAAGCATTTCTGATTTTTCTGTAAGGTTTGATCCACAAACATATAAAAACAGATAAACTCATCTTTATCATAAAGATGAGGATTTACCTAAATCGTGCACGATTTTAAGTACTGTGGAATAAATGAGTGCATGCATGATGCAAGGAATTATACTGCCAGATTTGGTTAAGAAAAAAACCCACTTTTTCTTCCTTAATTGTTTGCACACGGTGTATTACCGGTACATTATCTATATGCTATTTTTAAACATAACCGGATGCTCACTGCACAGATTAAGACAAAAAAAAAAAACTGGCAAAAAATTACAGTAAGTGGATGTACATGATGTGTAACTTGTAACATGTACTTGCATGTGTTAGGGAGGGAAAAAAGTACCAAATTCATTTCCCAAAGAACTCAATAATCCCTCTCATTTCTTTACTTTTTGCGATACTTCTTCATTCAATCAATGAATTTAAACAGTGAATCAGTGATAATTTTACTTTAAAATAAATATTATTTCAGCAATTAATTCAGCCAATCAAATAAGCCCTATTTTTTTCTGCTCTGCTTGATCTTTTATTGACACCTCTGAGCTGCAGATATCAACATCTGGTGCATTGGTACTCTCATTCCCTAGAGTGAGTCAGCTGCATGAGCATGCATGCATTTATTATGGCATGGTTTTATATCTGAATAAATAATGGTTGATGTGTGATCTATAACCTGAGTAACAGTCTTTAATTTTCTATCATATATTTTGTTTGTTTTACTTAGTCACTTACAGATACTTCATTTGAATCATAGTGTTAATTGAAAATCCCTAAAGATTCTTCAGTGAAAAACAAAATCTGAAAAATTTAGTCCGAATTCCCTCTGTTTCTCTAGGAGCAAAATTTAGTTTGAGTCTGAATCCATAATATAGTAGAAATATAGCAGAAATATCAATAATAATTCATTTCATCAATACTTTTTGTGTTCTGAACACATGACACTTATGACATTAATGATTGAACTTAATAATTATCCGAATTTGAAAACTCAAACGGTGAAACCCTGAGTAAACAATTAACCTTAAAAATAACCCTAGTATTGATTATTTTAAATTATATGATACTTATACAGTAAAAGGGAATAACTGCGTCTGTCAATACGTCATGTACATGCATCCCTTATTTAATGTAAGTGTATATTAATTGACAGTTCAGAGGCTCATTTAAGCACATATGTTTGTAGTTTATTGATGCATTTGTTAGCATAAATGGTTACACTATCTTTGCGTGGACTGAATCATGGCTGCCTCAGCTGAAGCAAGATCAGTATGTGAGTTGCACAAATGTTTCAGAGCAGTAGTTTTGAATTAAATTACGCCCTTGTGAATAAAGTTTATATATGAAAGGGAGAAACGCAAGTTTGATTCATTACATGTATTTGATATGTGACACTCTTAGTACATGTATGTATTACTTGTACATGTACTATAATTGTTTGTAGCATTTACATATAGTAGTGTATTATATATATGGAATAAGAAAATTTGAACCTGTGGCCAAGAGTTTCACTTCTGGGTTAAGGATGATGGGCTCGATTAGAACATGGATTCCTAATAACTGGTGATTATTTGCATAATTAGATATTATCCTACATTTAAATTGCAAAAATCTTCTATCAGTGTTCAATATACCTTTCACTGTGACTTCATAACATACTTTAATTTAACCCTTTGTGTGCTGACTTGTTTTACGGCAACTTATGTCCCAATACTGAGTTGTTTAAGAACATCAGCAAATTTAGTAGCATATCATATTTAACATGAAGTAATTTTAGTAATTGTTAGCTTACGCTGTTGAAATTTGTTACAGATATTGTTTAATATCAGCTCTCTCTGACACAAATTAATCAAGATGGATTTTTACATGTATGCCCATTTTTCGGTAACCATGGCAACATAAATGAAGTAAAATGAAGATTTTTTTGGTATTCAATGTTTTATTATGGGGATAACATCAAACTTCCCATAATTAAATGAAAACAAAATTAATACAAGTACTTTTGAGAAATTAAATCAAGAAAATAAAAAGAATTGCTGGCAAAATTATCAGAAATCAATTCAAAAAATTCATTTCAATGCATGTGTTAAATGAATGAATATCAAATGTCAATTAATGTCAATAAATTATAAATTCTGATAAAATGTTGACAGTTAAATAGTGACGTGAGTTCACCTCTCAGTGGGCTGGCCTAATAGCCTCTTATAAGTTAGAACATAGTCTTGCTTGGTGTGGTATATCACAAAACATGGCTCTATGCACAATGCCACATTGCATTGGCTACATTCATATAAAGTCTGCCTTCCTGGCCTTTTTCTTCCTTCCACTCATTTGCACACTTTGCTGCATATACAAAACAGAGTCTGCAGACAGTCTTAGTCACAACAATTTTTCTTAAAAAGTGGTGACCACTAAGCCTCTCCAGGGACTTGCCAGTTGCTGGTCTGCCTGCTACTTTTGTGTGGAACTCTATTATATTTTATGTTTTTATTATGGCGGGAACCAAGAGGCAAGGAGCCTGTTAATTATTTTGGTATCACGCTTTTAGGTAATTAAAGGCTACTTTTCATTTTAAATATTTCTTTTTTACCAAAGCCCATCTTTTGGCACTTGAATAAATGGCCAAGTATGTATGATAAAGCTATATCATATACATGTAGTTAAATTTATTATTATATAATTATTTGTATGCATTTTAATGCGTTTGTAGGAAAACTGGTTTTATTTATTATGAAATGGCATACCTATGTCATCGTTACATCCTTATACTTAATGATTATTTGTTTAACTCCATTATTTGATGCTATTAAAACATATTTAACTTGAACACAACCTGAAGTCAAACACATGTTGCCAGGTCAAGCCATAGATTTTCATTGTATTTATATGCTTATTCCTCCTTTCCTACTACAGATGATGTCGTGACCTTCCTTGTTCAGGCAATATAAATATAAGTCTTGACAAGGTGAACTTGTGTTGCGTCTTCGGGGTCGAAGACTATTTAAGGAGAGAGGAATGTAGTAGTTGGGGTTATATGATATGACAGTGGATATTGGCCTGGATAGCTCAATGGTAGGCTCCTGACTAGAGTTGCAGGGGTCCCAGCTACGATTCCTTGTCCAACCTTAGATTTTAATTGTATTTATATGCTCATTCCTCCTTTTGTACCACACATTAAATATTACCACCAGAGTTGCTCAGGAGCTTATGGATCAGTTTTCTTTGAAAAAGCCTATGATCTCTTCACAATTTTCCTTGTAAAGGACATAAGTATTTAAAATGATGAGGGTCAAAATGTGAAAAAAATACTTTTTTCCACCATTTCAAAGTTTTCACTGCAAGCAAAGATCAATTCAAGAGTCCTAATAAATACATTCTACTTTCCACATGCATGGTTGGAGAGTGATTACAATTTAATTCATGCATTTTAAAACTGCTTATCAATAAAATATATTTTTGGTAAAGTTTGGTTTATGTTGAAAACATTTCAGATCAACAGAGCACAAAATAAATGTTTATAGCAAATGCAACATAGGAAAGTAGAATGCTGCAATGACTATCTGAAAATAGTTTGGGAACCTTTTAGGGTACCCCACGTCAATAAGAACGGACTGTGCCAGATAGTAGCACCCATTACGAGACACCATAGATCCATGAATAGTTGTGGACTTGAATAATACATGTAATTGTCACAGTATAGAATGGGTCCAAAAGCATAGTGGTTTCATAAAAGTGACATAACCAAGTCGTAAGTTTCACCTTTGTCACGGGGGGGGTCTGAAGATTTCCCTGTGTGCAACTTCATTTTCAAACAATACCCATTTTCTGCATCACAAAGTATGTAAGCTTTAAGCCCATACTTGTCTGGCTTAATTATCTGGACTGTACACTCGGAAATGTAGATTTCCTCTCCAAGGGACCATGGCTTTATCTATGCAATTGCATAAATTTTGATGAGGCTGATACACATGCAATGTCAAACCTTGAAAGAATCAGGTTAGCAGAACTATATTCACAGAATCAGTAATGATTTCAGTAAACAAATTCTTTTAATATGACCATTTTTAAAGTATATATCTTAAGAAACGGACTAACACACTCTGTAAAATTGAATTTTGATTGTGATGTGACCATGACTTGATCAATAACTCGGATTAGGGACATGATGCATCCTCAGGTCAAGTTTGACCAAAGGGTTTTGAACTAGTGACCATTCGGTTACTGATATAATACTTTTGACCACTTAGCTACATGTATGTGCTCCACAACATTTGATGTTTCTTGCAAGGATTTATAATGGGTAAATCTTACATATTGTATCCATCTGTTTTTTTCTGTAATTAATTGAATGATATCATTGAGATGACAATGCTGCCACATGCAAGCTGTGCACGATTTGATGGATCAAAGAGAACCAATAATAGATGTTCAACAAAAATCGTGCACAGCTTGCATGTGGCAGCATTGTCATCTCAATGATATCATTCAATTAATTAGGTTCCAACAGGGGAGAGGAAATCAAAATGTTTTTCATGAGTCCATTAATGCATGGTACATGTAAGGAATGCACATTGGTAATTAATCCAACTTCAAATGATGATTATATAGAAGATGACTGAGAAATGCAACTCACTTATATCCACTGTCCTGACATTATCTAGAGACAAATATACATCGATAAAATTATCCCTAGATGATGCAGCACACATGCCAGCTGTTTAATGCCGCTCATTAGATATAATACTGTATTGTTATCATGTTTCTTTTAATTCAGCAACTTTAAAGCAATATGAGCTGTATTTTTTATCGTTTTATTTTGCTGCAAAAACCTGCTAGTGTGCTAAGTCTGCACGTAACTTAAATTTTTATGATAAACAAGATTTGAAAAAATCATTAATGTTTGTCTGAAGAAAGATTTCTCTTCTAAGGAATATATAGCAGTTTAATTTTTGTACAGGACGACAATAATTCAATTCTGCTTAAATTAAGGCTTCTTAACGACTTTTCCCACAAAAATAAGGCGAACAGAAATTAAAAAACCATGATATCTTTTGTCATTTTAGTAGAAAATAACATTTAAATTTTTTTTTTTTTAAAAATATCAGCATGAAAATTGCAGCTCATATTGCTTTAATTATGAAATATCACGATATATTGATGAAGGAGAAATCATACCAGTTTATAAATTTTGTTGATGTGAAGATGCAGTATTTACAGTAAATTACTGTAACAATATATTCATTTATAATATGTTCTCCAATGACTATGAGATAAGATATAAACATATACATGTACATGTGTATAGATTAATTTGGTCTCATGTCATCATACATATAAACATACATATTAATGTTCGTACTATGTTTCAATATCAAATATTTACACTTGCAAATGTTTTCCCTTATAAAACACTATTTTTGCAATCTGCTGTTATTCCTGCATAACATCATCATGGGTCAAGAGGTCAAATTAAGTAGCGCATGAATAATCTAGGTCACTACTTTTTCTATGTGCACAAACTAATCGACTTGTGCTGAAACACACCTATTAGATATCGTAATGAAAACATAATTTAGGAATAAAAAAATAAACGTATCTGGATTTTGTCATACAAAGTTTTATTCATTCGTTTTTCTTCAAAAATATAACATTGATTACTGGATAAATGATTCATGTTAGATAACGGCGTTAGACCTGTAAACAGAATGTTTATGGATCGACATCGTAACGAGTCGTTCTTGAAAATTACAATCGCAATTTGTCAAAGGAGTTAATTCAGTTAAATTCATTTCTGACTTTATTACAAGCCTCGGTCAAAATTGCAAACGCAATATCACAGACCTTTCGTGTTAAGTCTATTCACGGATCGCGGTCAAATTTAACTCCTTGTGCTTTTCTGTCCGATTTGTTCCGTAAAAAGAGATTCGATGGATGTTAAAATCGTTTTCCTCTAGACTATAATGTCGGAGGAAATCATTATGCTCTTGAATCTGATTCTGGCATAGGGTTTCCCCTGAAAATGCCTAAGTAGTCTCTAACTCAACTTTCCATCGCTTTGTTTTCAAATTTCTAACCGCTCTGCGACTTCAACAGAGGTGGTACTATTCCGCCAAGCTTCAATCGTTTTTTTCAATTGTACAAGTGAATTTTCTTTTCTGTTTCCGTTTTTAATGATAAAAAGTGTTGTCTTGTCCAGGCATGTAGCATCAGGGGGGGGGGGGCCCCCACTTTTTCTCGCAGCAACAAATTTTTAAAAATTTACATATAAAAAAATTGAATTATCATGGAGTTGGCCCCCCCCCCCCCCCACTTTTTTGGGAGGAAGTAAAAAATTGATATGAAAATAAGGAAATTAGGATTGAAATTGAAGTTGTATACGGGTTGATACGTGACCAAATCTTCCATAAAGCCCTTCGGGCTTTATGGGATTTGATCACGTGACCAACCCATATTTATATCCCGATATACATCCAAAAATAATACCTTATTTCTTAAATGATCATATTAAACATGTATAGTTTCATAAGCAATTAGGTTTTTGAAAAACATAAATATGATACCAGGATAGCCCATGAAAGCTCGAAAGTGTATTTCCATTGTGGTCTTTTTAACAACATATGGAACATTACTTATTTAGTTTAGTTTTTACAGTAACACAAAAAAATATTTTTCCGTTCACAAACAGGACATTTTATGCTGATTCCCAGGAGAAACAAATATTTTTTTAAATCAAAAATCAATTTATGCACAAAATATGGAAACCAGAAAGCACAAGTACTTGTATTACATATGAATATGTTCATATAGATGTAAAAAGAATCTGTGAATCATATACCAATTATATTTTGATCCTTTATACACTATAACCTTAAAGATATGCCAGCTATAAAAGATTCTAAAATAATTAAATATGATAATGTAAAATGGCTTAAGGTCAGATTTGAACAGTGTGCATAGTTGAAATAGTTCAAACAACATTTTCAGGTTAAAAGTGAAAGGCATAAAAGATCTGTTTGAAATCCAGAACTTTTTAGACCATAACTTCTATCACCTTGGCTCAATCTTGCTCTGCACAGATTTAACCAACATACAGTCCCTGTAGGTTATTTAGGTTTTCAGTGACCCTGAATTTAAGGTCTATGTCAAATGCAGAATTTCTATGTCAGAGGTTAAGGTCAAAGCAAAGTGCTCTTAAATGCTTTTCATCCTATTAATGACCTTTTTCAAGCATGGCACTTTGAGATGGTCACCATCTTTATGTCTATATTGTTAGTTCTAGCTACCGGTATGCAATTAAAAATGATCTATTGTGCAAAAGTTAATGCCTTGATACATGTACACTCAAAGTTGTGAAATAAATTATTTTGAAATCAAAATACATTAAGATATGTTTACTTTTTGCAGACGAAAGAATGAAGATCTGGCTGATAATATTCCTAGTACTAATGGTCTCTCACAGAGTCCAATCACAGATTGAGAAAAGGCCTGTGGTGAACATAACTTGCCTGGAGCTAGCCGCACCCTCAAATCAACAGTTACGTCTGAGCTGCAGTGATCCAAGTGATTATCACTGTCTCCTGGATGAGAGTTATACCCAGGAGTATGAGGCCTGTAGGGAGTGGAAGTGGATTCCCGAAGGTAAGAGGAATTGGGTGTCTGAAATATTGAAGGTGTACACAAAAACCATTGTAAGCACTGTTAGCAAGAAACATTGTCTAACTGTTCGCAGGAAGATGACATATCCTGTAGAATTCAATAATAATACATGTACATGTGTGTATAGAAATATATATTTATATACCTAAGGCCATTGGGCTGTATTTAAAAATTGTTAGACAATACCTCAATGTACACCCCATCAAAATATGGTACAGTCAAACTTAGTTATCTTGAACTAGAGGGGACTGTTTAAAAACTTTGATATATCCGAGTATTTGAGATATCAAGGGTGAAATACTTAAAAAAATAAGTGGTTGGGACTTACAAATCACTTCTACATACCCTTTGTATTCAAGTTATCAGTATTCACGATATCAAGGTTCAACTGTATATGGTTAAATCGGAAAATATGTATATACATGTCAAAGACTTTTTTAATAGTTTCATCTCTATAATTTAAATTTGTGAAATACAAGACTTAATGATTTTATGATAGTTTTTGTCTTCTATTCTGTAATTACTGACAAATAAAGTAGGTAAATCCTTACTTGTTTTTTTAAATGAATTCATTGTAAATATAGTTTAGAATGGAAACAACCAGGACCTTGTATAAATAGGCATCAGGTCACAGTTTAAGATGAAAACTTTTTACAAATTTTATTTTTCCATTTTTAATGCTTATATGCTTTACTATATGTATTATCAATAGTCAACCAAAATTTGAGACTCATGAGCCTTGTTTACATAACAAGGGATTACATGGATTATAATCTCTGTATCTTAACAACTGACATTCAAAAATTGGTTGTGCATTAGAAATAACTTTGTCAAGCACTTGGAAATCATTGTAATGGTTGGATATATAGGTTAAAAGATATATATAAAAAACAAGGATCGCAAATATTTGTTTAACGGTTGTTGGAGAAAACTTTATATGTATTATCATTTGAAGGAAAATGTGCTTATTTCAACACATATGGAAGAGGAAACATTGATGAAAGGAACTGCGTCCCAAAACCCAATCTGACTTGTTCACATGGTACTGTTCAGTTCTTATCGGCAACAAATACAAAATGTGAGTATAAAAGCAGTTTTCTATATATCACAGATTGACTTGCTAGTGTAATAAATTGTACATGTAAAAAAACATTTAATTTTAAAAAGCATACTGTTTAATATTTATGGCACGCTAAATTTACAAAGATGAGCTAAACATTGCAGTCGATAAACTACGTTTATCAGTTGTAAAAGGTAGTTGACAGTAAACTACTGTAAAGTCTCATGTATAGTGCTCAGTAGCTTGTATATATTATGCAATCCAAAGTTAGGTGTAAAATGCTGAAAAAAAGCCTGCTGTTCATATGTATAAAATGCACCCAAGAAACGAAGAAATTTCAATCATGATTTTTTAAGTCATACGTGCTAGTGCTGATAATGTATGGTATTCAAAGCGCTGTAGAGATAATTAATCCAATTCTTTGATTTTTGTTAAATAAACATTGTAAAGAAACATCTGTATGTTGTACATTGTCATCAAGTTGTAACAATAACTATATTAACAGTGTCTATCAATGTGTTAAACAATTACTTCTTAATGGGACAAAAATTAATCAGTTTTAAGGTGTCTGACTTTAGTTTTCATTTTATATATTTTGTTCAGTCTACTAAAATACAGTGTATTTGTACCCTCTAAGAAGTTTTTGATACACTACGTCTATTCTAAAAAGGCAAAAAAATTGCCAACATGTATCACCTAGCCTTTTGATTTGGGATACACAAAGAAGAAAAAACAGATCTTTTTATGCAAGAATTATCACATCACATACATTTATGTAAATTTTTATTTGTTGCCTAATTTTTAGCTTAATAACCAGGTACAGAGAGTGTATGAGGCAAACAAAGTTCAAGCACAGATGTCACTGTCACAAATTTATAACGCAATCTAGTTTATAATATGTTTGAATATAGATCTTTTAATAATAAAAATGAAGTAAACTTGATAATTTCTTTGATTTTAGACACAGCATGTTATGTAAAGAAAGAGATAAGTACATTACTGCCTGTTACAACAAGGTAAGTATATATACATGTATACAGCCTTAGAATTCACCTGAATCAGCTGATAATTTGCTCTCCGTATTGGCAAGTTGCAGCAAAAGATCTGTTTATTCTTCTCTGAAATTGTTCAGCCAAGAACAATTATAATGTAAATTTCATGATTCTTAAGTTTTTTGGTCTGACAGAGGAATAAAGTTTCACTCAGATGCTTTTTATGTGTTATGTTGTTGTCCGTTGTCAATGCACCAACAGTGAAGTTTAGAGCATTTCTATTTTCATCTCTGAAATGACCTTGACATGTGACCAAATGTTCTACCTATATCATCTTTGAATACCGGTATACGCGCGGCGATCTTTAATTTTGCCTGGTGATTATCAAAACCAATATTTCATATGGACCAAAATTAATAATTGGCAATTTGTAGATATTTATATGTCATAAATCGCTGTTAAAAATGTACATTGTATAACAACTTCCATATTTGTAAAAAACTAAAAATGCATATATTATCCAGGTGTCATTTAATAAGGTATCAAAGAAAGGACTAAGTGCGGTTTTATGCATTTTTTGCCCCCCAAATCAAAGTTTAAGAAAGAGCTTTAAAAATAAGGTGAAAGATAGTAATAATCATGTCAGAAATAAATGTGTAAAAGGTTATCACCACAGTGACGTCATAATGTAGAAATGACGTCATGAAGATTGCCTTAATTTGATAAATTGATGATTTGTGGCAAAATATGGGTGTTTTCCGATGGTTTTTCGACTAGGAAACATCGAGCGCAGGCTTGCTCAAGTACCATTTTTTAGTATAATGTGTATAACTATCTAAAGAAAAACATATGTTAAAATCGCACTTGAGCAGACCTGTGCTCTATACTTCCGAATGCAAAATATAGCGCAAAAATGAGAATATTTTCATTTGTTTGCAAATTTGCGGGAATTCGGTCATTTAGGTGACGTCATAGATAAACAGCGAATGAGCAATGATGACTAAAATCAACATCAAAGTTATAGGAATCCTCTATACAATGATTTGTGAAGATTTTATTTTTATACGATACAATTTAAAAATTGGTTGAAATCGGGGGCAGATATTTGACCATACCGCACATAGTCCTTTATAATTTTCCCTTTCATTTCAGTCAATTTTGGACTCAATCAGATGGAGGAAATGCAACATCAGTTTCAACTACCAGTGACAAACAAGATGAAAGGACAGGGTGAGAGATTTATTCTTTAATAGAAATTAGATGATAAGTTATGTCAATATATTTACATTTTCCAGTGTCAGGAGCTTGCCTGTGAAAACACTTCTTATCAATTTTGTACTATATAACCCATAATACAAATGACGCCAAATTGAGGCGCCAGCGGGGTTTGCTTATTCATATTTAAATATTTAATTGTAAGATGACTCAAAATTATATAAATATAAGTAATAAGGAATCATTCTTTGAATATTATGAGGTGATAATTTCGGTAGAGGCATGATCAAATCTATCATAAAACCCTTTGGGCTTTATTGGATTTGATCACGCCCCGACCAAAATTATCACCTCATAATACTCAAAGAATGATTCCTTATTCCTTATCTATTACTGAAGTAGTCAATTTTACCCTTGTATCTTAATATATTTGATAATTTGAGAGGTGATAATTAAATAATAACTTTAAAAAATGTTAGCCCTCTTTAGCATGCTTCGACTCAGTGTTTAAATTTGATAAAGAAATTATTTTTAAGTCAATGTTTATGTAAAGATCTATGCTGTAAACAGTAGCCTGCCATTAACCAAAGTGCCAGTTTATAATTTAATTATTATTGAAATGTGGCTGGGTTTTTACTGTGTCTCAGGACTAACCCTTATTAGTCTATAGGGCACATGTCTACAAAACTGAGTCAACAAAAGAGAATTTCTGCAAGCAATTTGGACTCTGTTTTCGGAATCTATTTATATAATAGTGTTGTGTTGTGCATGTACTATTCCTAAATAGTAGTCAGGGTTTGATACATAGTGCATGAGCCGGAGGCGAGTGCACTATGTATCAAACCCTGACTACTATTTAGCATAGTACATGCACAACACAACACCATTGTTATTATTATGCAGACTGTTAAATATACTGACGTGCTTTGCTATAAGTAGCTGTGACGTTCGAAAGTTGACTAGTCCCTAAAAATAATCACCGGGAAATCAAGCGTTTGTTTGTTGTTGTTTTTTTCAAATTAATCAATTGATTTGATTGTTTATTTAATCAACAAGTTGCTGTACAATAAAAAGTCAACAAAGTTTTATGTTCTTTTCAAGAAATGAGAGACGTTTGACCTTACCGAGAAAACTTAAAATGTTTAGCAGACAAAATCTCATTGATTTTTTTTCTTGTAATTCTTTATCAAGCTTCATTTAAAAAAATGTTTTTGTGATTCTCATGTAGAATTTCTTTGAAAAATGTTCAATCAATTTGTTCAAAAGTTTATCAAAAACTTTAACTTTAAAATTACTGTAATAATGAAGTGTTTTTGGAAAAATTAATAATTTTAATTGCTTGATGTCGGTCGAATATATCTATATTATATATATAAATACCGTAAAAGATATAATCGACTAATATAGCATAGTGGTAATGCGTTTGGCTTCAAGCTGTAATGATTTTAGCGTCATGAGTTTGAAACCCGCTGTCGGTGCTTGTAAGTTTGCTGTTGAAAACATTTGCCGTGCTCTATTTCGGCATAGTATGCTTACGCTATATAAATCCATTGTATACTTTGCGAAAATAGCTGAGTATTGAATATATAGTGACAAACTGACAGAAGGCATAATAATACAGACTAGAGCAAAGCTCGTGGCAAAGCCACGAGTAGGTCTTCCGTTGTTGCTGCGGGTTAAAAATATATGTTTTATGGTGTCAAACGATTATAATGACTAAACTTTAAGTTCTGCTTTTGTTATAAAAACGTGTTGTGATTGAAAGCCTGTATATAAAATGTGTTTTGAACAAGACAGGAACAAAATGTTTTAGGAAAACTATTTGACAAACACAGTCTGTGTAATCGTTTCAAAAATTCTATAAAGAGTGAAATGTTTAATGGCTAGTTAAATTTTCAAAGGGTAGCAAGCATTGTTATAAACAGTACGTACTCATGATTCATGTCAAGAATTGCAGTTTTTTTTTTAAAAAAAAACCTTCCTTGCCTACAAAACACGTAACCTTTTCTCTAAGATAACTTGTTTATTTAAATCTTTCTAAATTTTTGAAGACTATTTGCAAGTTGAAAATTGTTACGTGCTGACAAAATGTAGTAATTAGTCAAAATTGATGGCATCTTTGAGATTTTCTACAGGGAAATGTGTGTCGTCTGATATTATTTAATGATACGAGTAGATTTGGACATTCAAAATAATATATAATTAGCTAGAAAAAAAGATGAGCGGGAGAATTTATGCAAAGGCGAGCATCTAAATTTTACACCAGATGGTGCTGTTTCATAGAGACACCGCTATGTAATGTGAATTAAATAACCTTATTTACAGAAATGAATATTACTTCTCTCGACGATGTAATAATATGCAAAATCCTTATTTTAATGTCAGTGGGTTGACTAATCAAATTAAAAAAAAAACTTCAATTGCGCTTGCGTTAATTGGAATTCTGGGAAGGAATTGGACAGTCCGTGTTAGAGAAATTCGAAGAAGTTATGAAACTGGTCAGTTTCTAGATCAAACTGTGCATTGTTGTATTAAAAGACTATCATTGGTATCGTCTGTAGCCATGGTCCGGAATCCGCATGTGCAGTCATACATTGTATGTACATCGATACACCTATAACTCCTCACCTACAGCCATACAAATGAGGATGCAACCTTCATATACACAAGCATATTAGTATTATAGTTCTGGAAACTATTTATCTTGTATCTTAATATATTGGGTATTCATTGTTCACATAAAAGCCAGCTATATTCCACTGGCTGTAGCTAACCTTGTAAGTAAATTAAGTTGCATTACAACCTCATAATACACAACTTCAATTAAAAGTTCTTTTTTAATCAATTTCCATACAATTAGCAATAAATAAAATTCCCAATAACGCACATCTATCTCACTTAAGTGTAACTTTGAGAAGCGCATATTTTTTTTTGGGAGGCAGATATGTCGCTATGTTATAGTCTGCAAGTCAAATGAATTATTATGGTCTTTCAAAGAAATAAGACATCCGTCGACAGTTGCAGTACCTTGATGATTTCTATGGCGATTGACTGCATTGCATAATGTAGTCGTATTTCCCAAGAAAAAAAATGGTCTTTGTCTTCAAACTTTTAATTATAATATATCATAAATTATTATGTTCATAACTATAAAAGTTTAGCGTGTTCAACAGGTTAATTTATTAGCCACATTCTTAGGTTACGATTTCACATCTTTAATGTGAAGATGATTGACTTCGAATAATAGTCTTATTGTTTATAAAAGCACCCTTCCAACTGTTACTCAATTACATATGTTCTGAGTTGTGTGCGCTGAAGCGACACAAGATCTTGGGTCGCACGTGGCGATTGAATTAACATAGACTGACCGAATAAACACACGGGTGGGAAAATTAAACACGTTGAGGAGAAAATGTTACACATGAGAAGAAGTCACCAAAAATGATTTTCGACAGATCTGGATATCTTTTCGCCAATTTAAAAAAATCCAGCGCGAGCACTTGTCAGAGGGGCGGGAGGAGGGGGGACACAGCACTGAGTTCGCTTCCACACTGAAACGAACAACCATGTAGAAAAACTACAGAGTGATTAATATGTGACTGATAGAATCTATTAATCTTAAGTTGTTTAAAACTCATGTGAATATTCTTTTAAAAAATCATCAAATGCCTCAATTCAGGACAATTCAGGACATTCTTTTATCGTGCTAGCACCTCCGCAAACATGTAACATGAAACTTTGATTATAATTTGATTTGATTTTTAAACTACCTTGTACGCTATCGTATAATTAAAACAATGCTTAATCAACTGTACAAGTAAAATAAATTTATTTATTTTCGTCTTAAATCTATATAATAGTTAAAAACATAATAAAATATAGTTCTGTCCGTGCAAAATATGAAACATGAACGCGTGATAAGGTACATGTAGAAGAACACGAGTCGACCGCAGATCACTTGTCCACTCGCGCTGGATCTCCTCGGCCATGTGCGAGGGATGATCATCATCTAATATTTGGGGGGGGGGGGGGGGGTTAAATTTTTTTAGATATACAAACCAACCATTAATTTATGTCTGACTATGTTTCCGATTTGGAGTAATATCTTTCATTAATATTCAGTTACACTCAAATGTTTAATTAAATAAATGCAAGATGGACAAACTTTTATAATATAAAATTTAAACAGTTCTTGTATTTACGGCTATATAAACTCAAACACGTTCATCTTCATCTAAGTGTGCGTCGCGGTGTGCGAATCCTGTGTATTAGATAACCGCGTACCGCTAGCTGATCTCCTCGGCCGTGGTCGTAGGAAAGATTACGTAAGGGTACAACGCACAGACACGCACATCTAAGAACCCAGGAAGATTTGAAAAGTTTGCAGTATAATGACCATGTTCTATCAAATAGAAGTTCTTTATTTTAAACTTAAAACCCACAATTGATCTATGTCTGATATTGCTTTAGATTTTGAATGACATTGCTTTTATTAATTAACTGAACGATTTCTTAATTGACACCCAATCGTTTAGTCCATTAACTTTTATGTGTAATCAAAACTACAACAATTTTTGAGTTTGCGACTAAATAAACTCATTTGTGAGAGACGCAACTCTCGTGTATTAGATAACCGCTGACCGCTAGGTAGCCCAGCCGCGACCATGGTGACCGATTTTCTCGGCCGCGGGCGAGGGAGAGTTTCGTTAACTTGGCCAAATTGCTGCGAGTACTGGTCAACACGTATTACTTTTTACCCGAATATTATGCAAAACCCGAACACAAAAACAGTTTTATGAGATCAATAAAGTCACAAACATCATTTTTTGCAGCGACGCCCATATCGAAAAATTAACGTTTTAGAGTTATGAAGC
Source organism: Magallana angulata (assembly GCF_025612915.1). Classification (NCBI taxonomy): domain Eukaryota; kingdom Metazoa; phylum Mollusca; class Bivalvia; order Ostreida; family Ostreidae; genus Magallana; species Magallana angulata. The sequence goes on along the minus strand of NC_069116.1, from coordinate 13,619,935 downwards.
AAAGACTTTTAAGGGATCTAGACCCCTTATTTTAGGGGCTAGCCCCTTTTTTATGGTATCAAATGAAAGCTCTTCATATTTTGCTTAACTTTTATTCTATATGTGTCTAGAAAAAATTTACAACTAAAAAGTTATTGAGCAAAGATATAAGCAAAATTTAACATTTTTTGAAACATAAATTTTGATGTAATTTTTTAAGCAGTATACGTGTGTTAATCAAACATGTAAAACTAGGAGGACAACGTTCAAGATGTCTACATTAAAGATTTGTAAATTAAAACTACTTGCTAAGGATCTACTCGGAGCCTTTGCAGGTACACGAGACCCACTAAAAAAATATTCAAAGGGGAATAACTCAAAACCGGAAGTAGCGATTCCACCATATTTTTTGCTATAGTAAGCTATTGTCATTTACAATAAACCCTGAAAATTTGAATAAAATCTAATGACAAACAAGCGAGATATTACAGTTTAAAGAAACGTCTAGAAGAAAAAGAAGAAGAAAAATAATAATGAAGAATTTCCAACAGAATCAGTACAAGGTCTTCCGTTGGAAACGGAAGACCTTAAATATGGCGATTTTTCGATGAAAACATGGGGTCTACAAGAAACCATCTTGCAAAGTGCTGCTTGTGTTGGCAGACTTCTATCAATTTTATTTGCATGAAATTGGGGTTTTTTAAGAAAGTTATTTATCTATGAAGCTGGATGTTTGGACAATACTTAAAAAGCGATTTTTTTATTTGATTATCATTATTTAAAGGTAAATTGAATTAAATTTTACTTTTTCGTATTGTGTTACAATTTAAAATCACCAAACATACAAATTGAGAAGTGCGTAAATGAAAAGAGCTCCAATTACTAACAAAAACTGGCTGCTCTAGTGATGATTAAAAACGTCTTATTTGTATTAAAAAAATAGGATTGTTTAAATAAAAGCCTAGAAAAAAACCCAAATTGTCATTCTAGATACAGTAACTCTTTGAATTGAACAGATAATTATCATCAAAACAATTATAATCGCTCTTGGCATTTCTGTTGTTAGGAAACCAGTTTAAAGTAGATCCAGTGTTCTGTGACGTCACATTTTTTTGTAAAACTTTGAATTCTTTAAAAATTGTGCAAGATAGTTTTATTTATTTTATGTGAATATAATCACATGGATGTATTTAGAATTATTGGTAGGTTAAAGATATTTTCGCACTTAATTTTATACTAAATTTCCAAATTTTTATATATTTTATCTATGCAAAGGGGAAATAACTCTTTTTCTGACTTTTCTCTCAGTTGTATGTCTAAATGCTATAGTTTTTCTTATTCCAAAGATTAATTTTAAAATATTTTTGTAATTTTAGTTTTCTGATAAAGTTGACATTAAATTTAAACAAGAAAAACAGATTTCTGCCTACAAGATTTTACTTTTAACAGAAAAAAATACATTTTTCTAATGCTAAAATATGCTTTAGTTTATGTTTATCTGGCATCTCAAAAAGTGTGATGACATGTATATTTTTTCTAACAATTGATGACATTTAAGTCTATTAAGTCGAAATCAGTTCGGTTTTTCAACTTTCCTCAGAGAATTTTACGAGTATGGAGCTACCTTAAGTACATAATTATTCAAGATAATTGAATAATTTAGCCTGAAATTGATTAAAATGAGACTATACGTTCAACAAACAGTGATAAATAACCATATCCAAGCGCTTAATATATTTCAAAACAGTTATGGTTGTGCCCGTTCAAAGTTATGGGTATATTTTTAATTTTAAAAAATTAATTTTACATAGTACAAGTAAACATTTATGAACATATAAAAATGTTTTTAAAGTTTAAAATTAGTTTTTGGTGCATTTTTAGCCAATTTTAGAGATTCCTTTGGAAATAAGTGGCATAACTTACACGTTGTTTACAATAGAAACACCATTTTACCACAATGCATGATGGAGCCAAAGACTCTGTTTTCAGAGTCCAAACTAGACTGGTCTATAGGACATTAAAATATTCTATACCTACATCTTTGTTATCTAAGGGTTTTCAGTCTACTCCACTCATAAAAATGTGGGAGTCAGTTGACTCAAAACCCTTGAGTAGTAAAGATGAGATATGAGCCTCTTGTTTTCTTAATTTTTTAGGCAATTGTACCATGAATATAAATTCTTTATCTATATTTATTTTCAGGCATGTTTTGCTAATTATCTTATTGGGCAGCATTGTTCCTACTGCATCCATTGCAGTGATATATCTCATCTTTATGCATTTGAAATATGTACCCTCATACAGAAAAGGTATGAAACTCTTGTTTTGCTTAGAAATACCTTTTGAATGACTTATTTTGTAATATGGCACATCACAAAGTATAGGGGAAAGCATTTAAAACAATGGCAGTAAATACATGTACATGTTTAAACAAGAATATGAAAATGATAATTAAATCCCAGATCCGAAGGACAGGGGCATATGCTGTTTAATCTTTGTGTGTGTGTTTCTGTCTGTAACGAATTTATGTCATATTTTTCTAAACAACTAGTAATTGCAGATGCTTGAAATTTTAATACATTCTTCTTTTTATGTATACCAAGTAATGGAATTGAATTTTTTTTAACAATCAGACTTTAACTTCCTGTCAAATGAAGATTTGCTTTATTTGTATATTCATTACAAAATCAGGGTATCGGGTGTATCATTAGTGAGCATTGACTCACATATATCCTTTTTGTCATTATTATTATTATGCATAAACTTGATTTTTAATCAATTGGCTACCACGAAGATTATGTTAAATGCAGTACTAAGTTTTACACACATACATCTGAGTAAAGGTTTTGTTTGAACACATTTTTAATATTGATGTACATTAAGTTTAGAAGCATTTTCTATATCCAGAATAGTTAAAAAGTAAATACAAGTGTTTGTCATGCAAAGTAGTTTTAAAAAACCTATCTAACTATTGAAATAAAATCCTAAATGTTTCCTGTTAGAGTGTCCATGGTAATTTTGAATCAATGGACCATTTGAAAAAGCCCATGCATGCCTAAAACATCTCATTATTTAATACATGTACCAGTACATTTAATGGAGTAATAGGAAAACTTTCCTTGTCTTTGTTGAAGATTTTGTATTGCTGTCTTCAGAGCATCAAATGCCTTTTGGTTCAATTTCTTTTTAATAAAGGAACGGTAGTGCCCAAACTGTTTGACAGATAATCGATATCTCATTTTTCAGTATTGAAAAAAATTCTCTCTAGGTCAGGTAAGACACAAAATGCTTTTGCTAACAGTAAGCCCTACTAAACATAAGTTATATATCAATAGCATTTCATATATTCTTATGGTTTTAGTTTGCCTAATATGATAGATTTTCAATACACAGAACTATAATATTGTAAGTTTTTATTTCAAACAATGTTTATCCTCCCTGAAAATTATGATCATATATATAATATATAAAACCTTAATCCTCTTATATCTTATATTAGGACAATAGATATTGTAATAGGCTTTACTGATATTAATTTTCTTCAAAACTTGAATTATTAGTTGAAATAAAAAAAATCAATAAAGCATGACATACACTGTTTATAATTTATATCATACCGGTAGTTGGTGTATCAGGTACATGTATACCCATCATAAAGACAAATAGTCACAATCCAAAAAGATAATTGATTGATTGAATTAATTTCTTTACACATATTTCAATTGACAATCTGATTATTAAGGACATGCTAACCTGACTCAGGGGCCCTTAAGTTTTTTGGCACAGAAAGTGGTAAATAATGTGCTTGTTAAGAATAAGCATTGTGTTATTATTGAAAAATATCTGTATTTGGATTGGTCTTTGCTCTCCTCACTGCATCTCAGATAGGCTAGTAATCTACTCTCTCTGCTTATGTAGATCACTGCAGTACTGCTACATCCACCAGTATGCCCTGCTAGAGCCGTTGCCAATGGGCCTTATAACTTGTTTATGTGATTCAACAAATTCATTCAAATTTTTTCCCCTTTTAAGGACGGCAGACCCAATTCACTTCTACAATAGTGATTTTAATGAATATTTTATATGAGTTATAGTCCGTCAATGATATTTATGCTGCACATTTGGAAGATTTTTAATAAAAATACACATACCTGTGAAAGAAGTGCAATTGAAATCAATGAAAGGGAAGATTTCCAACATAACTTTATTCACAAATTATCATTTTTCCCTTGTTATTTCACAGGAATGAAAACAGATTTCCTACTGAGGTTTATAATGGGGAATGTTGACATTTTTCTTTATTTTGAAGTAACTCGGAATACCTTGCACAATTTTTCAATGTTATCATCTGGGTACCTTCATCTCTCTAGCAATGGAAAATCCCTGTAGACTTCTTATTTTTAGCCGTGTATTCAAACCTGACAAGCTAGAGGGGTGTTTCAAAAGGGAAATCTTTGGATTTTTCATACTACATGTATTGAATGAACATTGTCTGAATCAAGAGGTATATATAAATATCAAATAATTTTACTTTTAACTTCGGCTTGCGCATGAAGTTTGGTAGTATTATGGTGAAAGATTGTCAAAATAAAATTCACAACTTTTCAAAAATGGCACATTGCGTTGGGGAACTTTAATTTCGATTCCACCATCAACCTCTTCTATTGATTAATGAGCTCGTACACCAACTGAATCGTCAACGGCCTGTGCATTCAGTTACGTAACTCATTCCACATTTGAACCCGAGCAAGAATATTTTGATCAATAAAACTATTTGTTGTTTCTAAATAGAATTTTGTTTATACACAGAGGACTTAAAAAGATTTAATGCATATTTTTATAATACATATTGACTGAAATGCATGAAAACTTTCTGCACTATTTTCTTACGCGTAGACTCAATTCATGTGTTCTACGCATGCCTTCCGGTTTGAGACTTAGGCTGACAGTAAACCAATAGACGGGGTCACGTGACCCGTCTAAAAATGAAGCAAAATTGTGATTTCTGTATCTTGCTTATAATTCTACGATTGGCGCTGAAATTTTGGTTGATCATTAGAAATGTCTCGCTTAACGTTAAATACTTGTACAATGTACAAAAAATTTAAAAGATGATATGCTGTAACTACTTTCTGGGGCCCCGTCCTTAAACGATAAATTATATGAATTAAACATTAATTTTGATAGATTTTTCAGACACAGGTAAATAAAAACTACACCGTTAAAACAGTTTCCATAGTTCTGACACATTTTGTTATGGAGTAGAGACATTATCGCTATTCCTAAGAAAATATTACAGCGTAAAATCATCCTGGTTTGTAGCCATTTGTTGTTTTGAATAAAGATGAAAATAATGGGTAGGTCTTCGTAAAATACAGTGATATGCCTGTCAATACATTGACTAAAATAACTCTTTGAATGACATGTGAAGTGACAACATTTTTCATTCGAGTGTATTCATCAATCAAGTAAGTAAGGTTAACAAGTCACAGGAGTTTATGCCAGGTAAACAACAGTCGTTTATAATGGGGAAGACCAATTAAATTATTGAATGTTTTTAATTAGAGGAAATGAACAATGAGGCACAATTTTATTCTTCACATCTATAGGAATTTTTTAAATAAAATCTTCCCATATAGTTCATTCCACCAACTGGTGTAATATTGAGCAATAAATGTTATAATAATTTTTAACCGGATTTTCCAACGGAAAAATCCGGTTATTAAAATGGTGAAAATGGCGGGCGGGCAGGCGGCTGCCAAAAGGGTACCCTCATTGTACGGATAACTCCTCCTACAGTTTTCAAGATAGGAAGTTGTTCTTTTGCAGATCAATTGTACATATATTAGAGGTGTGCATATTGCTAGGATTTTGATTTCTGATAATTTCTGAAAAAAATACTAGCTTTTGAAATTAACTTAGCCATTTTTGACAAAATATTGCATATAGGGTGTCCTCATTGTACGGATAACTCCTCCTACAGTTTTCAAGAAACGAAGTTGTTCTTTTGCAGATCAATTGTACATATATTAGAGGTGTGCATATTGCTAGGATTTTGATTTCTGATAATTTCTTTAAAAAATACTAGCTTTTGAACTTAGTAATTTTTTGGCGAAATATTGAATATATAGGGTACTCAATTTCACTGGATACAGTTGGTAGTGTTTATCAATTCAGGGTTGACATGGATTATGGATACAGTTTACAGTTTAAGGCTTGCTGTCACATTGACAGCTTTTCACTTGTTAAAAAATAGAATAACTAATAAGTAGTTAAGTACCTGTATGCTCTCAAATATTTTGATCGCTTTATAAAGTGATTGGAAGGAGAGCGCAGAAAAAAAATATAGGGAATTGTAAGTTAACTTAACAGTGTACCCCTACCAAATGTTTAGTTTTATGTCTTACATAGGATTTTCTTATTGTTGGTAAAAATGGTATTCCATAAAGGTACACTGTCTAAGAGTAAGTGTATGCAAAAATAAGTGTAAAATTCAAATACTTTACAATATTTAGTTTTTAGCTCACCGAGACGAAGTCAGGGGGAGCTTATGCTATACCCTCGGCGTCGGCGTCCGGACCTGGTTAAAGTTTTTGTTGCAGGTCCTGTATCTAAGCTATTACTTGTCCTATCTTCACCAAACTTGCATGGATGATGCACCTGGACCTACTTATGGACTTGTAAGACTTGGATGCTGAATCTGAGTCCTAAATTTCAGATGCTGGAGGAGGTTCAGGTTGTTGGACCAGGTTAAAGTTTTTGTTGCAGGTGCCCTTTGATAGCAATATCTAAGTTACTGCAGGTCCGTACTTCACCAAACTTGCATGGATGGTGTGTCTTATGATACTGATGCACCCGACAGGCTTGAGTGCTGAATCTGAGCTATAGGTTTCGGATGCTGGAGGAGGTTAAGGTTTTTGGAGGAGGTTAAAGTTTTTGTTGCAGGTGCCCTTTGATAGCAATATCTAAGTTACTGCTGGTCTGTACTTCACCAAACTTGCATTGATGGTGTGTCTTATGATACTGATGCACCAGGCAGGCTTGAATGCTGAATCTGAGCTATAGGTTACAGATGCTGAAGGAGGTTAAGGTTTTTAGAGCTGGTTAAAGTTTTTGTTGCAGGTGCCCTCTGATGATTATATCTTAGTTACTACTTGTCCTAACTTCACCAGACTTCCATGGATGGTGCATCTTATGATACTGATGCACCAGACAGGCTTGAATGCTGAATCTGAGCCATAGGTTTCGGATGCTGGAGGAGGTTAAGGTTTTTAGAGCTGGTTAAAGTTTTTGAAACAGGTGCCCTCTGATGATTATATCTTAGTTATTACTTGTCCTAACTACACCAGACTTCCATGGATGGTACGTCTTATGATACTGATGCACTTGACGGGCTTGAATGCTGAGTCTGAGCTAAAGGTTTCAGATGCTGGATATAGTTAAGTTTTTTGGAACAGGTCACATGTTTAATAGATAATAGTACTATTTCAAACTTGCATAGTTGATTAAACTGTAATATGAATGAATCACAGAGGAAGCTTCAGATGCAGAGCTTGATCTCCATTATCAAGGATGCTAAAAGATATATCTTAGTTATTACAGGTCCTAACTTCACCAAACTTGAATGGATGGTGTGTCTTATGATACAGATGCACCTGACAGGCATGGATGTTGAATCTGAGCCATAGGTTGCGGATGCTGGAGCAGGTTAAGGTTTTAATTGCTAGTGCCCTCTGATGATGATATCTTAGTTATAACTGGTCTGAACTTCACCAAACTTGCATGGAGATTGCTCTTATGTGTACTGATGCACCTTGAATGCTGAATCTGAGCCATAGGTTTCGGATGCTGGATGCGGTTTAGTTTTTTTGGAACAGGTCACATGTTTTATAGATGATAGCTTGCATAGTTGATTTAACTATATTATAAATGAAATGCAGAGGTTGCTTCAGATGCAGAGCCTGATCTCCATTATCAAGGATGCTTAAGAAATCTCCTACCTCACTCAAACCTGCTCGATAGATAGATGTGTTTGTTGATAAGTGATATAACAAGATTCCTATGATAAAGTATTGTATGGTATAAAACAATATTGTTTGATAGGATACAATATAATATCATATGTAATATTACAAAAAGTTATATGATACGATATGATAATGTATGAATTTTTTTGATATTTTATGTTATGATATTGTAACATGATATCTTTATGTATAGTATTGTATATTATGATACAATATTGTATAATATTATATTGTTTTATTAATTCATTATTTTATCACATGATACTATCACATAAGATATTGCAAAATATAATATTGTATCCTATGATACAATATTGTATATCCTATAATATTGTATCATACGATATTGTATAATATGATATTAGTTTCTCTAATCTAGAATTATATCACATGAAATTGTATAATATGATACTGTATATTATATTATATTGTATCATACAATATTGTATAATATGAAATTGGTTTATAATATGATATATTATCACATCACATGAAATGTTTTGTATGATATTGTAAAATATATTATTGTATCATATGGTACAATATGTATAATATAATGTTGTATTATATATTTTACTTTATCACATAATATTGTATCATTTGATATGAAACAATGTTGAATCAAATTATATTGTATCATATGATACAACATCATATTATGTTTCAAAAATTATACAGTATCATACAATATCATACTATATTATACAATATAATATCATATGTTTCAATGTTATGATGTATTATGTAATATGATATTGTAATATAATACTATATTGTTTTATATATTATGATATTGTATTATTTGATCAAATACAATAACGTATAACACAATACAATGTCATATCATTCGTTACAACATCATATCTCATTTTTGTTTATTATGGTATTTTATTGTATTATATGATATATGTTGTAAATATGATAGGATGCAATATTTAATTTTATATTATTATATTGATTAACATATGAACATATGATTATCATACAATTTTTTAACAGATGATATACGATATTGTGTCAAAACAGAATCCATGAATATCCAAGATCATAAAGTATGATTTTCATTTAATATGATAAAGGTGGTCTCATAAAGGTGAAGTCTCATAAGGGTGATGTCTTGTCTCGGTGAGCTTTGTAATCTGTGATTACCTATGTTTGTTATTCTACAAAGGGGCCATATGGTACAATATCCTTTATATGCCCATATAAAGTTATTGTTGCTCAGGTGAGCGATGTGGCCCCATGGGCCTCTTGTTAAATGAGTTATAATAGGAAACGGGAAAATACCAAATATTTTGAAAACTCTTGAATTTTGGAGGGAGTTATGGACCCTCCCTCTAGATCTGCACATGGGATAAATGTTTATTTTCTGCTACCATTTGACTCCCTGGATTAAATGACTGCAAACGAAAGCATTGTCTAGCCGCTTCACTAAAAGTGATTTTTGGAAAATTGTCTAATTAGTTATTTTTTTTATAATAATGTTAACATTTATATATATTTTCATTAAATATGAATGATTTGGTCAAACAAAGAGAGATAACTTTGTATTTAGGGTTAAAATAGCTCATTTCATAATAGAAAATATCAGAAAACGGAAATGTTTTTTAAAACATCCCCCCCCCCCCTTTTAGCATTTTTATACCAAAGGATTTGTTGTTTCACTGAGGGGGGGGGGGGGGGGGCATATGTCTACAGACCAAAATACATTCCAAAAATCAAAATTTGCTTTGTAAATTTTTGAAAAATTATGATATGAATTAAAATAAAACTTTACTTTAATATCTAACGTAAACATGTGATTATTAAGTTTTTATGCACATATCGGCCGCTAAATAATATTTTCCTCACCCATAGAGACTGATTTCAATAAAAAAAAAATTAAGACCCTCCATAAGCAAAACTTTTGTTTAAAAAATTAATAATTTGACTACAAATTTTAATTTGATATAAATCAATTAGGATTTGATCATACAGTTTAGAAGATAAATTTGTTTTTGAATATCTGAAAGAACTTCCGAAATATTTGGATGTAAAATGTAGGCGGGAAAAAGGCGTTCACAGTTCTTAAAGTTTTCAAAACCTTATTGCACATCTATAGGATAGTCCCTATCATATCCCAAGATATGAGTTGTCTATTCATTAAATCATAAAGGAGTTCTGGGATCTAGGTTCCTTTAGGAGTGATAGAACCATTTTAACAAGAACTTGATCTTTGGGTAGTTTTGTCAAACAGCACTGTGATGTTGGTCTGTCAATTTTATTCCTGCATGGCCACTCAGCCATGGCTCTTTGAAATCAACAAGTTTTGTCTGGCTTTTGATCTAAGACAACGCACACCCCTGTGAATGTGTTCGGAATGTTTTCTTTATTGTTGCTTAGTATGTAATAAATCCAGAGGTGCTTGAATGAAAGTACACTAAACTTCACCGAGATTTGTTATTTTCCTGTGAAATTTCGAGTGGAAGTATAAGTGCTCGAATAATATTCTCAAAATACGTAAGTACTGGTTGCTTTTCATATCATATCCTACTTTGACTTATGTTAAAACATGAAAATCTTTTAAGATTTATGTCTTATTCAACCATTTAGCCGTTATTTATACTAAACGATAATATTCAGAACAGAGTTATCGTTCGTGTTGTACCACATGTAAAGTGGGTTGCTTAATAAAACATAGCCATGTTTGATGCTTTTGGTGAGCAATACCATGTTTTTAAATAAATAATTGGTGTCTGTTTTGCATAAAATCTTTGTATATATAGAGCCATTTTCAAGGAACATTCTGCACAATAGTATAGTCTGTTTTACTATTGATGCTATTACTAGGTCAGGCGCGGATCAAAAAGTAATCCTCTGGTTGATCTCTACTTAGCATGTTTATTGATGCAACAGCAGACAAAAATTTATTTTTGTATTGTTACATTTATTTCTAGAACACAATTTTCCCACCAATTAATGAAGATAAAGTTAAAAATCACTAAACCTCTAGATTTTATATTTGACTACAAGTACCTAGATTCTATGAAATATATTATAAACACGAGGTATAACTTTTACTGCGGAACTGAAAGGGTCAAACAAAACCATGTGGTCTAAGATTTAAATGATAATAACATTCGCAGGGGTGACACAATCAGTGTATGTTTTGCTTGAAACTTTAACTTGTTTTGACGCAAGAAATAGATAGCTAAGCCCTACTGAAAGTCCAAAATCTTGTTCAAATGGTTCTAAAAGTAAATTTAAATTTGATTTTTTAAAACCTTTTTGCACATCTATAGGACAGCCCCTATCATAACCCAAGATATGATGTGTCTATTCATTAAATCATGAGGAGATCTGGGATCTACCAGTAGGTTTTTAAGGAGTGAAAAACATCAATCTTCTGCTACTATTTGACTCAGGATAAAATTTAGATTTTAAAAACCTTATTGCACATCTATAGGACAGCCCCTATCAAATCCCAAGATATGATGCATCTAATCATGAGGAGATCTGGGATCTAGGTTTTTTATGAAGTGATAAACATCAATTTTCTGCTACTATTTGGATCTGGATGAAAATTTTTAAAACTATGTTGCACATCTATAGGACAGCTCCTATCATGTCCCAAGAGATGACGTAGCTACTCCAAAAGTTGAAAGAGGACTTCTGGGAACCAAACTTGTTTCTTTTTGCAAACGTTATTTTTTTGTTGCCCACCAATCCCCATAATAAAAAAAAAATCTGAAACCTGATTACACTTCAAAATGACACCCCCAATCATATTATATAAATAGTGCCTGTTTGGGAGGGTAACTGTTGAAATTGACACCATGAGAAAACCATTGTCAAGCAATTCGATACAAAACAAACTCAAAGAGTTCAGTTTGCTGCAGGTTTATGATATATGTTTGAGAAAGTAAATGTGACAGAGGGACAGAACGAGGTAACAACAATATACCCAAACTTTCTTTAGAAAAAACCACTCATCTACCATATGCTATACAAGATCTAACAACATTCCCTAGAGGTAATCTCAGAGCTATAAATAAATATAAAAATGTTACCCAATCAGATTCAAGCTTCAATAAACAAGTCTTAAAGTAGTTTGATAGCTTTTTCTCTTATAATTATTATGCTTGGTCATATATTTTATGCAAGTGGAGTTTTTCCTGCCAAAAAATGGGTATGTAATGTCCATTTGATCTGTTAATCTTAAATCATGCATACAACTTTGTTTACTACACTAGGAACCTCGAGATTTTAGGTTCATTGGTGATAAAGAAACACATGACCGAATTCATACCAGAAAGCATTCCTCTAACTTCTTGGCAGTTTTCATTTGAGCAAAGTTTTTTGAAGCAAACAATAATCTATTGCTGATGGAGTGGTTACTGGTTACATTAGTTTAAATCCTCAGATTAAATAGGACCTGTCATCTAGGTGTTTTCTGTGATAGTTTCAAAATGATTCCCTGTAATATTTTCTGTTCAATTATCATATCTTAATTACTCTGATACACTTTAACTGTGTTCATCTTTTAAATATTACTTTTTTTCCTTTCAAATTACAGCTTATCCTATAGAAAGCCAAGAATCGAGTGACAAAGTGAGGAATGAGGACAGTTTAGAACAGCAACCATTTTTGAAAAATGAGGTGGAAGATAATCCTAAAAGTCCACCAACAATGATGCATGAAAATGAAAATATAACTGAAGCAAGAAGGAATGGTTAGAAAATTAGTACCAATAGTAAAGGAGAATACTTTGTAATTAATGTTTTATAGTCAAAAGTTATTAATCTAATAGAACTTGATTCCTCCAATACACTTTATCTGTGTTAATCTTTTTTATCTATTATTTTTTTGGTCTTTCCAATGACAGATGAGAGCATTGTAGAAAAGCAACCAGTTTTAGGGATTAAGGTGGAAGGTACAAGTACTTCAGAAAGTCCACCAACAATGAGGCAGGACGATGGAAATATAGCTGAAGCAAGAAGGAGTGGTTAGATTATTATTAGTTGAATATGCTGTAATTGTTTTACAGTTACAAAGTCAATAACAACCTAATAGAACTGATACCACTTCAAATCTGTATTTGGGAAAAGGAAAATGCTTTCTATTTCATCACCTTTTGATTTCTTGATATCAAGCAAAAGAATGTTAAAACATTATGAAAAAAAAACATTTAAAAATATTCTAGACTAGTTAAAATATAATAAAGACACAAAATTGTCATTGTACTTTTGTTTGGTTATGAATGTGCAAATTTTACAATTTTAAAAATCTATGATAATTGTTACTTCATCTTTGCTAGCCAAGGGTTTTCAGTCCACTCCGAACCCCCATAAACCCATAAACCCATGGCAGATCTCATTACAAAAACTTTGTGGCAAGTTTTATGATTGGCTGCAATTGCAAGTAGCTGATCCAATTGCACTGTTTAAAACAGGTGCTCATAAATAAACTTTAAAAGCAAACAAATGTGTGATCTTTTGTTAAACATTCGGGGCTTTTATTAAGTTCATAGATAAGTGCTTGAGTACAGTGTCTCCCAGACGAGGTTCTAACCAGATCGCTTTAAAAATCAATATATTTTACTGGGATTGAACAGAGTTTAAAAAAAACTTGTCAAGGATGGCATGATAGTGTGGGAAGTAAACATGGCGAAGTTGTCTATCCCATCAGTGGACATGTCCCTGCTTATTGTTATTGCTTTTAAAGGTTCAATGAGTTGTATTTTATTTAATTAATTTCTTGTGTCTGCAACATTCATAACGACAATACCAGAGGCGTGTTCAGCAGAGAGAGCGCTCGCCAAAATTTGTGTTGCGGGTATAGGGAATTTTTTAGAGAGAGCGCTCGCTCTGTTGAACATTCCCCTGGTTTTATGGAATGAAAGCTTTCATATATCAGCAACTCTTTCACTCCGAGTACAGATCCCTACAGACACTATAGATAAAACATCTCTTGCTTTCTCTAGGTTATATCTTAATTAATTCCTTATTAAATAGCATTATATAAATAGTGCCTGTTTGGGAGGGTAACAGTTGAAATTGACACCCCGAGAAAACCATTGTCAACCGACGCGAAGCGGAGGTTGACAATGGTTTTCGAGGGGTGTCAATTTCAACTGTTATCCTCCCAAACAGGCACTATTTATTTTGTTATACTGAATGTCTTTTTTAAAATTTTTAAGAAAATTTTACTGCTTTTATATAGGAATAACGTGAATTCTACAGCGAACCGTACGCGCATAATTTTCGCGCATGTAACATTTTTTAATGTTACCCGTTGCTAAGTGTGTTGCTAACGCTGAGGGTAATATAAAATATTATTAACTGCGTCTTAACCAATCAGATTTCAGTATTTTACATGAAAGTATAACAATCTTAATTATGTTCCGATTCTCGCAAGACAACATGTTTTCAAGTTGTATTTATGCTTTAGCATGTATATTACCCGTTGCTTCATTCTAATAACATGTAAATATGCAAGAGGCGTAACTCAAGTTGCTTGCAAGATAGAGCCACCACATCACTGAGTTCTACCAAGGGTTTATGGGGAGTGGAGTGGACTGAAATCCCTTCGCTAGTGAAGATGTAGTTATCGGTAATTGAAGTTTCATTTTCATTAAGGTAATTCTGATGCTAGTAATCCTGCAGACATGAATGAATCAGATTTTTCAGAGAAGTTTGAAGATGCTCCCTCTTCTCCGACAATCATAAAACAAAAGAACGCTGAAGAATCAAGAGGTAACAAGTAAAATGCAATCGGTTCATAGTGAATATGTATTGCTTGTTTCATCGTAATATCATTATGGTGGTTACCAATGATCATTTTGTGTGGTTATAGTCTATAGAAAAAATTTATAGATGAATATTTCATAAAAGTTGTATCACTATTGATCAACTGGTACAAGGTCCACCCCCCCCCCCCCCCCCCCCACCTTGGTTCTCGGGCTTGTCCTTCTTTATATTTAAACTAAAACTGTCACGATCATAACTGAACACAGTGTCTTGTATCTAGAATGAACAGTCATTTGCACCGCGATGTTTGCAATAATGTTCTTCATTAAAGTTAAGCGTTATACTGAAATGAGTATCTAAAATGCGGTCCTAAATACAAAAACAATTCTTGAATTAACAAGCGTTTTAGAGAAATTTTATCATATTTATTCACAGATAAAATTAGCAATGTCGCAGTATTAAATCAGATGTAAGTGGGCCTGGGACTCAAGGAATTAATTTTTGATGGCCTTAGGCACCTAATTCTTAAGCCATTTTTGCTGCCCCCCCAACCCCACCCCCCCCCCCCCAAAAAAAAGAAAGAAAGAAAAAGAAGTTGATTCTGTCATTTTTCCTGATATATAGTTCTGCTGGAGTTGTATTACCTAATCTTGTTTCATTCAAATCCCAAATGATCAGATAAGTTGTAAAGGATGTCCAATGTCACCAACAGGAATACCATTGAAAATAAAGAGGTTGGAACTTAAGACATAATTTAAAATTGTCAAAAATAGTACAAATGTGATTACATGTATATGTAAGGTATTTTTAGGGTGGCCAACATATCACAACATAAGTGAGTTTGAATTTGTGTTCAAAGAAAGATAATTTAAAGCATTTTGAGAGAGTGACTTTATCATAGGATTATTATAGGATTATATGCAGTATATCATTCAAGCTGTATTAATTAATATTCTGCTTTGTTTCATAAAGCTGAATGTCTGAGATTTTATTGGCAGAGGAAACAGATTACATTTATATTTTCTAATACAAAGCAGGAATTGCATGAAAGGTGTTCTTTACAAACTTTAGGTTGTTAGTATATGTATCTTATACTATTCAATAACAATTCAATAACAGTGCACAGATTTCCAGTTGAATTATATTGCTGTACCTCAGTCTCATAAGAAGCTTTTGTAAAGTGGACACTGAAGATTTCTTGTTGAATAGTTTAAACAGTCTCTTTTATAAACTAAAAACTCTTCTCTACTAGATTCAGAACTACAATAAATCTAAGCCTTATAAATGCTCAAGAATGACCTTTAATAAAACTGCGAAAAAATTCCACAGATGATATTAATGAAAATCAGGCATCTATTGTATGTTAAAGACCTTTGATAAAAGTGTTATATTTACTCATGACGTTGAACTTTATAAAAATCTTATTTAACAACTCAAACCCTAAGTAAACAGCATGATCCTTAAACCATATTTAACCCATGTGTAACATTTAAGTCTGGATTTGAACCTTGTATTTCTTTCAATGAGCCTTAATAGATTTGCATTACATTCTATAATATTGATCTGTACTTTTAGAAAAACATCAAAAAGGTGATAGCGATGGATTACGAACTACTGAAGTGGACTCAAATACATGTAAATCTGCAGAAGTTGACATTTCAAAGGATTTAAAAGAAGGAGTATCAACAGCAGGTGAGCACAACTTACACTATATGTGATGATGTATGAGTACAATATAGACTGTTTAATTAAAAAACCATCATATATTGAAGATGACTTTAACATCATAAGGGTGTTTTTATTAGTTATCAGATCAAAAAAGTAAAAATCCAAGGTAGTAATAAAATAATGATAAATAAAAGGGGCATTAATGTCATCAGGTTTTAATCAATGATTTAAAATTAAAACTCTGTTTACAAAGAGTTTTGTTATATCAATAAAACTACTTAATTTTATTTCTATGAATCTAAAAGGAGTACTTTTAAAAAATGCACTCTTTTCCTTTCTTTAGATGTTCAAAGAAAAAAACTGGATGAGGAAAAATCAGCAGAAAATGCAACAGGTTTATATATTGTTTCAGAAAAATCAGATAATGAAGGAGACACACAGGAGCTAACTGATGTGTTTGATGACACTGTGGAAAGTTTACAAAGGATAGCACATCCAACAGGTTTATATATAACAAAAATATTTTTATTTTTTCTAGGTAAATGTTATTACTTATAATACCCTCTGCAATCACAGTTTGGAGGGGTATATAGTAATCACCTTGTATTTCTGTCCATCTACAGTGTCTGGTTCATATGTTTCATAGAGAAACATTTGAAGTTTCTACTTCACACACAGATTGCTTATGACCTGAGGTGTGTCATGATTTTGACCCAAGGTCATTTGGGCAAGTTCAAAGTCAAGGTTACTGAAAGAAAGTTTTTTATAATTTGTGTCTGCTCTTTATCTTTCTTATGGAGAAACATTGGAAGTCCCTGCTTCCCAGATAGATTACTTATAACATGAGGTTGTGTCATTTTCTTGACCAAAGGTCATTTGTGCAAGTTCAATGTATTGTATAAGAAATGTATGATTCCATCTGGACCATATCTTGCAATGGAAAGTGGTAAGAAGCTAAGACTTGACCTAAATATTGATAAAATAATAAATGTCCTGAATTTGAGGTTTGGTCATTTGTGCAAGTTCAATTTCAGTGGAAGGAAAGTGATGCATCCATTACCAGGTGAATTCCAATAGAGAAATACTTTAGTTTAGTATTTTCTTGTGGGGGTATCATTTGTTAGCTTGCTCACTGTACCTCTAGTCAGGTTTTTTATTAACTACGAAAAGGTAAAGGATCGGTCAATTTCACAGGCAAATATAACCCAATATATTCCTGTTGTCAAAAGATTGATCAACCCAATATATTCCCGTTGTCATTCACTGACAAACCCTATATGTGTTTTGTTTTCCTGAGAACATTTAACTGAGACAATCACATTTATTCACAAGAAGTAATGATCTATGCAAACCTATGTAAAAGTTGCCTTACATCTCACCCACAGGCTCGTGACATTATATATTTTTCTCATAATAAACAATATATATCCTCTACCTAATAATACACAAGGTAGATATCGCTGCCATCTTGGATTTATTTAAAACTGTTACATCAGCTGGAATTTTGCTTGAATTTCATCAGTAAAATTTTGTGATCCTCTCCATCTTCTGATCAGTCATTTTTCTTTCATGGCCTTTAACATTCTTGTTTTATTTTACAGATGAACAAGATAGAGAACTGTGTACAGAGCTGTACAATCTGCTGGATACAGAGGGTCTGAAGCTGACGCAGGAAGTAATGGCAGCTACAATCACTAGAGAGACAGGAAAACCAGTGAAAATACTATTAAACAATTTAACAGTTCAAGAAAAAAACAAACTAAAGGCAATGTTGCCAGAAGAATCCCATCGTATTCTTGAATCAGAAACGGAGCATGACAATTCAATCCATGTATCATACGGTTTACATCGGATCATTCTGAATGAAGAGAAGTCTCCAAAATCAGGCTGGGGCAATCCAGTCAGGGAAACAGACACTGGTATTGGAGATGATGTAGATAGATTGTATAGGATTCAGAACATTGTTCAAGGAATACCAAACCCAGTGACTGTGTCTGTAGAAAGTTACATCAGACTGTTGGACATTATGATAGAAGCACTCACTCGGCTGGATCCTGATGCTGAATTTAAGGAGGATTATAAGCTACTATGCTGCAAATTGGAAAGTATCAAAAACCCAAATTTGACACAAACAATGTTAAAAACAATTAAAAATATTGTAAAAAAAATATGGTAAATTTTTAAGAAGTAAAGGTCTTAAAATATTGAACATTAAAAAAAAAAGAGTATCAGAATGAATTTATATAATGTACACTGTGCATTGTATGATTGCTTACCCACTTCGCCTTGGAACCTCCAGCTGTGTTCATGATTGCTTCCATTTTATTCAAATTAAAATACAGCAGTATGAGTCAATTTACTTTGTTATTTAAGTTGTTGAAACAATGTAAGCTACCATTATCAAATTATTATACTCTTAAACGTTTTGCTTCTGGTATAATGCCCTTATGAATTAAACAAATTAAATGTCAACACAGAAAAGCATGATTCAAATTTTTATGTAAGAAGAGTGTATTATGTAAAGACATATTGAATTTTTTTTTTTAAAGAACTGCTTTTCAGATACTTTTGGTCTTGTATATCTTACATTTTACCTATTTAGAAAAAAATTATAAGCAGAAAAGTATCTGAACTTTTCATTAGTTACAAAAGCTTAAAAATACTATGACCAATACAATATATCATAATTGATATACAGAATTGATACAGTTTGGTTGTAGATAATCGCCAAATGTTTTTCATGCTTGATTAAGCCATGCTATAATTCATAAACAAGGGAATTAATAAAATTCACTTTTAACTTTAGACACAAGTAATATCCGATGTATAATCTTAACAACTAGTTGAAAAGCCTGAAAAGTAATCGCTGCCATGTTTTCTTAATTTAATACTCGGACTGATATAACCTATGATAGCTTATGTTATACAAATTTTAAACAGATTTTGCTAAACTTGCTCAAGTCTCTTATGTTATTTTAATGTTTCTATATTTCTTGCAAATTATACCATGTTTCAAAAATTTTAATTTCTGCTGTGTGTTCTCAAACGTACATGTATCTGTTTGGCATCATTTAGAAATAATGAAGAAAACACTAATTATGAAACTGAAAGACTTGAACATGTCTAGGATTTTTCATAATAGTCTCTTAGACATAATATTTGTGTTTGCTCTAACCCTAGATGCAAATAATAAGTAGCTGGCACTTGTTTGATGTAACATTATAAAATAACGATGACGCAATGAACAACAATTGATATGCTGGCATACTAAATGTCGTCTATTCAATGATGCTTATAGATATGTCAGCAGAGCACTTGCATTAAGGTAGCATGTTAATTCAATTCAATTTTAATTCAATTCATTTTCTCAAACCTTTATCATACAATGATACATGAGGTACAATACCATATTTGCATTAAATTGTGATGTCAAGGGTCTAATAAATTGTATATCATAATATTATAATACAACATAGTAATACATGTATCAGTAAGCATAAGTAAAAGAAAAAATAGTAATAATTCAAAAAGTGGTAGAAAAAGTGGATCACCATGTAGGATACAGAGTTTCATTGGTGTGGTGTTCAATACATGGAGAGTAATAGTAATCATAAATGCTAATAGAGTTCAGGCTGGACAGCAGACTTGCTCCTGGATATTCAAAATAAAAGAGCTTAATTTTTTCTATGTTTTGACACTAATCAATTTATATTGCAGTACATTGTTCTGTCCAGATATTAGAAAAACCACAAGAATATAAAATATGTCATATAAAATCGGTCCATAGATTTACAAAGTCATTATTGTACATATATTGATTTGCTAAATACAACTGTATTTGTAAACAGTAAACACAATATAAATATCGTTATTAACGAAGCATTGATTGTTGTTTTAGTAAAGTATCAAGTATTGTATGTACTTTTGAATTCTTGTATCTATTTATTGTGGATAAATTATTTATTATCATTGTTGATATCAGAATTGATTATCTGCTTTTTCATTTGATGTTGACCGAGTGAGGGGAGTTTGTCATGAGCTGTATTTTCAGCTCACCTATAAAAAACCAAGTAAAGTTATATTATTCATTATAACAGTCAATTTTCAATTCCTGCATTTTTCCCCTACTAGTATCTTGTAGATGGTTAGCTAATTTTTTGACACGATGTTTTTATCGCTATCTTAATCTCAAACATGTATTTGCCTTGTATGAAATAAACTTTCATTGGATGTATTTGATAGTGATAAATACCAATCATGTTTTAGACCTGACAGATGCGTTATTTTGGATCAGGTCTACTTTTAAGAAGTTTTGGGCCTTTAATGATAATGTGCATTGATGATGCATATAATCTTTATTATACCAGTCTTACTGTAAATGCTAATTGTAAAATTTTCTGGATGAAGGACTAAATGAAAAGTACATTTTTTTTTACTTTTTTTGTGATTCATTAAGTATCCTTTGTTAGGTATGAGTGAATTTACAAAGTTGCTTGTGTTAGCTTTGATGTATTAGTACTAGTACTTCTCCTTGTATTAGGACCGACTTTTATGTAACTAAATAAAAGGTGGATTGGGTGTTGTAAGTATGCTTCTTTATCATTGATGTTCTTGTGTGTAAACCATTTTGATTCATTTTTCATACATACAATGTATGCAACTTTAATAGCTTATTTAATAGGCTAAATATAGGACTTTCATTGCTTCTAAAACTTTTTTTGAGAAATCCATTTTTAATTTTTACCCATTTTATTTTGTGCTTTATATTTAATAAAGGAATTGAAAACTTTTAATAGTTATATTTCTGTTTCTAAATCATTAAAGCTCATCTTCTTATAACAGGAGTAAAGTTTTTTTCTGGTCAACTTTTGTATGACCTCAATCTGTCTTTAAACCACTTGCATTTTTGGTTTTCCAAAACAAAACTTGGCATACATTATCGTTTGGTGAAGGGCATTCAGGTTAGGATAAGGCCCCCCTTTTTTTTTAATAAAAATATTATTTAAAAATGAATTAAAAGGGGGTGAGATATTTCCAAAGAACCAATGGTCAATAATATAAAACCATGTCCAATTGGCAAATTGGTGCACATTTTTAAAAAGTTTTTGGTAATTGAGGCTTGCTAAGTTAGAATAGAAGTCGGAGGGTGTGATAAATTGCCAATCTTCTATATGTCCTTTTGATTCAGAAAGAGGTCCCAACTGTTCATGCTCTGGTAGAAAATGAGAGCCGTAATTTGCATGTAAAAAGGATTTTAAGTCATGAAATTAGAGAGTGGTTACAATTTAGGGGGAGGGATATTTGAGCATTGAATAATTATTTTTTGAAAGATGTAGTCTCATAACTGCAGCGGTGTGTGCATACAAATTGAATAACGCGCGCTAGTGCGTTATGAAAATTTGTATGCACACACCGCTGCAGTTATGAGACTATATCTGTCAAAAAATAATGATTTAATGCTTATATTTACATTTGATTTAACTTCTTTCCTTGTCTGCAAGTGTGATTTTTACCTCAAAATTTCTGTTTTATCCTAAGGGTAAGTTCAAATTAATGGAAGAGCTACTGTAACAGCCACAAGCGTGAAGTTTGATTCTCGCTTGTGACGTTGAATTTTACAGCGTTCAACGTTTGTGACGTCATAATGAAACTTGCCATTCTAACATTTGAGTACCCTGTGTAGTTCGTGCGAAATTCGTACGAATACTTTTTTCATATGCGATTATTTCGGCAACAAATGACGATTCATATCTAAAGCCCCTTTCACAATTGGCGCACGAGCAGAAGCGACTGAATATTCGTGCGTCCTATAAAATTAGACATGAATCGTTAACTGTTGCACTCGTACGAAAAAAGTATTCGTACGAAATTCGCACGATCTTAGCGAGCGTTGTGCGATGTAAACGCATTAAATCTTGCGATATATCTTGCGTTTATATGCGACTGTTGTACAATGAAAGCGACTGTTGAAAGATAATGCGATAGGATCGCGCGAGGGACCAGGTGATCGGACGATTGAACATGCGCCAATGCGATTGGACATGCGATCATGCTTTCCATAGTACGAATGCTCGTGCGAGTCATAGGGGGTAAGCGACAAATTATGGTGAAAATTGGCATGAACATTGAAGAAACCTTAACAAATAATTAAAGAAAGTAATATTTAAAAAAATGTTTAATATTTTGTTTACAACGGTAGTTAACAAATCGGTGGTCGGGGTACCCGGCGCAAGCATAAACTCGGATAGTAAGAAAACTAAAACATCGTCTATCTAAGTGTCGGCAAATTCACAGCTTATACTAAAAGAAATCAGATTATATATGTTCATTTTGTTATTTATTGTGATTAACTTTTAATTAAGTTTCATTGGTGTTTGAGTTGTAATACGGATATGGTACAGATATATTTACCAAGCAATAGGAATTTGAAAACGACGGTATATACAAATTTGACGTCAAGGTGGCGCAGCGAATATACATCAGATTGATGGAAATTTCGGAAAAAGACCTTTTAATGCCACCCAATTGCTTTAACAAAAACTATACGATGGCAAGGGATAGAGAACTTCAGTTTATAGTCTTTTCTACTAATTGTTTAGCTAGAATTCAGACAAAGTGACTAAATATCAAGTACTTTTTACACACTAACTGATGTCAATAGTTCTAAAATATGTATACAGAATCACTATAGGAGACATTTCACAGTAATTTGACGTTCGGTAAGAAATGACCCGATTTTTTTCACAAAAATCAAGAATGGGGGGAATATACGAATGTTGACATTTTGAAATGTAAACAAAAGATGAGAAATGAAGAATTTATTCTAATTTCACTTTGTTTGTTAGGTGTTTAAAGCATAGGATCAATAAGAAGCGTTAAAATGACGTTGCAGTAAGTTTGCGGTTGCGCCGGGTATCTGGGCGATGGCAATATGGTCAGTTTACCAGGAATGATCTTATCATGCTATGGACAATAAATTTTTTACATTGGTTAACTCTATCCTGATGTACGTTTTGGTGAAATTTCAAGGGTTTATCTTTTTTCCCAAGGAA
This sequence comes from Magallana angulata, assembly GCF_025612915.1. Classification (NCBI taxonomy): domain Eukaryota; kingdom Metazoa; phylum Mollusca; class Bivalvia; order Ostreida; family Ostreidae; genus Magallana; species Magallana angulata. Next base: position 13,596,481 of record NC_069116.1, on the reverse strand, counting down.
ATAATAGTAAATGTCTCAATAATTTCCGAACAACCCTCGTATACCGCCCATTTCCGACGCTCTTCAGTAGATATAGTTGAAAGCGAGAGAACATGCCGCCCAAGAAGAAACAGAGATGCAGCAGCATTTATTATTATACCTCAATATGATTATTCTATTATATTTGATTGGTCTAGATAGTCACGTGACAGGGCGATTTCATAGGAATGAAATAGTCGATATGAGCATATGATTTAGACAAGTATGATTAAATTAAAAATATTTTATCATTATGATTCTCTATATATCACAAAACCAACTTGATCATCTATGATTCGAAATTATGAAAGAAAAGTGAGACAGTAACAGAGGAAATCAAACAATTTCTATAAATCAACCTATTTTGTAAAATCATACGTTGTTTGCTTATTGCATTAATGTTCAGGGAAAATGAAGATTTATTCCCCCATAAAAACAAATTTCCTTCGGGCGATGCCCTGGGGAAATATGATTTTTCTTGGAGAAATAAATCTTCATATTTCCCTCATCATCATGCAATATATGTATATTGTTGAATTGTGGTCTGAAACAGAGATGCTTATACAGGGTATATATACTAGTGGCAAAGCATGGCATATTACTGATAAGTCGTGCAATGATAGTAAAACGTTGCAAGTTCACATGAGACATGTTGAGCAACAATCTCATGGTCGCACAATACGCACATTAACAATTGCGATTTATTTTACGACCTTTAAAAATCGTGCATCACTCTTGCGAGTACACAAAACGTTGTAAAACGTTCGTACTAATGTTCGTGCGTTGCACTGCGCTGGTTTGGATCGCATTCGGTCGCGTCTGAATAGTGTGCATGTCCACAATTTTGAGGAGACTTGATGCGAGCACAAAAACGCACGCAACGAGTGCGAAGGCTCGTGCAACGTATGCGAGAGTTCATGCAACGTATGAGAGAGCTCATGCGAATCTAAAAAATTCCGGTCGCAAAGTGTTGTAAAGTGCTCGTGCACCAATTGTGAAAGGGGCTTAAATTTTTTTGGTCGCACGAATATTTGGTCGCTTCTGCTCGTGCGCAAACTGTGAAAGGGGCTTTACGCAACTTAATTTTCCATAGCAACAACACTTCTCTGTTGCAAAACAAAGATTTTTAGATTTTTGTGGTATAAAATGCAAATTTAGATATATTTTTTTTTAAGTCCCATCTAAAAAAATTGCAAAATTATTCTAAAATCGGGAATTAAAGCATATTAAAATCATCTTAAAGTCTTAAATTTTCATAATAAAATTTATATAGCATGGATATTGATATGGATGGAAAATTTTTACAGTTTTCTATTTAGGCTTATCAAAAAACCGCAAAAAAACTGATTTCAAAAATTTGTAACGGTTTCCATGGTAGCATTTTAAAAGTATTGGTTTCTCCATCATTTTTCTTAATAAAATAATTGAAAATAGGACAAAGGCTGTTTCATGTCTTTAATAGTTTACATTAGTGGGCAAAACCTTCTAATATGTCTTCAAAGTAGGTAAGTTTTGCGATTTTTCCATCTTTAGCCTCAATTACTATGGCAACGTTTACCCCTAGCAACCAACTTTTAGTGGTTTTTTGCGTTTTACTCCTTGGTGTGTCCATGTATGAAATATAAGGAAAATGCGGTGACTATGCGTGGTCTGGCCCTTTTATAAATCTTTGATTCTTACACAGAATTGATCTTAAATACAAAGAGATCCAAAGTAGGCATCCAGTAACCACACAACGCACACCCATTAAATTTTGCACAAAGTATAGTTTAACCTGAAATCTAAATCAAGTGGAACTCATATAGAAGTTGACAGCCCCATTACAATTAAAATTTGTTAAAGGATCCGCCGATGCATTATCACTATGCATAACCTAAAGGGTGCAGGCCTATCATTTTTTATCATCATAGATCCACACACCGTATACAGCGGAGTTGTTGTTGACTTCCTTATTGATCCCGATTATGACTAATGCGCGTCTCCGTACTTTTAAGAATTAGTTTCGGTTTCGAAGAAATGACACTGTTTCATAACGTGAGTTTTTTTTTTTAGTTTTGTATTCCAATTTTCCCATATAGATATTCATTTGTGATAACACTACGGCTTAACGTATAGGTCAACACATTTAATCGATTACCCAAAATAAGAGACTTTCGAAGCGCAAGCGGGGTTTGCATAAATTTATACGAAATGAAACTAACTTTAAAATGTCAATGATTTTATATCTTGTTAAACAATCGCAGAAAATTATTCATGTAAATTTAAGTTACCAGGAATAGTTCTTTGAATATTAAGAGGGGATCACTATTTTGGTTAGGGATGATCAATCTTTTATACCGGGCTTTATTGCATTTGATCACACCCCAACAAAAATTATCATCTCACAATACCCCAATAATTATTTCTTATTCCTTAATTATAGGATTTTCACGTTATACAGCGGTTATATGTTTGATATGTCAGTTGACCAAAGTCCATAAGGATTATTTTTGCGTAGTTACATGTAATAGGTCCCTAGACCACCAACTATTTTTCCAGGTGCGAAGGGTGGGTGGGTACGAGGCACTGTGCAATAGATATCTTACAATTATAGCTCATGTAGTATTGGTGTCTGTCGTTTTGTTGTTTCATATTTAAATCTGTTTTCATCTATTTTATTGATTGGCCCAGGGTTGGATTGCGGTATTGTCATGATCACGCATGAACAATCTAGCTCTGATTCTAGAGTTTGTTTACACAATATCGTATTTTATTTATTTAGATACAAATGTTATTGAAAAGGTCATGGGGTAAATTATGTCAATAAATCTGAAGTAATTTTCCCAAAACCTATTAAATCGCTTGAATTAACTTATTTCTCAATAAATATCAAAGATATACGAATATCGTGTACTGGTACTGTACCAGTTATCGGCTAAGACCAATTATCGGCTAAACTGAGGGTTCGGGTTTATAGCACGCGACTATCCGAGATTTTTTAATTCAGTCGTCTGTTTCGAATAATGAAAAGTAAGTTTGCTTGAAAACTTTCTTGAATATGTTTTAAACATGAGCTTTAACGATCATTGTTTACCGCTGATTTACATCTTTGCACTTTCAGCAGTGGGGAAAGTGACGTAATAAGTTAAAAATAGAATATGACCTCTTTGTGATACGTTATTATATCCCTTCTTTGATTTGACATATAATATCAATGCATATTAAATTTCTCAACAATAGGAATTCACTAAATTCTGAAGGATTCATGGTGCAGTTGAACGCCTAATTGCACAATAATGTATTGAACAGCATACGTTTTTATGTATTACCGTATGATGATAAACGGATAATTTTATGAGTTTTATTTATGTATATTAACCCTACGACCTATAAGCTGACCCTGCAATGGACATAATTCAATTTTCACTTTGCAGAATATGAAATCAACATGTAAAGGAATTTTACTGGGTTATTATCACGAAGCCGATAACTGGTACAGTAAATCGTAAAAACTCGGCAAATTCGGAGCGTGCTAAATAGCACAAAAACAATATGTTTGGGTTCTAAATGTTGATATAATCTAACGATGGATAAATAAGGAGTTCACCATTCAAAGTATGTCAAGTTTTATTCAAATATATTAAGAAATAAGGAAACACGAAAAGAAAACGTAAAATTATAGTCGATAACTGGTATAGTGCCAGTATGTTGAAGTCAAATTGAAAAAAGTGGAAAGAGTTAAAAGTCATTAAATATTACGTGGTAAAAAGTCGCAATAACGAAATAATAAAAATCATGATAATGAAGTAAAAAGTGAATGAAAAATTATGGTACCAACTATTAAAAGTTGTGATAATGACCTCGTTAATATCTACTACAAGATAAACAGTTGTTGATATGAGTTAATAAGTCGTGTATGTAATGCATGTTGCTATTAAGAGACAAAATTAAAGCTGTTATTGCTATTTAATAAATTGATATGCAAAATAAAAATAAAAACTACCTATTCAAAAAAAAAAATTATCTATTCATTTTAGGCTAAATTAAAATATTATTAGTCCCAAAAACTTGATAAAAAGTGATTATTTATTTCAAGATTGAAATATTCAACACTCAATATTATTAACTACCATAATCCAAAGGTTTTCTTAATATCTTAACCTACAACAATTCATGAAATAAAATTAAAAGCATGCATGTAGGTCACGAAAAATAATTCGTTAAAAGAACAAACAAAATGTATTCCAATGGTACGGTTATAAAGTTTAGTCTGCATTGAAAATTATGAAGCTAATTGGAAACTTAGAACACTCTTAAAATAATTTATTTTGCAGATTAAAAGGACGTGATACAAAAATGACGATCAGAATGATAATATTCCTAGTACTAACGGTCTTTCACAGAGTCTTGTCACAGAAAATACCTGTGGAGAATACAACTTGTTTGGAGTTAGCCAAACCATCAAATCAACATTTACGTCTAACCTGTAGTCAAAATGACTACCACTGTCTCCTGGACGAGACTTTTACCAAGGAGTTTGAGGTCTGCACGGAGTGGAGGTGGATTTTAGGAGGTAAGAGGAACCGTGGGTCTGAAATATTGAAGCCGCAGTCTTTGTAAGCACCATATAGGCGTCTCCATCGAATTTGTAAATGACGAATGATAAGTCTTGACATAAAATACATGGCTATACTGTTTTGAAATATAAGCTATATTGGGCGAGGGTAAGAAAACGTGACAGAGGGCAAAGTTTTTTTGATGGAGGATTTAGAATGTTGCTAACATCCTTCAGTTGCTCTTTGAACTCTATCTCCTGTATTTACGGACTCCATTTATACTTCGGTGACCGGTTCTGTGCATAATTATTTGCTCATATAATCCACTTTGATATAAACTAGTGTCACATGTACGTTTTTCTGCTTGGTTTGTAAAATTGTCTTCTTATCCCGCCTTTTCACACAATCTCTTCATCAAAAGCTTGTTGATATCAACATTCGAAAACTTCAGAACATAAGCAATGGGTCGCTTGTAAAATTGTCCCTTCCATATAACCCCTGGTAAGTAGAGTATAAGCATTGCAGGCTCTGGTCTGTGTCATAATGAGCTTTATTTTCTTTTGTTCTATGCAGCGATGTTTGAGACCGTCATTGAATTTTTTTTTTGAAACAGAATTAAAAGAATCGCATGGATTAGAGATTCGCTTGTAGAATACCCAGTGATTTCAGATGCTTATAGCTTTACCTACTGTCGCTTACTAATGGGATCTGCCTGCCGATTTTCTGACCCATAACCTAGAAATTAAAAAACTTAACTAAGTGAGCACTTGAGTAGAGCAAAAAATATTTATTTGAATGCTTTTTGCCAGATAGTCAATTACTTAAACAAACTGGCAACTAACATTGGCTTTTACAAAGAAAGGGGACGAAACTGCACTAAAACCCATTTACTATTAAGGGTTAAAGAGTCGTAATTCGTAATTCTATATATTAGTATGTAAAACTTCATTCCCCCATTGTGGCCATATCCTACCCCGGGACTACAATTTGAATAAACTAAAATCTACACTACCTTAGGATGCCTCCACACAAGAGCTTTTCTGGTCAAATGGTTTAAGAAAAGAATATTTCTGAAGAGTTTCTCCATACATCATAAGGTAAAATATGTAAAACTTCATTTCCTCATTGTGGCCCAACCCTACCCCGGTGACCATGATTTGAACAAATCTACAATACCCGAGGAAGCTTTCACACAAATATCAGCTTTTCTGGCCAAATGGTTTTTGAGAAAAGCATTCTTAAATCTCATCTCTCTCTATTTATTACTTTGATTGCCCTTAGGGTGCAGGTCTCTGCCTTGTGAATGCGTTTCTCATCTTCAGTATCTGACACAAGGTCATCGCTCTCATTTTCTCAAACCGTTGTCCAACCTGTGGGAAAACTTTCCTGCTATTCTTATAAGCCCCGTCACCAGTTTTAAAGCGGTGGGGTCAGACACACGTTTCGGCATCTTTTCCCAATCACCTAATATATCAGAATTAAAGTAATACTGTATTTTATTTCCTTCGTTTTAAAACTTTCCTGGCACTTCTTTCTTGATAGACTTAATTATGTTATCAATGTCTTTACTAAAATAAGAATTCCTCCTTGAAACTCTCAGTCTTTGTGTCTAAGTTTGTCCGAAACAAGTTAAATGTGTCTGCAAGGTCTAGCTGTCAGGAACTTTGTCCGTAGATTGTGCAGATACTGCAAGCTGTTGTCTAGGTTCAACTGCAGGTTTGTTCAATGAATTTTCTACGTCTGCTTATCTGTATGACGCAAGTAAATTAGTCTTAAGATGTCGAGACACCTCATATAGGCAGTGTATTCCCGTAAAAGCTTCTACTACTTTAAGCAGCTACCCAGGTCACTTTGGATACGCCAAAGTAATAGAAACGACCGTTCATATATAAATAATTATAACAGCAATATTCAAACTCGTGTTACTAATATGTTTATCTTAATATTAATACATATGTTGAATACTATCAGAAGATAAATAGTTTTTACACTTTTCATTTAGAAATCTGATATAATGATTTTAATGTAATTTTTTACAAGGTAAATTGTATACCGGAGAATTTATATAGGTAATGCCTGTTATCCCACCCGTTTATGTGATATATTGCATAATAAATTTAATATTGTTTAAATGGAATAAAAAAAATTCCACTACTCTCTTGTTATGGTTGAATATACATTGTTAAACTATACATGTTTAAAGATACATGTATAAAAAAACAAAAAAAAAATCATTTATAGGATATCTGTTCAAATTACCATTGTCTTATACTGTATATGTATTTTGAAGGAAAATGTGCTTATTTCAACACATATGGAAGTGGAAACATTGACGAAAGGAACTGCATCCAAAAATCTAATCTGACTTGTTCAACTGTTCAGTTCTCATCTGCATCAAATACAAACCGTGAGTAAAAGCAGTTAAATATAAAAAACAAAACATTATTAATGTTGATATGTTTTATTGCTAACTTATACTTTTTAGACAACAAATCATGTAATCCTTATTGATAAGATGTATTGATAAAATAGTAGAAAAAAAATTGAATTCAAAACCATTTGACCAACTCGATAAAGGCATTAAAAAGTATTTAATACTCACTCATTCATGCAAGTATATATGACACCTGTTCCTATACCTCTAATCTTTTTTAAGAGGTCCATGTTAGGCTCTTCTCCTGATTTCCTGTGGACTTTTCATTTAGAACACTGTTAATATATATATATATATATATATATATATATATATATATATATATATATATATATATATATATATATATATCACGATGAAGGATTGGTTACTGCCCAATGTTGGTATGATTAGATTCAAATATATTGCACTTTGTTATTTTTTCTACACAAATTCACAGGCCCAGAAGGCAAATTCTAATTGAGCTAGTTGTTTTGGAATGCATAAAGTAAAAAAAACAATGCTCAAACTACTACAAACATGTTAATTTTTTTTATGTCCAATTTTTTAGTTATCCAGGTACAGAGGAGTGTATGATGCAAACAAGCGGGTGCACGGTTGTTACTGTCATATATAACACAATCAGTTTAATATATATTTGAAAATAGATATTTCACTGTATAAATGAAGTATAATTGATGATTTATTCTCTTTAAGACACTGCCTGTTATGCAAAGAAAGAGATCAGTACATCACCGCCTAGTACAACAAGGTAAGCTTAAAACCTTTGCATTCATCTGAATCAGGTGATAATGTGCTCTCAATGTCTTTAAGTTGCTGTGAGCATTCCCTGTTTCTTCTGTCATACTGGCCAAGGACGATTATAAATGTCATGTCTTTCAATTTTTTGGTTAAAGGTGTCACTGAAATGCTTTCCATGTGTTGTTATGCGTTGTCCATGCATAAATAGTAAACTTTGGAACATTTCTAGTTAAATTTTTCTGAAATAACCTGGCGACTCGACAATATTTTATAGCTATGTAATATTTAATTACTTATCTTTAAAATTGCGTTTGAACAAGTTTGTCGGATAATTATCATAAGCAATAGATGAATCGAAATGACAATTTGCATATATTTATTTGTTAAAAATAATAATCTTGCAGTTAAAATGACCATTGTTGAACAACTTTCAGGTAGTTGAATTTAATTCGAAAATAATGCATAATACTTCAGTGTCCTATATGTCATTATTGGTATCCTGTTGAAATAAGTTATGAAAAAAAATATTTATTTTCCTTTTATTTCAGTCCAACTAGAACTCAGGCAGTTGAAGGGACTCGTTCAGTAACTGAGACTTCTGATAAAGGGAATGCAACAAATATTAAAACTACCAGTGACAAACATTGTCAAAGGTATGTGTGAGAAATTTATTTTTGTAATAGCAAATAATGATATAGTATGTAAATCTATTATGAGGCAGTCAACTTTACCCTTGTACCTTTATATATTAGATAATTTAAGAGTTGATAAATACAACTTCAAATAAATGTTCGTTCAGTTTAGACTCAGCGTTTAGACGTTGGCTGATGCAACTAAAACACTTTTGAAGCCATCGTATATGAAAAGAGCTTTGCTGTAAATTCTATTTACAATAACCTCAACTCGCCAAAGTGCAAATTGATATCTTAATCATTTTAAAACATATCTTAATTAGTGTTATAAAACGGACAGGATTTTCTTACTGCATCTTTGGACAAGCCCGTATCAGTTTGTAGGATGCCGGTCTATAGGACGATATCGTTATTGCAATTAATAAAATATTCTTACATCTTTGCTAGCTAAGGGGTCTAATCCACTCCCCAAAAATGTGGGGAGCCGGTTGATTTAAAGCCATGTGGCAGTTTAGATGATCGTGAGATGGAAGCTTCTTGAACTGCTTAGTTTTTTCAATAACTACTCCATGATTTTTAATTTTTTATTTACATTATTTTCAGACATCCTTTACCAATTATTTTGGGCATTGTTGCTCCTCTCGTATCTCTTGCTGTGGTATACTTCATCTTTATGCATTTAAAATATGTACCCTTATACAGAAAAGGTACGAAACTTTCTCTGAAGGAGAGAGGTATACTGTTTTACCCAAGTGTGTCTGTCTATCCGTAACAAATTTGTGTCACAACAATTAGTCACAGATGTTTAGAATTTTAACATACACTTTGTTTAGGCATGCCCTATAGGGGGTTTTATTTTTGTAAAAATCAGATGTCAAGTTCCTGTGTAATGATAATGACGACTTTGTTTACTTTTAAACTAATTTTTAAACAGATTTTCGTGATTGATTTCTCAGCAACTGTTATTATTAAAATAATAGTATACATATAAAGTTTTCATAATGTGATAAAATCAAGTAGGAAAGTTATACATTTTCGGAAAAAAATACGGAAGTTCTGTGTATTGAAAATCTACCAAATACGGAAAGTTTAAACCATAAAATTATATTTCTATTGTTATTGCTATTGTTAATATATATTAACTAGAGTTTAGTGTTAGCAACTTTTAGGCATGTTGTTTCCCACGTCAACCAGATTACATTTTTTTCAAAATTAAAAAACGAGATAACCACGATCCATGATATTTTGAATTTAAACTTAAAAGCATTTGATGAACACATGCTGTCATTAGATATTGATTGTTGATTAATGAGATGATTTAAGATTTTAAAAAAAAACCGATATTCATTCCCAACTACATTCAATAGTTGTTAAATTTCAAAAGTGGTTGCGAGGTGATTTTATAATTAAATACACCCCCAACTACTTTTGAAATTATTTATTGCAATAGTAGTGGTTTTTCAATATTGGTAGCATAGTGGTTCTTATAAAGAAATACATCTTTAATCACCATTGAAATAATTTATCTTAAAGTGGTTGTATTTTAATAGTGATTGCAATAGAGCATTCCTCCATCGTATTGTTAATTTTACTTTGCATAAGTTGTTTGAAGTAAAAATAAGCCATTTTTGATGAGTAGGAATATTGATTAAATCCCATGAAAAATTAGAACCATTGTTTTCTATGATGGTTTCAACAAGATTCCTTCTTTGATTTTCTGCTAAATCATTATTTTTTAGCACTCCGATGCACGGAAAGAGCGAGGAATGAGGACTTTGTAGAACAACAACTTTTTTTTAGGATTGAGAAGGAAGATACATTAGAAAGTCCAACAACAATGAGGGATGAAGATGAAAATATAAATGATACAAGAAGGAGTGGTTAGAATATTATTAGTAGAATACTTTGTAATAGGCTTTCATACTCAGGAATTCATTACTCAATAGAACCTGATTCCTCTCCATATCTGTATTTAGGGGAAATGCTTTTAATTTCTTTTATATCAAGCAAAAGAATTTTGAAATCGCCAATTTCACGCTTAATTTCTTGTTGAATAGTTTAAACAGTCTCTTTGATAAACTAAAACTTGTCTTTTCTAGGTTCAGAAACTACAATAAAAGTAAACCTTACTTGTTTAATTAATTATTTAATTAATTCACTTATAAAAACTGCGAAAAGTTTCCACAGATGATATATATGAAAATCGGGCATCTATTGTACATGTTATAGAGCTTTGATTAAAGTGTTATATTTACTCATGACATTGGACTTTTTAAAAATCTGAATTTGACAACTCAAACCCTGAATAAACAGCATGATTCTTAAACCATACCCAACCCATGTGTAACATTGAAGTCTGGATTTGAACCCTGTATTTTGTTTTACAATGAGCCATAATATATTTGCATTACATTCTATAATATTGATCTTAGAAAAACATCAAAAAGGTGATAAAGATGAATTACGAACTGTTGTAGTGGACTTAGATATATGTAAATCAGCAGAAGTTGACATTTCAAAGGATTTAAATGAGGGAGTATCAATAGCAGGTGAGCAAAAATTACAATCTCTGTGATGTCGTATGAGTCAATTATAGCGTTTTAAAAAATGAAATATTGAAGATGACTTCAGCACCATAAAGGTTTTATTAATAGTAACCTAATCAAAAGAGTAAAAATTCAAGGTAGTAAAAGAGGAAATGCATTAATTTCATCAGGTTTCAATCAATGATTCAAAATTAAAACTCTGTTTACACAGATTTTTGTTATATCAGTTTACTTAATTTTATTTCTATGAATCTAAAAGAAACTTAAAATGCACTCTTTTCCATACTTTAGATGTTCAAAGAAAAAAACTGGATGAGGAAAACTCCGCAGCAAATGCACCAGGTGTATGTATTGATTCAGACAAATCAGATAATGAAGAAGGAGACACACAGGAACTGACTGATGTGTTTGATGACACAATGGAAAGTATACAAAGGATAGCACATCCAACAGGTTTTTATATATTACAAAACTATTTCTTTTTTTTCTAGGTAAATATTTTTACTGAATATACCTTCCGCAAACAGAGTTTGAAAAGGTATAAGGGAATTACCTTGTCTGTCTGTCCATCTGTCTGTCTGTCTGTCTATCTGTATAACAGTTCGTATCTTTTACAGAGAAACTTAGGAAGTAACTTCTTGCCACGCAGATTGCATATGAACTGAGGATTTGTCATGATTTCCAGCAAATGTTATTTGGGCAAGTAAGGTCAATGAAAGAAAAAGTTTTAAATTTGTGTCTACAAATATATGCGTGTAACTACAACCCTCATGGCATAAGTAATCTTTATGGGTGAGCAGGGACTTCCAATGTTTCTCTATAAGGAAGATACAGAGCAGACACAAATTTTGCGATCGTCAATGTCTTCCGATGGGTCATTTTTCTTTCACTGCCATTCACATTCATGTTTTATTTTACAGAAGAACAAGACAGAGAACTGTGTACAAAGTTATACAACCTTCTGGAAATTGAGGGTCGGAAGCTGATGCAGGAATTTATGGCAGCTACCCTCACTAGAGAGACAGGGAAATCAGTGGAAACTCTAATTAACAGTTTGACTGATCAAGAAAAAAATAAATTAAAAGAAATATTGCCAGAAGAATCCCATCGTATTCTTGAATCAAAAACGGGGCATGGCACTTCATTACATGTATCATACGGTTTACATCGGATCATCCTTGATGATGAGAAGTCTCCAAAATCAGGTTGGGGTAACCCAGTCAGGGGTACAGACATTGGTATTGGTGATGATATAGAGAGATTGAATAGGATTCAAATCATTCTTCAAAAAATACCAAACCCAGTGACTGTGTCTGTAGAAAGTTACATCAGACTGTTGGACATTATGATAGAAGCACTCACTCGGCTGAATCCTGATGCTGAATTTAAGGAGGATTATAAGATACTATTCTGCAAATTGGAAAGTATCAAAAACCCAAATTTGACACAAACAATGTTAAAAACAATTAAAAGTACTGTAAAAAAAATATGGTAAATTTTTAAGAAGTAAAGGTCTTAAAATATTGAACATTAAAAAAAAAAGAGTATCAGAATGAATTTATATAATGTACACTGTGCATTGTATGATTGCTTACCCACTTTGCCTTGGAACCTCGTACTGTGTTCATGATTTCTTCCATTTTATTCAAATTAAAATACAGTCAATCTTTTAAAAAATATGAGTCAATTTACTTTGTTATTTAAGTTGTTGAAACAATGTAAGCTACCATTATCAAATTATTATACTCTTAAACGTTTTGCTTCTGGTATAATGCCCTTATGAATTAAACAAATTAAATGTCAACACAGAAAAGCGTGATTCAAATTTTTATGAAATTTGTAAGAAGAGTTTATTGCAGTACAGGCAACGCGGATCCCGTGTTTCCCGCGCCCCGTCACGGTATAAACACATCGAGGTGATCGGCCAGGTGAGACAGGTATCCCGCGTTCCCATCACGGTAAACTGATCATCTACCTGTCCCCGTCACGGTAAAATTATCGATGGAAAAGTATCGTATACAAGCGGGAGTTATCTCCCCGAATGACAAATAAATTGCATGTTAATTTATATTTAATGACGATATTTAACCAGATTTTGACAGAGATTATAATCAAAATACTTGTAATCTTTTTTAATAATTTTTTTTTATTTCATAGCTATTAAATATATTATTATAGTATTTAATTTAATACTTGTGCAGCAGTCGCAAATAAAATATTTTCGATTCCATTATCATATTTCAAGAAGGTCGTTAAAATAAAAATTATCATGAAATGATTTTAAAATTATGAATGTGTACGCAGTGTGATTGTGTTTTCTTAACAATTAAATGGTCCGCTTACATTTGTATTGTTTGTTGTTGAAGTCCATGCGTGTCAACTAATGATGAGCAAGTGATTCAAAATCAGGGCTTCCTATGATTAGCAACCCGGTATTTTTAGCACGTTCGGTTCATTTCTTTCAAGGTCTTCTACGTGTAAAGAACATTTTTTGTGTATTCACGTTTTAGTGATTTTGTGTTGCGTTACTTTAAGTTTGGCTCGACGTTTGTCATTGCGCGAGGATTCCCACTTTCTAGTGCGTTACGTTTGCGACGACAATCTTCAAGTGCGAAGCCGTGTGTTCTTCAATACTCAGTCTGACTTGAATATTTAATGTGTCCCATGGAGATAAGTCGTCCACGAATCCCAGCTACAGAAGTACCGCTCCGATGCATTCTAACTATCTCCAGCTTCAAATCGTGTCGAATACGCCCCATCGTAATGCGAAAAATCAAATGAACGTGTATCTCTAACAAATAGAGAGTACGGAGCATTAGAGATACCCAGAGTTGCATAAAATTATGTAATCGAAAGATATTGTGGGTATCCCTTGTCATGTTGTCGTGATGGTGTACCAGCTACCCGCCGTGACGGAGGTTAGCGTTCGCTCGCGACCGAGCCCCCTCTCTCTCTCTCTCTCTCTCTCTCTCTCTCTCTCTCTCTCTCTCTCTCTCTAAACAGAATAACTAGATAATTTATTTTGAGAATGAAATGTTGTTAAACCGTATTCCTATGTTCTTACACATTTCAAACGAATTAGGAACATGTTTTGAAAGTTTTGCTGTTGATATTTCATGCCGAAAAAAACCACATTTAAACATTTCAGTAAATGTATTGATATCATTTTATGTGTGCTTGTAATTTTATTGTATATAAAGCTACTACACATATGTAAACCCGTTTTCGTAACCTAACCTCTCCCCCCCACTCACCTCAAAGTTTTATGTCTGTCAAAGTTACTTTATTTGACTTTAGTCCCTATTGTTTTACACAAAGGTGTGAAACTATCGCACTGACAGGAAATCACTCTACGCTTGAACGCACAGAATACACAGGAATGAGGCAGGTAGATAATTTGTGTAACGATTGACCAAGAAGAATTCTACATGTATATCAAACAATTTTACTAATAGTTATATTAAATAATTGATTCATTTTACTGCGTTCTTTAACAGTTAAACGTGTTTAAGATGTTCCTTCCCGCAAAAAACCTCCATTATTAAGTAAACGAGAGAGAGAGAAAAAACACAACGAATTAAACTTTCTAAACACAGTAAATCAAGCATCACGAACATTGTAAAAACTTAACTGTTAGATATACTTCTTATTTTCTTTATTAAAAATAAAACTAATAGAACGAAACTTTGTCATGGAGGGAACACGTGGTAGAACTAGCGGGCTGATTTGATTGACAGGTGCAGCACGTGGACTCAAATCTGAAATTGCATGATGTATTCAATCACAGTGTACCATATTCTTTTATGAATACTAATTTTATGAATATTTAGAATTGGATATTACTATATTTTACATAAGTGTACGTTAAATTACTCCTAAACGCCCCACCTCTCTACCTCCCCCCCCTCTCTCTCTCTCTCTCTCTCTCTCTCTCTCTCTCTCTCTCTCTCTTTCTCTCTCTCTTCTGTAAGGTGTTGAGCGATTAGACGAAGCCGTACGCGATTTAAACTTTTTCTTTTGTCGTGAATAGGTGTGAAAACCCTCAAGGGCATGTCGTCTTCTACCCTTTAGTTTGTTAATCACTACATGTATACACAGAAAATGACCGTGACTTAAACTTTATATGTATACACAAGAACGCATACTGACACGTTATTATTCAAGGCGCTTTAAAGCAGCACCAACTTTATATTTGAATGATAATTTTATTATTGAATGGAAAAAAATATTTGATAGTTGATTCCCGACATTTGTTCATTTCTCAATTTAAAACATACACATGTACTGACAGTTTACGGCGCTATGCGTGTCAACTTATAAAATGAGAAGATGAAATTGCTCTGCATTGATACGATGAAATATTTAATTTTAAGAGTGTTCTAAAAACAGGATTAACAACTAATAGAAATAATAACTGAAATAAGCACGTCAAATACAAAGATGTGTGTTCTTATTTACACATCACATAATTTATTTGCGTAATGTTGTGTTATGTTGTAATTCAAATGTAGTTTCCAATTTCACGAAATTCTATTTCATAAATATTATTTATTAATTTTATATTAATATGAACCACAATTTATTTACAATGCAGCTGTTATGCTTAAATCTGAAGTCGCATATTTGACGTGGATTTACGCGACCCGCATTGCCTGTAATGTACAGTACAGGTAAAGTAACAAGAACAAGCAGCAGCAGGATTAACGGTAAATCACACCGTCGTGGTGTCATCACGGTCGCAATCCATACCGCGATCAAAAACCGCGATGGTGTATCGCGGGAACGATAAAAATACCGTGACGGTAACGCGGGCCAATACGGGATCCGCGTTGCCTGTACTGTATGTAAACTTTTTAAGACATATTGAGAGTTTTTTTTTTTTTAAAAAGAACTGCTTTTCAGATACTTTTGGTCCTGTATATCTAACATTTTACCTATTTAGAAAAAATTATAAGCAGAAAAGTATCTGAACTTTTCATTAGTTACAAAAGCTTAAAAATACTATGACCAATACAATATATCATAATTGATATACAGAATTGATAGTTTGGTTGTAGATAATCGCCAAATGTTTTTCATGCATGATTAAGCCATGCTATAATTCATAAAAAAGGGAATTAATAAAATTCACTTTTAACTTTAGACACAAGTAATATCCGATGTATAATCTTAACAACTAGTTGAAAAACCTGAAAAGTAATCGCTGCCATGTTTTCTTAATTAAATACTCGGACTGATATAACCTATGATAGCTTATGTTATACAAATTTTACACAGATTTTGCTCAACTTGCTCAAGTCTCTTATGTTATTTTAATGTTTCTATATTTCTTGCAAATTTTACCATGTTTCAAAAATTTTAATTTCTGCTGTGTGTTCTCAAACGTACATGTATCTGTTTGGCATCATTTAGAAATAATGAAGAAAACACTAATTATGAAACTGAAAGACTTGAACATGTCTAGGATTTTTCATAATAGTCTCTTAGACATAATATTTGTGTTTGCTCTAACCCTAGATGCAAATACTAAGAAGCTGGCACTTGTTTGATGTAGCATTATAAAATAACGATGACGCAATGAACAACAATTGATATGCTGGCATACTAAATGTCGTCTATTCAATGATGCTTATAGATATGTCAGCAGAGCACTTGCATTAAGGTAGCATGTTAATTTAATTCAATTTTAATTCAATTCATTTTCTCAAACCTTTATCATACAATGATACATGAGGTACAATAACATATTTGCATTAAATTGTGATGTCAAGGGTCTAATAAATTGTATATCATAATATTATAATACAACATAGTAATACATGTATCAGTAAGCATAAGTAAAAGAAAAAATAGTAATAATTCAAAAAGTGGTAGAAAAAGTGGATCACCATGTAGGATACAGAGTTTCATTGGTGTGGTGTTCAATACATGGGGAGTAATAGTAATCATAAATGCTAATAGAGTTCAGGCTGGACAGCAGACTTGCTCCTGGATATTCAAAATTAAAGAGCTTTGTAGCAACCTCTAATGATACAACGTCCACTAATGATATAATGTTGCATTAGTGGTCAGGATGTTGACCACTAATGATATAATTTTATCATTAACGAACAACCTAACCGTCCGCTAATGATATAATTTTAGATTTATATCATTAGCGGTCAAAAACCGTAACCTCTAATGATATGGAAAAAAAATGAGAAATAAGGACTACCTTGACCACTAATGATACACATTTGCACACATTTTAAATTGCATAAGTGGATGGATTTGCAACCTTTAATGATATAATATGATATAATTTAATATAAAATTATATATATATATTTGATTTGATTTTCATACGATACTGCATAAGAATTGGTTAATTTTTTATTTTTTTTTTGGTGGGGGGGGGGCGTTATTTGATCATATACATGTATTTTGTCCTTTAAAATACACCATTCTGACATTACCCTGACATTTTACCTTTTTACTTGAACTGAAATAGTCGCATACAGACAAAATACATACCATTTATGACTTCGTCTGTTTACTTGAAGATCCAAATTGATTATCATTAATCAAAAAGGAGTTGTGCTAAATATTTTTAGTTGAAGAAAGTTTGAAGAAAAACAATTTTACGATATTAAAACATTATTGATAAACTTTTAGCGGGATTTTATTAACATGAAAAAGGTCCAATTCATAAGACTTATTCTGCCTGGTGCAGGCAGATAGCTAACCTTGCACAACGCAAACAAAAGTCACACGGGTTTCATATTTTATTTTGTGTGGAAACGTTGCCGTCATGAATAATATTGGTAAAAAACTACAACAAATAGAAATAACAAATTACTTAATAGGAAAATATACAATTTAACTTTATACCTTTAACTGTAAATTACTTTAAAGACCATAATGGTGTGCCATACTTTTAAGAATGTTTTATCTGTAAAATAAATTTCCATCTGTAACTATACTTCAAAAATACAATTTAATACTAACAAATTTGAGCAATTACTTCAATAAAAAAGACTTACTTAGTGGTTCGAGGCACGCATCTAACAAGATTGAAGACGATTGACAAAGTGAGACCGGACTGGTCAGTAAGGCTGACAGGAAGTGAGTGATTGACCAGATATAGTTAACTTGTACCAAAAATGATTACCGGGTATATTAAACTCAAAGTGGTTAGCTTGTAAAAAAAATATTTCTGAAGAATTTTAAAATTAAACCATAGACAACACAAGACTATTTGCTATTATGGTCTGTAGCACAATTGAATCACTAATTTATTGTTAAGTTGAATATGTGGGTTTGTTAATTATACCTTAGAACAATAAAGAATATGAAATAATGTTGGTTGAATTAAAACTACTTCAACAATGGTGATTATGTCGGTGTAACAAAAAATGTTAACCCGGGTTGAAAATTGACCCGGGTTTGATAAAATTATATCATTAGTGGTCAACATTCTGTCCACTTATGCAACATTATATCGTTAGTGGACAGTGTATCACTATATAAATAGTGCCTGTTTGGGAGGGTAACAGTTGAAATTGACACCCCGAGAGAACCATTGTCAACCGACGCGAAGCGGAGGTTGACAATGGTTTTCGAGGGGTGTCAATTTCAACTGTTATCCTCCCAAATAGGCACTATTTATTTTATTATACTGAATGTCTTAATTTTAAAGAAATTTTTCTGCTTTTGTATAGAAATGACGTGAATTCTACGGCGAACTGTACGCGCATAATTTACGCGCATGTAACAATTCGTTGTGTTACCCGTTGCCAAGTGTGTTGCTAACGCTGAGGGTAATAAAACAAATTATCAACTGCGTCTAAACCAATCAGATTTCAGTATTTAACATGAAAGTATAATAAAAGAGGTTGCTACATACCACGTTTTCAATCAAATGAAATATTAAATGATTGAAGTCAGAAAAATCAACCTTTGAAATGTCAAATTACCCAAGACGGCAAATATAGCGGATAGTATGAAAGAGTTGAAGTTTTGAAACCGAAACTTTTAAGTACACACATGTACAATTAAACTGTGAAGAGCAAGTTACACTTCTGTTCAAAGACAGTTCAAAACTCTGAAGTCGGAGTCAATTTTCAACAGGGTCAGTTTTCAACGTGTCGATGTCCTTAGAAGTTTGAAAAATATTTTTCAAGCTGTTGAAAACTGACCCCAGGTATAATTTCACGACTTTTGGTATCAATTTTTCAACGTTGAAAAATGATATCCGGGTCAAATTTCAACCCGGGTCAAGATTCCTCGTAACGCCGGCGAATGCGTCATAAATGTCCAATACTCCCTAAACACACCCACGAAAAAGTTTCTGTGTAGTGTTTGTATCTGTATTGAACACAATATTTTTTCTGTCAAATCAAGATAAGTAGCTTATTAATCATAATTTTGTTGATCTTGCAAGTTTAAGAAAAGTTATTGTTAAGTTGAATTAATTAAATAATCACTGACGCGACTTGTCTGATAAAAATATGAAAACTGCCCATTATTGTGCTGTCAGTTAATTATCATGACTTCTCAAAATAAATTAAAGTTGAAGCGATTTACCGGAAATATAACATAAACGGCCGGTATTGGTTTGACAATCTTAGCAAACCACGGTCAACATGAACGATCATGGTGGAGAGAGATATATATATAAACGGACACCGGACCATGGCTTGAGACGATGTTGTTTGACATATATTCCTTTTAGCTCTGTCTACACAGTTTAACAACAAGAGACAGAGTTCTTAGTCTTAATAACAAACTGTTGCTATCGAGAAAAAAGCCCCAAACAAAAACAAACAAAAACAAAAATCCATATCGGCATGAATATCGGACAATATTAGGAATTAAAACATGGAGCTGAAATTTTTTATCAGATACAAAATAATTAGGTAGAGCAAGTTCCATTTCAGAGACAGTTCAAAAACCTGTAGTTGGTCAATTTTCAACGTGTGAGGTCATCAGAGATTAGAAAAAAAAACTTTTTTGAGCTGTTGAAAAATGACGTTTGGTCGCAGTTTGAACGTCAGAAAAGCCCCCGCCCCTCAATATCCCAAATCAATAATCAATGTTGAAAAATGAAATCCGGGTATACATTTCACGACTTTTGGTCTCAGTTTTCAACGTTAAAAAAGCCCCCCACCCCCACCCCCTCCCCGAATCAATAATCAATGTTGAAAAATGAAACGCGGGCCAATTTTTAACTTGGGCTAATATTCTTTGTTACAACGACATGATCCCTATTGTTTAAGTAGTTTTAATTCAACCAACTTTAATTGATATTCCTTGTTGTTCTAATCTATAATTAACAAACCTATATATATATATATATATATATATATATATATATATATATATATATATATATATATATATATATATATATTTAATCTTTTATCATGTTATATCATTAAAGGTTTCAAATCCATCCACTAATGCAATTGAAAATGTGTGCAAATGTATATCATTAGTGGTCAAGGTAGTACTTATTTCTCAGTTTTTTTCCATATCATTTGAGGTTACGGTTTTTGACCGCTAATGATACAAATCTGAAATTATATCATTAGCGGACGGTTAGGTTGTTCGTTAATGATAAAATTATATCATTAGTGGTCAACATCCTGACCACTAATGAAACATTATATCATTAGTGGACGTTGTATCATTAGAGGTTGCTACAGAGCTTAATTTTTTCTATGTTTTGATGTTTGTTGAAATCCACTAATCAATTTATATTGCAGTACATTGTTCTGTCCAGATATTAGAAAAAACCACAAGAATATAAAATATGTCGTATAAAATCGGTCCATAGATTTACAAAGTCATTATTGTACATATATTGATTTGCTAAATACAACTGTATTGGTAAACAGTAAACACAATATAAATATCGTTATTAACGAAGCATTGATTGTTGTTTTAGTAAAGTATCTAGTATTGTATGTACTTTGAATTCTTGTATCTATTTATTGTGGATAAATTATCATTACAATCGATTTCAAACAGGTGGTAAAATTTCTCTTCTGGATGAAAAGTTTTACGCCTGTCATTGAACAATAGCATTACAAAAGGTAACGCCCACCGATCCCGAAGAAAGCGAAAACGATTAACTGTGTTCACCCACCGGAACGTGTTCAATACACAAACTCAATACAAAGTTCGATTTACGTCTCAATGTCATAATTGCACCCAAAATCCCGTCAGCCACGTGACCGATCAAAATGATCTCCCCTTGAAGACAGGAAAACTTAATTTAAGACTTCGATATTTTCTGTTATTACTTTTCTGGTTGATTAAAAAAAAAAAGGACGTGTGTGTATCATGTAAGACACTTAGTCTAGACATTTAATTTCAATAAACTAACAGGTAGTTACTTAATATATATATTATTTAATATACGAATTTTGTTTTATTCCGCAGTATTCCTTTAAAATGTTAACTAATACAATACATGAAAAATGGGATTAAAAGAAGTATCCATTGATTCGAGTTATAAATTTGATTTCAAAATTCTCTCTCTCTCTCTCTCTCTCTCTCTCTCTCTCTCTCTCTCTGTGTGTGTGTCTCTGTGTGTCTCTCTCTCTCTCGTAATGGCTACAAAAGATTGCTTTTAAAATTGCAAGTTTTACGTTAATCACCAATTTTACTCAAATGTAAAATATTTGCTTTGTCCAAAATGCAATGTTGTACGACTTTGAATTTTACTTTTGCCAAGATTTTTGATTATTTTAAGGGGATTCAGTTTTTTCTTAATTTGATAAAATTAAATGAGACATGTCCATTCATCAGCAACAAATTAAGAAAGCGCAATTACACATTAATTTAAAAATGACTTATGGGAAAAGATATAATATCCGGGTAGCGCTGTGGTAAGCGCATTCGCATCTCACCGCTGCGATCCGAGTACGATCCCCGTGATCATTAGTGGTTGTACGTGAGAGGGTATGGTGGTCGCCCACTCGCACACGTGGGTTTTCTCCAGGTACTCTGGCTTCCTCTCAATTTTATACACCGAGTGGACTAGAAAACGTCTTCAGTTTCTTATATATACGTTCCAGTGGGTGAACACAGTCAATCGTTTTTGCTTTCTTCGGGATCGATGGGCGTTACCTTTTGCAATGCTATTGTTCAATGACATGCGAAAAACTTTTCATCCAGAAGATAAATTTTACCACCTGTTTGAAATTGATTGTATCATTGTTGATATCAGAATTTTCAATTCCTACATTTTTCCCCTACTAGTATTTTGTAGATGGTTAGCTAATTTTTTTGACACGATGTTTTTATCGCTATCTTAATCTCAAACATTTATATGCCTTTATGAAATAAACTTTCATTGGATGTATTTGATAGTGATAAATACCAATCATGTTTTAGACCTGAGAGATGCGTTATTTTGGATCAGGTCTACCTTTAAGAAGTTTTGGGCCTTTAATGATAATGTGCATTGATGATGCATATAAGCTTTATTATACCAGTCTTACTGTAAATGCTAATTGTAAAATTTTCTGGATGAAGGACTAAATGAAAAGTACATTTTTTTTACATCTTTTTGTGATTCATTAAGTATCCTTTGTTAGGTATGAGTGAATTTACAAAGTTGCTTGTGTTAACTTTGATGTATTAGTACTAGTACTTCTCCTTGTATTAGGACCGACTTTTATGTAACTAAATAAAAGGTGGATTGGGTGTTGTAAGTATGCTTCTTTATCATTGATGTTCTTGTGTGTAAACCATTTTGATTCATTTGTCATACATATGCAACTTTAATAGCTTATTAAATAGGCTGAAGATAGGACTTTCATTGCTTTTAAAACTTTTTTTGAGAAATCCATTTTTAATTTTTACCCATTTAATTTATTTTGTGCTTTATATTTAATAAAGGAATTGAAAACTTTTAATAGTCATATTTCTGTTTCTAAATCATTAAAGCTCATCTTCTTATAACAGGAGTAAAGTTTTTTTCTGGTCTACTTTTGTATGGCCTCAATCTGTCTTTAAACCACTTGCATTTTTGGTTTTCCAAAACAAAACTTTGCATACATTATCGTTTGGTGAAGGGCATTCAGGTTAGGATAAGCCCCCCCCCTTTTTTTTTTTATAAAAATATTATTTAAAAATGAATTAGAAGGGGGTGAGATATTTCCAAAGAGCCAATGATCAATAATATAAAACCATGTCCAATTGGCAAATTGGTGCACATTTTAAAAAAGTTTTTGGTAATTGAGGCTTGCTAAGTAAGAATAGAAGTCGGAGGGTGTGATAAATTGCCAATCTTCTATATGTCCTTTTGATTCAGAAAGAGGTCCCAATTGTTCATGCTCTGGTAGAAAATGGAAGCCGTAATTTGAATGTAAAAAGGATTTTAAGTCATGAAATTAGAGAGTGGTTACAATTTAGGGGGAGGGATATTTAAGCATTGAGTAATTATTTATTGAAAGATGTAGTCTCATAACTGCAGCGGTGTGTGCAAACAAATTTAATAACGCGCTGCAGTTATGAGACTATATCTGTCAAAAAATAATGATTTAATGCTTATATTTACATTTGATTTAACTTCTTTCCTTGTCTGCAAGTGTGATTTTTACCTCAACATTTCTGTTTTATCCTAAGGGTAAGTTCAAATCAATGGAAGAGCCACTGTAACAGCCACAAGCGTGAACTTTGATTCTCGCTTGTGACGTTGAATTTTACAGCGTTCAATGTTTGTGACGTCATAATGAAACTTGCCATTCTAACATTTGAGTACCCTGTGTGTGTTACAGTGTCTTATAACTGCAGTATCTTTTCACAAACATTACATGCAAAAAATATTTGGAATGTAAATATATAGTATTTATAACATTATTGAAGTCTCAATCATCTTATATATTTATATACTTTTGTTAGTAATTTGCATACAAAACAACACATAAAGCCTCGTATTCATTGCTTTTGTATTTTTTTTCAGCACTTTCGGTCAGGTTTTGGCACGGACAAATCAGTTTAAGAATTGTTTACATTTGGTTTGCATGTGTACAAAATGGCCTAATTACATCTCCATAAAATGTTTTGCAAATGAAGTTTTACTTGGACACTATGAATGGAAAAATGAAAACTTTTTGATATCAACATTGATAAGTTAAAGAGTCTCAAAATCTCCGCTCACCCCACCCTGCGGCAAAAAAATAAAAAATAAAAAATAAAAATAAAAGCAAATTCGGATATCTGCGCATGATCTGGATTTACCCTTGCAGTATAGTGCAGTACATTAAGACCAATTCTATGTAAGAATCAAAATTTGGTGGCCACGCATAGTCACGGATTTTCTTCATACTCGACAATTTTGATAGGCTTTGGTGAGTAAAAAAGTCAAACACCCATATTTTTCGAGTGTTTCCATGGTTACTAAACAAATTTTAAAATCTGTTTTCTTCATTTATTTTGAATAAAAAGTGCAAATTTTGGAGTTTTTGGTTAACACTATTATGATTGTGCAACTAAGAATTTCAATATGAAAATTGAGAACCGATGCTATGGTACAAGCTTAAATATAAGGAAAAATATGATATTTTTAGGCCTCTTTTGATGGATATTATTTACTTATAACGAATTAATATATACATTCAAATGGTGAGGAAAAAATGAAGCATGTCCTAAACTCTAATGACACTTGAAAAAAATCTGAAATTTTCTAAAAACAACTGCCGTTGCTATGGACTTTTCAAAAAGTAGGAATTTCTGTGTGATTTTTTACGCAATTTAATTTTCCATAGAAACAACACTTCTCTGTTGCATAACAAAGATTTTTGTGGTATAAAATGCAAATTTAGATATATATTTTTAAGTTCCAACTAAAAAAATTGCAAAATTTTTTATAAAATCGGGAATTAATGCATATACAAAACCTCTTACAGTTCTCCGTTTTTACTATTTCTTGGCCTTGTTGCCATAGCAACGGCTGCCAATTTTCATAATAAAATTTATTTAGCATGAATATTGATATGGATGTAAAAAAATTTAAAACAGTTTCCCATTTTGGCTTATCAAAATACCGCAAAAAACTAATTTCAAAAATTTGTAACGGTTTCCATGGTAGCATTTTAAAAGTATTGGTTTCTCCATCATTTTTCTTAATTAAATAATTGAAAATAGGACAAAGGCTGTTTTTTGTCTTTCATAGTTTACATTAGTGGGCAAAACCTTATATGGCTTCAAAGTAGATAAGTTTGGCTATTTTTCCATCTTTAGCATCAATTACTATGGCAATGGTTATCCTTAGCAACCACCTTGGTGTGTCCATTTATGAAATATACGAAAAATTAGTGACTATGATCGAGTGGCCAGACCCTTTTATAAATCTTTGATTCTTACACAGAATTGATCTTAAATACAAAGAGATCAAAAGTAGGCATCCAAACAACGCACACCCATTAAATTTTGCACAAAGTATAGTTTAACCAGGGTTAAAATCAAAATCAAGTGGAACTCATGTGTACATATAAAAGTTGACTTCAGAAATGAAGATAATAATTTTTCTATTGATTTACGTATCAAAGAAAAAATTGACCGGAAAACTTCATCAATGCGCGTAGCGCATTGATGAAAAAGTTTTCCGGTCAATTTTTTCGTTGATACGTCGATCAATAGAAAAATTATTATCTTCATTTCTTATCATTCAATAAAACATTTTCAAATCAAAAAATGTGAAGTGTCATTGATCAAAAATGTAAATAATGTAAATGAAGCGGCGCGTATGAATACAACATAACAACAGCAACAATATTCAAAATGGATGCGCCTTCAGCTGATGCAGAGCTATTGAACTGAATTTAATGGATTAAACACAAATAGTGAGTTAAAATCTGAACCGGCTGAATTGAAAACGAAAGGAAAATACATGCGATAGCTTGTGATATTATTCACTGTGCAGAAAAATTCGTAATAACACTAGTTTTCATGTGAGATCGATGGAAAATGCAACTGGACGTAACCATCCAAGGAGAGGCGATCGTGGACGAAAATAGTTTATATGTCGACAAAGAATAGTATGTATAAGCGACTTTTGTAAACATTGTGGTAACTATATAGCCAGTGATGTACTTAAATGGTATACTATAGTATCTGCCGCTTGGAATGCGCCGAAGGAGTTGATGCATTGTACTCAAAACGATGCTTATTCTGAATTTCTGATGACCGATCATGTAGGGTACTGTGTAAGTTTAAAAATCATCGTTACCAAGTTTGAACAGCAGTGTTACCGTGAAAGTGTATGGGCCTATATGTTCGTTATGATTATTCTGGAAAAGGAACAGCCAGCCTCGCAGTAATGTTGATTGATCTGAAGCAGACGAAATCGTGAGAAGACGCTTAATTTTCTATTTCGTGAATAAGATATTGTGTTTTGTTTATTTTTTAAGGTTAGACTTTCAAGTTTTAATGTTTATAAAGTTGTATTTTGTTTGCTGACAATAAAACTGACACAACTTTACACTTTGTTGACAGTGTTTATTTTGGAAATTCCCGTTCTATAAATAGTGTTAGATCAGAACAGTTGAGAAAAGTAGATCCGGCGAAAATTTTATTGATGCAGGTATCAAAGAAATTTTTCGACCAACCAGAAGCGCCGATATCTCATCAAACGAATTAATATTAAATGATAGCCCCATTACAATTGAAATTTGTTAAAGGATCCGCCAATGCATTATCACTATGCATAACCTAAAGGGTGCAGGCCTATTATTTTTTTAAACATTGATCCACACACCGTATACAGTAGAGTTACTGTTGACTTCCTTATTGATCCCGATTATGACAACTGCGCTTCTCCGTACTTTTAAGAATTAGTTTCGGTTTCGAAGAATTGACACAGTTTCAAAACGTGAGTTTTTGTTTAGTTTTGTATTATACAAAGTTTTCCAATTTTCTGTATATTTATTTGTGATAACAAGTTACGGCTAAACATATTGGTCAACATATTATATCGATTACCCAAAATAAGAGACTTTCGGAGCGCAAGCGGGGTTTGCATAATAAATACGAAATGAAACTAACTTTAAAATGTCAATGATTTTATATCTTGTTAAACAATCGCAGAAAATTATGCATGTAAATTTAAGTTATCAGGAATAGTTCTTTGAATATTAAGAGGAGGGGATCATTATATTATGGTAGGAGATGTGATCAATCTTTTTAACCCCATTGGGCTTTATTGCATTTGATCACACCCCGACAAAAATTATCACCTCACAATACCCCAATAATTATTTCTTATTCCTTAATTATAGGATTTTCACGTTATACAGCGGTTACATGTTTGATATGTCAGTTGACCAGAGTCCATAAGGATTGTTTTTGCCTAGTTACATGTAGTATGTCCCTAGACCACCAACTATTTTTCCAGGTGCGAAGGGTGGGTGGGTACGAGGCACTGTGCAATAGATATCTTACAATTATAGCTCATGTAGTATTGGTGTCTGTTGCATTGTTATTTTATATTTAAATCTGTTTTCATCTATTTTATTGATTGGCCCAGGGTTGGAGTGTGGCATAGTTATCATCATGCATGAACAATCTAGCTCTGATTCTAAGGTTTGTTTATATTTACACAATATCGAATTTTATTTATTTAGATACAAATGGTATTGAAAAGGTCATGGGACAAATTATATCAATAATTGTGAAGTAATTTTCCAAAAACCCATTAAATCGATTGAATTAACTTATTTCTCAAAAAATATCAAAGATATACGAATATCGTGAAGTCAAATTGAAAATAGTGGTAAGAGTTAAAAGTCATTATTACGAGGTAAAAAGTCGAAATAACGAAATAAAAAAAATCATGATAATGAAGTAAAAAGTCGATAAAAAGTTATGGTACCGACTATTAAAAGTTGTGATAATGGCCTTTTTACCTCGTTAATATCTACTACAATATAAAACGTTGTTAATATGAGTTAAAAAGTCGTGTATTTAATTACGAGATAAATGCATGTTGCTATAATCAATATGCAAAATAAAAATTAAAATTACTTATTAAAAAAATATAATAACCTATTAATTTCAAGCTAAATTTAAATATCATTAGTCCTAAAAACTTGACAAAAAGTGATTATTTATTTTCAGATTGAAATATTCAACACTCAATATTATTAACTACCATAATCCAAAGGTTTACTTAATATCTTAACATACAACAATTTATAAGATAAAAATTAAAAGCATAGGTCACGAAAAAAATCGTTAAAAGAACAAACAAAAGGTATTCCAATGGTACGGTTAACATAAAGTTTAGTCTGCATTGAAAATTATGAAGCTAATTGCAAACTTAGAACACTCTTAAAATCATTTATTTTGCAGATTAAAAGGACGTGATACAAAAATGATGATCAGAATGATATTATTCCAAGTACTTACGATCTCTCACACAGTCTTGTCACAGAAAAGACTTGTGGAGAATACAACTTGTTTGCCAAACCATCAAATCAACAGTTACGTCTAACCTGGAGTCAATATGATTATCACTGTCACTAGCTATATTTGGGTGAGGGAAAGGAAATAGGACAAAGCTTATTTTGATGGAGGATTAAAATGTTGCTAACATACTTCAGTTCTGGACTCTCTTTTTCCTGTTTTTATGGTCTTCATTTATGCTTCGATGACCGGTTCTGTGCAGAATCATTTGCTCAAATAATCCACTTTGTTATAAACTAGTGGCACATGTACGTTTGTCTGTTTGGTTGGTAAAAATGCCTTCCTATCCCGCCTTTTCGCACGATTTCCTCGTCAAAAGCTTGTTGGTATTAACATTCAAAACTTCAGAACATCTGCAAAAGATCGATTTAAAATTTTCCCCTCGCATATGACCCCCTGGTAAGTAAAGTATAAGCATAGCATACTCTATTCTGTGTCATCATAAACGAAGTAATGCTTTAATTTCTTTTGTTCTGCGCAGCGATGTTTGAGACCGTCTTTGAATGTTTTTTTAAACGACCAATAGACTTGATGAAAGGACGGACTTCATCCTCACCCATGGTAAACTGAGATATTCCCAAGTCGAGATGCTCAGTTCTTCCTCAGAGGCCAAAAACACTAATATTTGTACAAGAAAAATCAAATGGATTAGAGATTCGCTTGTTGAATACCCAATGATTTCAGATGCCTATAGCGTTCCCTACTGTTCCTTACTAATGGGATCTGCCTAACGAATTTCTGATCGATAACCTTGAAGTAAAGAAAAATAATTGAGTCTTTAGTAGAGCAAAAAGTATTTATATGAATGCTTTTTGGCAGTTAAAGTCTATCACTCAAACAAACCGGCAAGTAACATAGGCATTTACTTAAAAAGGGGACGAAAATAGTTGCAATAACCCCCCCCCCCCATTAACTATTTGGGGCTAACGATGCGTACTTCGTAATTCTATATATTACTATGTAAAACTTCATTCCCCCATTGTGGCCCCATTCTACACCTGAAGACTACGATTTGAATAAATTAAAATCTACACTACCTTAGGATGTCTCCACACAAGTATGAACTTTCTGGAGAAACGGTTTAAAAAAAGAATATTTTTAAATATTTTCTCCATGTATCATAAGGTAAAATATGTAAAACTTCTTTCCCTCATCGTGGCCAAACCCTACCCCAAGGACCATGATTTGAATTTACAATACCTAGTTAAAGGAAGCTTTAACACATGTACAAATATATTTTCTGGCAAAATGATTTTTGAGAAGAAATTTTTAAAATCTTATTACCTGACGTCATGACGAGGGCATATCTGAGGTTTAAAATTTGCATTTTCTGAAACAGTGTAGACAATGGGAGCAAGCAATATCATGATATTAACCGATGCATGTTTAAGGTATCAGCATTTACATTCATAATTGATGAAAATGTTATATGGGATGTTATAACAACAGCGAGCAAGAAATATCAAGTAAAAGAGTTTCACCATCTAGTGCACGTGTGTAATCCTAATTTAAAAATATCATCATTGCACCATATTTGAACGGTGAAAAAGAGGGAGGGGGTCATCGCAACAAATTGTAACATATTGTCTATTACGGTATAATGTAAGTAATAATTGGTGTTGATTATCATTATTACAAGAAAGTAATCAGTTTGGATTAAAACAAATATATATTTATACAGCTGGAATGTTTACTGGAGAAACTAAATCGCCAAAGCGGGATGTGACCCGATTTTTGTTCAGTTAGGCGATATCATTAATCTTGAAAAGGGATCATACATGTAACTCACGTGGCTTACTAATGGTACATTACTACATTTAACAATTACTGATCAAATGTGTTTGTTAATTCGATAGATTTATTCCAAATAATCCGATCCAAAGTACAATATACATGTATGTAGCTGTTACAAAACAAATGTCAACAAATTCAGTTGACCCCCTCCCCATGGATCTCTGCCAATGGCTGAGTTCATTCAAACATTAACCGTTGCGTGAATGGTAAAGCAGGACTTCGCGCCATAATGTCTCATTCATAGTTTTTGTGCGCCAATTAATAGTGGACGATCATGCGAATACCCCAGAGCACACTGTGTGTTTACATCACAGGCATGTAGCATCGGAGGTTGGGATGAAGGGGGGGGGGGGGCTGCTTCCCCCTCCCTACTTTTTGAGCAGCAGGCACTTTTCTTAACTTTGTATAATAAATGGAAATGTCATGGATTTGCTCCCCCCATCCACTTTTGTAGGAGCATGTAATAAATGGAACTGCAAATAAGTAATTCTAATTGAATTGAAGTTTTAGTTAAGTTTTTTTTATGAATTGAGAATTCATTCCTTTTTTAGTTGCTTGTCAAGATGATTTTGATGAAGCTGCCCCATACACATTCAAAAACAATGCGTGTTTGTATACCCTTTCATATTTGATATGGTTGGACATTTTGAAAAACGCCTTTCAGTTGATTTTGCATCTTAATATAACATATACAATTTTAAAAAAAATTCCTATTTAATCTCCAGTTTTCAAGCTTACATGCACTTATCTGATATGTGAACATTCCTAAAGAAATTGAATCACTAAAATAATTTAATTTCAAGTGATACATATGTACATGTTCTAGATCGAAGAAAAAACTGACATTTCGTCTTTAATTTGCACGTCCCGTTTATAAATTTATGATTCGCAGCGAAAATTAAAATTCATTGCTGATAAGATAGTCTAATTGATACATGCATGCTTCCATAGAATAATTTTGTTTAATCAGGCAAGCTTTTTTGGAAAGTTTTTACTTGTCTTTATATATAACTTTGATTGTCCTTTGGTCACGGGTCTCCGCCTCGTGCATGCATTTCTTATCTCCAGAATCTGACGCAAGGCCATTGCTCTCATTCTTTCTAACCGTCATGTAACCTGTGGGAAACTTTCCTGATGTTCAAATCAACTCTTATCGAATTCATTAATAAGCCCTGTCATCAGTTATAAAGGTTTAAACGCTTCTGCACCTTTTCCAAATCACTTAGTAAATCAGAATTAAAGTTATACTGTATTTTATTTCCTTCGTTTTAAAACTCTCCTGGCACTTCTTTTTGATAGACTTAGTAATGTTATCATTTTTTAA